>NC_041381.1:142178663-142304550 GCF_002162155.2 Triticum dicoccoides
GCGACCTCGCCTCCTCCTCCGCCACGCAGGTCGCCGCCCCCGGCCGCTGCGCCGCCCAGCGCCGCTCGTCGCCACACCACTCCGGTCGCCGTCGACCACCTCCGACGCTGGATCCGGGGTCCCCAGGCCCGGATCCGCCCGTTCCCGCTACCCCGGCCGACCCCCGTCTCCCCGTCACCGGATCTCGCCTCGGCCGCCGCCGGCCACGCCATGGCCTCGTCCCGCGAGAGCTCGGGGACGAGCGCCCGCTCGTGGGCCCCGCGCCACGGCCCAGCGAGCAGGCCCAGCCCAGCGTCCCCGCGGCCTCGGCCCAGCTCCTGTTGGCCCAGGGTGAGCAGCCAACTAATCTCCGCCCTGGTCGCAGTTTAGTTATTTTGCGCTCATATGTTTTTTTTCCCGAAAACTGCTAAGTCCCAGATTTTTGCAATAATCATGCCATGTTCATCATGCCGTATCTCTGCATCCATAGATCCGTGTCGTGCGTGTAATAGTTCAAATTGTTCGCCTCAACGAGTACATCATTTCATTCCATTGCATCATATTCATTTGAGGTCATCTAGATGCCTGAATCATTGTTGTAAGAGTGCTTCATAATGTTTTCTGCTGTCTGTTATCAGAACGAGCTCATTTGTCATTTTTGCCATGATTGATGTGTGCATCCTATGACGTTGATGTCTTCATGTGTTTTGAACTATGCTATGTCTTCTTTACAGAGGTGCTTACCATGTATTTTTGTGATCAATGTGGTGACTAGCACAAGCATGCAAACTAGGCATCGTGATGTTGCTGATTTTAGTCCCTGTTCTGCTGTTATTTTGGTGCCATGTAAACTTGATGCTACAGAGAGATCCATGCATATTTTGAGATACTTCAGTAAGGATGTTTTGAAAATGTGGTTATTGTCTATCCATTCATGCCCTTGGTTGTAATTATGGAGTAGTCTAGCATGTCATTTTTGTGCTCTACTTTTGCTTCAAAATGTTTCCTGGCAGATTGTTTACATGTTATTCAATTTGGCCAAGCTTGTTGTAGTTGATCCTTGCTTGCTATGGACTTGTTCTTGACTTGGTTTGTTTCACAAACATGTCTTCTTGATGATGCTATGTTTATCTTGTCATGCAATGTCTTGTGGTGAGTGAATCGAGCTTGTTAAGTAGTGTACATGATGTTGCTGTTTTGCTAGGCTGAATCTGTTATTTCGTGATGCTATATAAACACGTTGCTACTAATCATTCTATGCATAATCTGGAGATGTTCTATAAACATGTTTTGATCTACATATCATGCTCTATCCATACATGCCACTGGTAGCATTTATATCTTGCTGTACCTTGTTCATACCTTGCTTCAAAGTTGCTTCATAATGTTGCTGTCAGCCTGTTTACATTAAGTTCACTTGTTCCCATGTGTTTTGCTAGTGATTCATGCACCCTATGACCTTTCTCTTGCCATGATTAGCTTCAAAAACATGCCTTCTTATTGTTGGTTGCCTTGACATGCCATGTATTGCTCTTTAGTGAGTTGCACAAGCTCATTTACATGCCTTCATAATTCTGTTTCCGCCATGTATGAATCTGTATAATAACTTGCCATGTTTACGTGGGTGCCATCATATTTTCTGAACCTTTTTGGCTTATGGTCAGTAAGGGACTCTTGATCTATGCTTTGAGTAGAATCATGCCATGCCTTTGTTTGCTATTATAAGTTCCTGTAACATGTTGTTTGATAGCTCTAAACATTGCATCATGATGTTATTTTCTGCAAAGTCTGAATTGTTATAACTTGCAATCTTACCATGTGTGTTTGAGCATGTTCTAGTGATTTCTGGAGATAGCTCAGTGTTCATGTTTTGTTGTGCTTTACCTGTACATCATGTCCATGCATTTTGTTATCATGTTGGGGTGCTGTAGCATGTTGTTTTGATGCTTGCAATATGCCTAGTTGCTGTTTTGGACAGCTTGTCCTTTTAACTTGTATAGTGTGTGAGTGTTGCACCGTTGCTCCGTTTTGAGTGTGCTCTATATGAAACTTGCTTGATTTTGCATGTAGTTTCAGATTAACATGTTGCATCCATGTTTTGAGGTGTTTGCTTGATGTTTGGGTGCATTTTGCATCAATGCCATGTTTGACTTGTTTTGCTCATATCTTCTAGATCGTAGCTCCGAACTAAATGAACTTTATATGAAACTTGACTAGAATCTTGTGTAGATCATCTTGGTGCATCTTAACTTGCTGTTTAACAACTTGAACATAAGGTTTATTCAGATCTGGACCAATTTCGAAATTTGCATATGAGGACTTACCGGAATTGTTATATGTTGTTCCCGGCCTCATTTAAACTTGCCTTGATGTGTTGCTCTTGTTTGCATCATATCTTTCCATGAGTAGCTTCATGTATCTTTGTCATGCATCATTCTTGTTGTGCATCATGTCTTGTTCATGTGTGGTGTGTTTACTGTGTTGTGTGCTTCTTTTCGATAGTTCCTGTTTCATGCGATCGTGATGATTCGTTCATCTACGCTTGGTTCGGCTTCATCCGTTCGTCTTCTTCATGGACTCGTTCTTCTTCCTTGTGGAATTTCAGGCAAGATGACCGCTACCCTGGATCTCACTACTATCATTGCTATGCTAGTTGCTTCGTTCTATCGCTATGCTGCGCTACCTATCACCTGTTTATCAAGCCATCCCAAATTGCCATGAACCTCTAACCTTTGACACCTTTCCTATGCAAACCACTGTTTGACTATGTTACCGCTTTTGCTCAGCCCCTCTTATAGCGTTGCTAGTTGCAGGTGAAGTTGAAGATTTCTCCATGGTGAACAGGATTTTGGTTGGGATATCACAATATCTCTTATATTATTAATGCATCTATATACTTGGTAAAGGGTGGAAGACTCGGCCTTTTGCCTGGTGTTTTTTCCACTCTTGCCGCCCTAGTTTCCGTCATACCGGTGTTATGTTCCCGGATTTTGCGTTCCTTACACGGTCGGGTGATTTATGGGACCCCCTTGACAGTTCGCTTTGAATAAAACTCCTCCAGCAAGGCCCAACCTTGGTTTTACCATTTGCCTCACCACCACCTACCCTTTCCCTTGGGTCGGTCAACCCGAGGGTCATCTTTATTTTAGCCCCCCGGGCCAGTGCTTGTCTAAGTGTTGGTCCGAACCGAGCCGCCTGCGGGGCCCCCTCGGGGCAACTCGAGGTCTGGTTTTACTCGTAGCCTGTCTCATCCGGTGTTGCCCTGAGAACGAGATATGTGCAGCTCCTATCGGGATTGTCGGCGCATCGGGCGGTCTTGCTGGTCTTGTTTTACCATTGTCGAAATGTCTTGTAAACCGGGATTCCGAGTCTGATCGGGTCTTCCTGGGAGAAGGTCTATTCCTTCGTTGATCGCGAGAGCTTGTCATGGGCTAAGTTGGGACACCCCTGCAGGGTATAATCTTTCGAAAGCCGTGCCTGCGATTATAGGCAGATGGGAATTTTTTAATGTCCGGTTGTAGACAATTTGACACCAGATCCGAACTAAAACGCATCAACCGTGTGTGTAGCCGTGATGGTCTCTTCTCGGCGGAGTCCGGAAAGTGAACACGGTTTCTGGGTTATGTTTGACGTAAGTAGGAGTTCAGGATCACTTCTTGATCATTGCTAGTTGACGACCGTTCCTTTTGCTCTCTTCTCGCTCTTATTTGCATATGTTAGCCACCATATATGCTTAGTCGCTGCTGCAGCCTCACCACTTTACCCCTTCCTTTCCCTTTAAGCTTTGCTAGTCTTGATACCCATGGTAATGGGATTGCTGAGTCCTCGTGGCTCACAGATTACTACAACAACAGTTGCAGGTACAGGTTATGCGATGATCATGACGCGAGAGCGATGCTTGCTTGCGTTGAGTTCTTCTTCTTCTTCTTCGATCAGGGGATAGGTTCCAGGTCGGCAGCCTGGGCTAGCAGGGTGGATGTCATTTGAGTTTCTGTTTATATTTCATCCGTAGTCGGATGTTGCTCTTATATATTGTGATGTTGTATTCATGTGGCATTGTATGCCTCTTGTATGTATCCCCATCTATTATGTAATGTTGATGTAATGATATCCACCTTGCAAAAGAGTTTCAATATGCGGGTCTATCCTTGGTGGGACCTTCGAGTTCCTTTTGGATAGGGTCGCATATTGAGAGAGACATATATATATTCTAAAATAATTCTCCATCAATTTTCTGGTCATTTGGAGTTGTGCAAAATAGGTGTCTCCGATATAGCCCTTTCCGGTCCAGAATTCCAGCTGCCAGCAATCTCCCTCTTTATGTGTAACTTGCAATAAGAGAGAAAAGGCATAAGAATAGTATCATAAATTCTAATAACAATCCAAATTGCAATAAATATCAATAGAAAAACATGATGCAAAATGGAGGTATCATGTAGCAGAAGGAGAAGAGGGGGAAGCGACCCCCATGACAACAGTCGGGATACTTCCCCCAAGAACATCAATCTATTACATAGGGAGCCCCATCAGACTGAAAGTAAACCCTAAGCATCAATCAACATTACATATAACAGAATGCACACAAATCAAATGGACCATCATTTTTCCGTACCGTGGCAGCGTTTTCATAGATCATCATTTGTCCTAGTTACTACAAAAGCAGGGCATTCGATATATCCTACTTTCTACCACAAGTCATGCCAAAAAATTCGGCATGACCTTTGCTAAAAATAGGACGTATGGAGCGCCTAAAATATGTCGGAAGGGAAATGAATCAATATTCTGGCAAAACATAGGCCACTCAGAGTTTCCCTGCAACAAGAACACCAAGAAACAAGCTCCCCATGTTCATCATGGACATTCACAACACATCACCATTGACATCAACATGGGGACTAGCCCTTGCATTTTAATAGAATGAACAAATACAATAAGTCCTCGAAATGGGTACAGTTTCCTCGGTGCATGTTCATCATCGACATTCACAACACATCATCATTGACATCAACAACATGGCGATTTGGCTGGGCTCACCTCAAGGCGGAGGGGGTCGGTGATGGAGACGGCGGTAGCGATGAGGCAGGGGAAAATACTTGATTTCCGCAGAAACAAAATATAAATAGAAACATTATCATGCTGATTTTAGGACCTTGTGAAAAACAGAGGTCTATATAAATAGAAACATTATCATGCTGACTTGGATGCAAGATATAAGCATGCTATAGGAAGTTAACTTGGCATATATGGGCTTGGCATGGAAGTTGACATATGATGTAGTTCATAACTCATGCAGAAATTCACTAAGTGTCAACAAACAACAATATTATCATAGGTAATATACATGCTCAAAATAGTGTGTTAAAGATTTTGAAAGATGATAAGACATGGAAAAATAGTACAAATAACATAGAGCAAATCATATATATGGCATGAATTTATTTGATTCATGGTTATTTAGCTATGAAATTTAAAAAATGCCAAGTTTTACCAAAATTAGTGAAAATTACAGATTAACATTAATTTGCTTACTTTGAGCAGATCAAACAATGGCTAAAAAGGATGATCAAATCATGCAATTGGCATGTAGATGTAGTATTCATGGAGCTTAACAAAACATATTTAGCACATGCATCCAAAAGAGCCATAGATAATTCATAAATTCCACCACAAAAGGGCTAAACAGATTCAGATTCAGACTTGGCACAAATTCAGTAATCACCACGCAAAGTTGAAGCTGCTCCTCACCTTGCTCCGATGGCAGTGATACGTCTCCAACGTATCTATAATTTTTGATTGTTACATGCTATTATATTACCCCTTTTGGATGTTTATGGGCTTTTCTACACATTTATATCATTTTTGGGACTAACCTACTAACCGGAGGCCCAGCCCGTATTGCTGTGTTTTTTGCCTATTTCAGTATTTCAAAGAAAAGGAATATCAAACTGAGTCCAAATGAATGAAACCTTCGGGAGCGTGATTTTTGGAACGAACAAGATCCAGAGAGCTTGGAGTGCAAGTCAAGAAGCTCCCGAGGACCCCACGAGATAGGGGGCCGCGCCCCCCCTGTAGGGCGCGCCCCCTGTCTCGTGGGACCCTTGGGCGTCCACCGACGTACTTCTTCCTCCTATATATACCTACGGACCCCGAAAACATCCAAGAGAACCACGAAACACAATTTCCACCGCCGTAACCTTCTGTATCCGCGAGATTCCATCTTGGAGCCTTCGCCGGCACTCTGCCGGAGGGGGAATCGACCATGGAGGGCCTCTACATCAACATCCTTGCCCCTCCGATGAGTTGTGAGTAGTTTACCACAGACCTACGGGTCCATAGTTATTAGCTAGATGGCTTCTTCTCTCTTTTTGGATCTCAATACAATGTTCTCCCCCTCTCTTGTGGAGATCTATTCGATGTAATCTCTTTTTGCGGTGTGTTTGTCGAGATCCGATGAATTGTGGGTTTATGATCAGATTTATCTATGGATAATAATTGAATCTTCTCTGAATTCTTTTATGTATGATTGAGTTATCTTTACAAGTCTCTTCGAATTATCAGTTTGGTTTGGCCTACTAGATTGGTCTTTCTTGCCATGGGAGAAGTGCTTAGCTTTGGGTTCAATCTTGCGGTGTTCTTACCCAGTGACAGAAAGGGTTGCAAGACACGTATTGTATTGTTGCCATTGAGGATAACGACGGGGTTTATATCATATTGCATGAGTTTATCCCTCTACATCATGTCATCTTGCTTAATGCGTTGCTCTATTCTTATGAACTTAATACTCTAGATGCAAGCAGGAGTCGGTCGATGTGTGGAGTAATAGTAGTAGATGCAGGCAGGAGTCGGTCTACTTGTTATGGATGTGATGCCTATATACATGATCATGCCTAGATAATCTCATAACTATGCGCTTTTCTATCAATTGTTCGACAGTAATTTGTTCACCCACCGTAATACTTATGCTATCTCGAGAGAAGCCTCTAGTGAAATCTATGGCCCCCGGGTCTATCTCTTATCATATTTGCTTTCAATCAACTTTATTTGCATCTTTACTTTTTGCATCTATATTATAAAATACTAAACATATATTTATCTTATCATACTATCTCTATCAGATCTCACTTTCGTAAGTGGCCGTGAAGGGATTGACAACCCCTTTATTGCGTTGGTTGCGAGTTCTCAGTTTGTTTGTGTAGGTGCATGGGACTTTTGAGGAGCCTCCTACTGTATTGATACCTTGGTTCTCAAAACTGAGGGAAATACTTACGCTACACTTGCTGCATCACCCTCTCCTCTTCGGGGAAAACCAACGCTAGCTCAAGACGTAGCAAGAAGGATTTCTGGCGCCATTGCCGGGGAGGTCTTCGCTCAAGTCAAGACATACCAAGTACCCATCACAAACCCATCTCCCTCGCATTTACATTATTTGCCTCTCATTTTCCTCTCCCCCACTTCACCCTTGCCATTTTATTCGCCCTCTCTTTCCCAATCTCCTCCTCTCCTTTTCGCTCGCTTTCTTCCACCTTGTTTTTGTTCGTCGCTATGTCTGAAATTGGGGAGATTATCGTCGATATGGACAATAATGATAACACAGAAAATCTCGAGGCTCCGGCCGATGAACCCCTTATTTTGCATACTAAAAAGTTTCAAATTGGTAGTGGTAACATCATTGGCAAAGGTGTTATTCAAGATTTCTTTACTTGTGCCGGTGCTTTACCTTCCATGGGTTGTTCTATTGTTCATAGAACTAGTAGTCTTGCGGATGCTATCGCTATGCATTATGGTTCAACTTGAAAGACAATTTATGCATATGCATCCTTGCATACAAAGAATTTTCCTAGAATTCTCTAATATTGAGCATTCTTCTGTTAAGAGCGCTGTTACTATCTTTTTGGCTCATGAGTTTAGATTTATCATAAGAGAGGCCAAAGAAATCTTTGCACACTATAGGGTGGACGCCGGTCGTCCTCCCATAGAAGCGATCCTCTATGATCAAGAGGAATTTAGATGTTTTCAATCTTCTGACTATGTCGCTTTTAATGAAAACCTTAGAAAAAGGTTCCTACCAAAGTCTTGGTTGATTGCATTAACGAACTTAATAATGATTTTGCTCTTAGAAACAATGAGCTAGGATACTCTCTTGAGTATAGGCTCACAAGATTTTGCCAAAAGAATGCTTTTAGTGATGAAATAGTTGTGCAGTATGAAGGGCCAAAGGAGGAACCCGTTCCTCTTGTGATTGATCTTGGGGACCTTTGTCCCACTAAATTTAGCCCTTTTGATTACTTTTGCTTGCCTCAAATAAAACTTGCTGCCGAACATAGAGAATATGAGATGAGCCTTCAAGATGTATCTTATTATTATGGCACTACTTGAATCTATCTTCGCTTTTATGCCTAGCTAGGGGCGTTAAACGATAGCGCTAGTTGGGAGGCAACCCAATTTTTCTTTATGTTTTTTTGTTTTTGCTCCTGTTTAGTAATAAATCTTGCATCTACGCTATGTTTAGATGTGTTTTTATCTTTTAGTTAGTGTTTGTGCCAAGTAGAACCTATAGGATAACCTATGATGATAGTTGATTTGATTCTGCTGAAAAACAAAAACTTTGCGCTCACGAGAAAAAATTCAATAAATCACATAAACGTGATTTTGCATTGATTCTTTTTTCTGCTGATCAATAAACAAATGTTCCAGTACTTCCTATTTTGGTAGGATTTTTAGAGTTCCAGAAGTTTGCGTTAGTTACAGATTGCTACAGACTGTTCTGTTTTTGACAGATTCTGTTTTTCGTGTGTTGTTTGCTTATTTCAATGCATCTACGGCTAGTAAATTAGTTTATAAACCATAAGGAAGTTGGAATACAGTAGGTTAAACACCAAAATAAATAAAGAATGATTTCATGGCAGTACCTTATGTGGTGGTTTTGTTTTCTTTCACTAACGGAGCTTATAAGATTTCCTGTTGAGTTTTGTGTTGTGAAGTTTCCAAGTTTTGGGTAAAGCTTTTATGGACTATGGAATAAGGAGTGGCAAGAGCCTAAGCTTGGGGATGCCCAAGGCACCCCAAGATATTCAAGGATAGCCAAAAGCCTAAGCTTGGGGATGCCCCGGGAAGGCATCCCCTCTTTCGTCTTCATTCATTGGTAACTTTACTTGGAGCTATATTTTTATTCGCCACATGATATGTGTTTTGCTTGGAGCGTCGTGTACTATATTAGTCCTTGCTTTTTAGTTTACCACAATCATCCTTGCTGTACACACCTTTTTGGAGAAGCCTATTTTATTAGAATTTGCTAGAATACTCTATGTGCTTCACTTATATCTTTTGAGCTTGATAGTTTTTGCTCTAGTACTTCACTTATATCTTTTAGAGCACGGTGGTGGCTTGATTTTATAGAAATTGCTAGTCTCTCATGCTTCACTTATATTATTTTGAGAGTCTTTTAGAACAGCATGGTATTTGCTTTGGTTACAAATTTGGTCCTAGAATGATGAGCATCCAAGTTGGGTATAATAAAAACTATCATAGAAATTGAATTGGATGCTATGATCAATTTGTTGCTTGATAATTGTTTTGAGATATAAAGGTAGTAATGTTAGGGTCATGCTAGTGGGTAATTATGAAATTGAGAAATACTTTTGTTGAAGTTGGCAAGTCCTGTAGCATGCACGTATGGTAAAAGTTGTGTGACAAATTTGTTGCACGAGGTGCTCTTTTGAGTGTCTTCCTTATGAGTGGCAGTCGGGGACGAGCGATGGAATTTTTTCCTACCAATCTATCCCTCTTGGGGCATGCGTAGTGTACTTTTCTTCGAGGGTGAAGTAGACTTTTGCAATAAGTATATGAGTTCTTTTTTGACTAATGCGAGTCCATGGACATATGCATACTTATCCTTTTACTTTGCTAGCCTTTATTATTACCACGCAACTCTCGCCGGTATTGAACCCTTTATTTACCTTCCTTGAAACAGCCACCATACCTACCTATTATGGCATTTCCATAGCCATTTCGAGATATATTGCCATGCAACTTTCCACCGTTCCGTTTATTATGACACGTTTCATCATTGTCATATTGCTCTGTGCATGATCATGTAGTTGACATCGTATTTGTGGCAAAGCCACCTTCATAATCTTCATACATGTCGCTTTTGATTCATTGCATATCCCGGTACACCGCCGGAGGCATTCACATAGAGTCATATCTTGTTCTAGCTTTGAGTTGTAGTTTTTGAGTTGTAAATTCATAAAAGTGTGATGATCTTCATTATTAGAGCATTGTCCTAGTGAGGAAAGGATGATGAAGGCTATGATTCCCCCACAAGTCGGGATGAGACTTCGAACTTTACAAAAAAAAAGAAAAAAATGAGAAAAGAAAAAAAATTGAGAAAGGCCAAAAATAAAAAAAAAGAGGCCAAAGAAAAAAAAAGAAAGAAAGAAAGAAAAAAAAGAAGAGAAAAAAAATAATAAAATGAGAGAAAAAGAGAGAAGGGACAATGCTACTATCTCTTTTTCCACACTTGTGCTTCAAATAGCACCATGATCTTCATGATAGAGAGTCTATATGTTGTCACTTTCATATACTAGTGGGAATTTTTCATTATAGAACTTGGCTTGTATATTCCAATGATGGGCTTCCTCAAAATGCCCTAGGTCTTCGTGAGCAAGCAAGTTGGATGCACACCCACTTACTTTTTTTCGTTGAGCTTTCATATATTTATAGCTCTAAGTGCATCCGTTGCATGGCAGTCCCTACTCACTCACATTGATATCTATTAATGGGCATCTCCTTATAGCCCGTTAATACGCCTAGTTGATGTGAGACTATCTTCTCCCTTTTTGTCCTCACAACCACCATATACCACCATAGTGCTATGTCTATGGCTTGCGCTCATGTATTGCGTAAGAGTTGAAAAAGCTGAAGCGCGTTAAAAAGTATGAACCAATTGCTTGGCTCGTCATCGGGGTTGTACATGATGGGAGTATTTTGTGTAATGAAAATGAAGCATGGCCTAACTATATGATTTTGTAGGGATAAGCTTTCTTTGTCTATGTTATTTTGATAGGACATGATTATTTGTTAGTATGCTTTGAAGCATTATTATTTTTATGTTTTATAAGCTTTTATTTTGAATCATTTGGATCTGAACATTCATGCCACATGAAAGAAAATTACATTATGAATTATGCTAGGTAGCATTCCACATCAAAAATTTCTTTTTTATCATTTACCTATTCGAGGACGAGCAGGAATTAAGCTTGGGGATGCTTGATACGTCTCTAACGTATCTATAATTTTTGATTGTTCAATGCTATTATATTACCCCTTTTGGATGTTTATGGGCTTTATTCTACACATTTATATCATTTTTGGGACTAACCTACTAACCGGAGGCCCAACCCATATTGCTGTTTTTTTTGCCTATTTCAGTATTTCGAAGAAAAGGAATATCAAACGGAGTCCAAACGGAATGAAACCTTCGGGAGCGTGATTTTTGGAACGAACAAGATCCGGAGAGCTTGGAGTGCAAGTCAAGAAGCTCCCGAGGACCCCACAAGATAGGGGGCCGCGCCCCCCCTTAGGGCGTGCCCCCTATCTCGTGGGACCCTCGGGCGTCCACCGACGTACTTCTTCCTCCTATATATACCTACGGACCCCGAAAACATCCAAGAGCACCACGAAACACAATTTCCACCGCTGTAACCTTCTGTATCCGCGAGATTCCATCTTGGAGCCTTCGCCGGCACTCTGCCGGAGGGGGAATCGACCATGGAGGGCCTCTACATCAACATCCTTGCCCCTTCGATGAGTTGTGAGTAGTTTACCACAGACCTACGTGTCAGGACCCCGACTCAATGCCACATCGATCTAGCATGTAACACCTCATATCACTTTGCGGCCTCACGCATGGTATTGAAGGAAATATGCCCTAGAGGCAATAATAAAGTTATTATTTATTTCCTTATAATCATGATAAATGTTTATTATTCATGCTAGAATTGTATTTACCGGAAACATAATACATGTGTGAATACATAGACAAACAGAGTGTCACTAGTATGCCTCTACTTGACTAGCTCGTTAATCAAAGATGGTTATGTTTCCTAACCATGAACAATGAGTTGTTATTTGATTAACGAGGTCACATCATTAGTAGAATGATCTGATTGACATGACCCATTCCATTAGCTTAGCACCCGATCGTTTAGTATGTTGCTATTGCTTTCTTCATGACTTATACATGTTCCTATGACTATGAGATTATGCAACTCCCGTTTACCGGAGGAACACTTTGGGTACTACCAAACGTCACAACGTAACTGGGTGATTATAAAGGAGTACTACAGGTGTCTCCAATGGTCGATGTTGGGTTGGCGTATTTCGAGATTAGGATTTGTCACTCCGATTGTCGGAGAGGTATCTCTGGGCCCTCTCGGTAATACACATCACATAAGCCTTGCAAGCATTACAACTAATATGTTAGTTGTGAGATGATGTATTACGGAACGAGTAAAGAGACTTGCCGGTAACGAGATTGAACTAGGTATTGGATACCGACGATCGAATCTCGGGCAAGTAACATACCAATGACAAAGGGAACAACATATGTTGTTATGCGGTCTGACCGATAAAGATCTTCGTAGAATATGTAGGAGCCAATATGGGCATCCAGGTCCCGCTATTGGTTATTGACCGGAGACGTGTCTCGGTCATGTCTACATTGTTCTCGAACCCGTAGGGTCCGCACGCTTAAGGTTACGATGACAGTTATATTATGAGTTTATGCATTTTGATGTACCGAAGGTTGTTCGGAGTCCCGGATGTGATCACGGACATGACGAGGAGTCTCTAAATGGTCGAGACATAAAGATTGATATATTGGAAGTCTATGTTTGGACATCGGAAGTGTTCCGGGTGAAATCAGGATTTTACCGGGTTACCGGGAGGTTACCGGAACCCCCCGGGAGCCATATGGGCCATCATAGGCCTTAGTGGAAAGGAGAAAGGGGCAGCCCAAGGGGGCTGCGCGCCTCCCCCCTTCCCCTAGTCCTATTAGGACTAGGAGAGGTGGCCGGCCACCCCTCTCCCTCTTTCCCCCTTGGGAATCCTAGTTGGAATAGGATTGGGGGGGAGTCCTACTCCCGGTAGGAGTAGGACTCCTCCTGCGCCACCTCCTCCTGGCCGGCGCCTCCTCCCCCCCTTGGCTCCTTTATATACGGAGGCAGGGGCACCTCTAAACACACAAGTTGACACAAGTTGATCCACGTGATCGATTCCTTAGCCGTGTGCGGTGCCCCCTGCCACCATATTCCTCGATAATACTGTAGCGGAGTTTAGGCGAAGCCCTGCTGCTGTAGTTCATCAAGATCGTCACCACGCCGTCGTGCTGACGAAACTCTTCCCCGACACTTTGCTGGATCGGAGTCCAGGGATCGTCATCGAGCTGAACGTGTGCTCGAACTCGGAGGTGCCGTAGTTTCGGTGCTTGATCGGTTGGATTGTGAAGACGTACGACTACTTCCTCTACGTCGTGTCATCGCTTCCGCAGTCGGTCTGCGTTGGGTACGTAGACAACACTCTCCTCTCGTTGCTATGCATCACATGATCCTGTGTGCGCGTAGAATTTTTTTTGAAATTACTACGAAACCCAACAGGTATTCCCACGGGTGTCGCCTTACCTTTGCCCGGGACCGTTTGCGCCTTTTGGCACACGTATATGACAGTGTCGCTAGCATCCATATGATAAGGAGTCCGGGCTAACATGGCTAGTCGTGAACCCAAAGTGGCACTAACTTACAGGGAGAGGCATACATGACCCAACATCGAACGTGTCGGTCATCAGCGAGTGAATCCAGGCTGTTGCACTGGGCTAGCAGGACTCCGGTAAACCGGGCTATAGCGGGCTAACAGGACTCCGGTATTCATCGCGTGACATTTCCCCGAAGGGACAGACACAGGAACAAAGAAGGACACATGCCGGCCAGCCTAAGTGTTCCGGAGCAGTAGCAAGCTACCATGGCTCGGTGGAAACACTAGGAGACATTTCCCGGTAAGAGAGGCTACTAAGGATAAACAACTAGATAGTCAGATCCCACACATACCAAGCATTTCAATAACATACACACAATATGCTCGATATGTGCAAATACAACATGGCATCACAACATGACTCTACAACTCAAGTATTTATTCAATAGGCTCCGAGGAGCGAGATATTACAAACATGGGTCTCATGACCCAGCATTCAGAGCACACAAGTCAAGCACAAGCGGAAGCTTAACATGTCTGAGTACAGACATCTACAAATGAAAAAGGCTGAGAAGCCTGACTATCTACCAGATCCTGCCGAGGGCACAAGATCGTAGCTGAGGTAACAAGCTAAACATCGAAGTCCATGCGGTACTACTAGCGAGACTGAAGTCTCTCTGCAAAAACATAAATTAAGCAACGTGAGTACAAATGTACCCAGCAAGACTTACATCAGAACTAACTACATATGCATCATTACCAACAAAGGGGGTGGTGGAGTTTAACTGCAACAAGCCAGCTTTGACTCGGTGGCTAACCTGAACTACGACTGCAAGTAACTCTGTTGAGGTGGCGCACACGAGTCCACATATTCACCATATCAATACACCACTATGGATCCGCTCCCGTCTCCCTACGAGAACGCCATCCATAGCACTCATGCTTATCTTGCGCATTTTAGAGTATCCACTTTCACTTGTCTATGAACTGTACAGGCAACCCAGAAGTCCTTTACCGCGGACACGGCTATTCGAATAGATAATGTTAACCCTGCAGGGGTGTACTTCTTCACACACGCTCTCACCACTTACCGCCGTTTACACGACATGTACTCGGCAACCTTCAAGCGGAAGCCCAGTGAGGGTGTCGGCCACGACCTGACTAACCACACAAGTCTCTCGTCTAGGTTTATCGCCTATTCGGGTTCCATCCGCAAGGAGATCCGGCCGGGGTGTCGCTCACGGCCCCAAACAATGTGTGCAGGGTTCCCAAGCCCACCATCCGGGTGCCACTTGGTACACCAGGCCACTGTGCCTAGTCTGTCCCAAGCCCACCTGTACCGGGTGCCACTTGGTAGACTACTAACACTACCTACAAACACCAGAAACTAGTTGCAACTCCTGGACAGAGATCGAGTTGATTAATAAGTCGAGAGAGCTTGGAGCGCCCGGAGCCCAATGTGTGGTAGTAACTGATCATGGATCACAAACACAGAACTCAGTTCCTGAGGACGGCTGCAATGAGACAACCCACCATGTACTCCTACATGGCCTCTCACCGCTACCTTTACCAAATCGTGTTCACACACTTAGCTCACACACAATAGGACATGTCCACACACCTCCAATTCATCCCTGATGAATCAGACCTGACACAACTCTAAGCAATAGCAGGCATGACAAACAAACATGAATGAGTAGGCACATCAGGGCTCAAACAACTCCTACTCATGCTAGTGGGTTTCATCTATTTACTGTGGCAATGACAGGTCATGCATAGGATAAAGGGGTTCAACTACCGCAGCAAATAACAGTTGTATCGTTGTTGTCCTAATGCATTAAAAGAGAGCAGGAGCGAGAGAGTGGGATTTTTATCGGAATGAACAAGGGGGTTTTTCTTGCCTGGCACTTCTGAAGATAATATAGTTCTTCATTGGTGTCATCGAACTCATCGTCGGAACCACGTCTATCGAGAGGGGACAAATACCGGCAACACAGAAGGAAACACAATCAATGCAATGCACAATATGATGCATGCTCATGACATGGCAATATGCTTATGAATTGAGCTAATGCAACTAAAACCAGATTAAATGAAGTTGGTTTGAATCAAAGATTCAAATTCAAACTCCATATGTGATTTATTACATGCCATTTAATTGAATTGTCCTAAATAGTAGTCATAAGTTGTTCTAACATGCATGAAAAAGGTACAGATGGATAGATTGGATTTTTCTGATCATTTTTCATATATAATTTATTTTATTTGGAGTTACGGTTGATTTTCTATGAATTTTTGAAGTTTAGAACATTTTCTGAAATTTATAAATCATTTTAGATTTATTTTAATTCCAGAAAAGGATTACTGCGTCAGCATGATGTCATGCTGACCTCAGCAAGTCAACAGACTGGTCCAGGTCAAACTGACCAGTGGGTCCCGCATGTTAGTAGATAATTATAATAATTAGATTTAGTTAAAAAAATTAATTAGAACTAAACCGGATTAGTTAACAGGGCTGGGCCCCACCTGTCATTGACTCAACAGAGTCAACCAGGGCCCACCCATGGTCAAAGTCAAGTCGGCTGCACCGGCGTTTAGCCACCGGCGAGCCCGACGCGGCGGCGGAAGTGATTTTGGCCGTTCCGGCCACCAAATGGGTCGCGGAAGGCATCTAAGTGGAGCTGGGGACAAAGCGCAGCTCTTGGTGGAGTTAGTTGGGGTCGGGGTGGCCGGAATCGGCGCCAGCGACGACCTAGGCGGCCGCCGGGGTTCGGGTGGAGGCGAACTCGAGGCTAGGGTGTGCGGTGAGGTGCGGGGAGTGTATGGTTAGACCCTACGCGACGTGGTGAGTGCGATGGACACCGAGAGGTGGCCGAAGGATGGCGGGGAGCACGTCGGCGACGAGCTCCGCGGCGGTGCGTGCGGGTGATCTTCGTGCGGTTGCTACACAGCTCGGGGGCGAGAGAGGAAGGGAAGGGGAGGTAGCTAGGCTCACAGGGCACTCGTGGAGGCAACCGGTGGGGTCGGGGACGGACTTATGCGGCGACGGCGCTGAAGGGGATCTCCGGCGACGGCGGACTCGGGCGAAGTTGGTGCGGTGGACTCGGGCCACACGAGCACGCGGGGCTCGGCTAGCTCGACGAAGAGGATGGCGGCGGAGCTCCTAGACACGGCGAGACGGAGCACGAACGGCGGGGAGTGCGGCTACGGCGATGGGGCGGCGGCGGTGGCGTCGGCCATGGCTGGGGAGCGCGAGGGGGAGGAGCTGGGGAGGAGAGGAGATGTCCGAGGGGTTCATGGGAGAGAGGGGGAGCGATCCACGTCGCGGCTCGGTGAGGGGAGCGGCGAGGCGGCGACCAGGTGCATGGCACCCATGCGGTGCTCGCCGCCGAGCACCTGCCTGTCTGCCTGGCCGAGCCAAGCAGCTCGCTGGCGCGGCAGCTGGGCTGGGCCGGCAGGTGGGCCGGTTAGTAGGCGCCAGGTAAGGTTTTCTTCCTATTTTTCTTTTTCTATTTTTCCGCAACTTTGTGGAGTTTTTGAAAAAAATACTTAAACAGTTCCAAAATTCACCAAACTGCTCCTGGTCCATAGTTGGAATATTTCCAACATGAAACATTTTAGTTTTGGAATATCTGGGCATTTGAAATATTTTATATAATTTTAAATGCCCAAACTCAAATACTTATGATTTAATTCAAAGACCTTAAGATGACCTAGAAAATTGTGCACCACTTTTGACAGAGGCTCTGAACCAAAACAAAAATTATGAACATTTATGAAGGGCATTTCAGGTTCATTGAAAATATTTTTAGGTTGAACCTATTTGAATTCCATTTTGTGCTAGGGTTTTGGACATCCCCATTTCAAGTTTAAATGAAGTTTAAACATGATGTAGCAACCATGATAGTCCAAGTGCATAGCAAGGCTAGGGACGTGACACTACGGGTCCATAGTTATTAGCTAGATGGCTTCTTCTCTCTTTTTGGATCTCACTACAATGTTCTCCTTCTCTCTTGTGGAGATCTATTCGATGTAATCTCTTTTTGCGGTGTGTTTGTCGAGATCCGATGAATTGTGGGTTTATGATCAGATTTATCTATGGATAATAATTGAATCTTCTCTGAATTCTTTTATGTATGATTGAGTTATCTTTGCAAGTCTCTTTTCATTATCAGTTTGGTTTGGCCTACTAGATTGGTCTTTCTTGCCATGGGAGAAGTTCTTAGCTTTGGGTTCAATCTTGCGGTGTTCTTACCCAGTGACAGAAAGGGTTGCAAGACACGTATTGTATTGTTGCCATTGAGGATAACGATGGGGTTTATATCATATTGCATGAGTTTATCCCTCTACATCATGTCATCTTGCTTAATGCGTTGCTCTGTTCATATGAACTTAATACTCTAGATGCAAGCAGGAGTCGGTCGATGTGTGGAGTAATAGTAGTAGATGCAGGCAGGAGTCGGTCTACTTGTTATGGATGTGATGCCTATATACATGATCATGCCTAGATAATCTCATAACTATGCGCTTTTCTATCAATTGTTCGACAGTAATTTGTTCACCCACCATAATACTTATGCTATCTCGAGAGAAGCCTCTAGTGAAATCTATGGCCCCCAGGTCTATCTCTTATCATATTTGCTTTCAATCTACTTTATTTGCATCTTTACTTTTTGCATCTATATTATAAAATACCAAAAATATATTTATCTTATCATACTATCTCTATCAGATCTCACTTTCGTAAGTGGCCGTGAAGGGATTGACAACCCCTTTATTGCGTTGGTTGCGAGTTCTCAGTTTGTTTGTGTAGGTGTGTGGGACTTTTGAGGAGCCTCCTACTAGATTGATACCTTGGTTCTCAAAACTGAGGGAAATACTTACGCTACACTTGCTGCATCACCCTCTCCTCTTCGGGGAAAACCAACGCTAGCTCAAGACATAGCAGGCAGCGACGTGGGAGTGAGGGAGCGGGCGGAGTCAACGTGGGAGGGAGGGAGAGGACAACGGCGGTGATGTGGGAGGGAGTGCTGGCGAGAGGAGTTGAGGAAGGGGAGGAAGCGGAGGAAGCAGGGAGGAGGTAGGAGGTGGGATGACCGCGGGAGGAGGAGTTATGGCGGCAGCAGAAGGAGGAGTGACAGTGAGAGAGCGAGAGTGAGGAGCGGGCAGGGAGATAAGAGTGCTGGGCTGTAGAGAGTGTTTTATAACATGCCCTGCTGCTAAGTGTGGCCCACCTGTTGGCCATGTGTACCCATAGAAGCAGCGCTCGGTACCTAGCCAACACTAATCTATCAAGTTAGTTGTAGTGTGGGTTTTATAACAGACATTGCTACTATGGCTAGCCCCAGGGGCCACTATGGGGACCATTTAGTAGTAGTGCTGGTTGTTGGGGAACCTAGCATGCAATTTCAAAAAAATTCCTACACTCATGCAAGATCTATCTAGGAGATGCATAGTAACGAGAGGGGGAGAGTGTGTCTGTGTACCCTCGTAGACCGTAAGCGGAAGCGTTTGACAATGCAGTTGATGTAGTCAAACTTCTTCTGGCTCCGACTGATCAAGTACCGAACGTACGACACCTCCAATTTCTGCACACGTTCAGCTTGATGACGCCCCTCGCCCTCTTGATCCAGCAAGATGTCGAGGAAGTAGATGAGTTCCGTCGGCACGACGGCATGGTGACGGTGATGGTGAAGAGATCCGTGCAAGGCTTCGCCTAAGCACCGCGAGAATATGACCGGGGGTGTAAACTATGGAGGGGGGCGCCACACACGGCTAACAATTGATGTTGTATTGTGCTAGGCGCCCCCCTCATATATATATGTAGGTGGAGGGAGGGAGCAGCAGCCAAGGGGTGCGCCCCAAGTATGCTGAATCCTACTTGGGGTCTTCCCCAATTTTGCCTCCACCCTGCCATAATTGTCGAAAGGAAAAAAGGGAAGAGGGGAAGAAGAGAAGGAAGGGGGGGGGGACGAACCCCCTCTTCTTATCCAATTGGGCCTCCTGCCATAAGGGGGGCGCGCCACCCCTTGTGGGCTGGTGTGCTCCCCTCCCATGGCCCATGTGGCCCATATGTTCCCCCCGAGGGGTTCCAGTAACCCCTCCGGTACTCCGATAAATACCAAATACACTCCGGAACACTTCCGGTGTCTGAATACTATCGTCCTATATATTAATCTTTACCTCTTGACTAGTTCGAGACTCCTCGTAATGTTCGTGATCCATCCGGGACTCTGAACAACATTCGGTCACCAAATCACATAACTCATATAATACTATATCAGCAACGAACGTTAAGCGTGCAGACCCTAAGGGTTCAAGAACTATGTAGACATGACTGAGACACTTCTCTGGTCAACAACCAATAGCAGAACCTGGATGCTCATATTGGCTCCCAGATATTCTACAAATATCTTTATCGGTCGAACCGTTATGACAACATACGTAATTCCCTTTGTCCATCGGTATGTTACTTGCCCAAGATTCGATCGTTAGTATCTTCATACCTAGTTCAATCTCGTTACCGTCAAGTCTATTTCCACGTTCCGTTATACATCATCCTGAAACTAACTCACTAGTCACTTTGCTTGCAAGGCTTCTTATGATGTGTATTATCGAGAGGGCCCAGAGATACCTCCCCGATACTTGGAGTGACAAATCCTAGTCTCGATCTATGCCAAATCAACAAACACCTTCGGGGATACATGTAGAGCATCTTTATAATCACCCAGTTACGTTGTGACATTTGATAGCACAAAAGGCATTCCTCCAGTATCCGGGAGTTGCATAATCTCATAGTCGAAGGAATATATATTTGACATGAAGAAAGCAATAGCAATAAAACTGAATGATCAATATGCTATGCGGGTCTTGTCCAGCACATCATTCTCCTAATGATGTGATCTTGTTCATGAAATGAAAAGACATGTCTATGGTTAGGAAACTTAATTATCTTTGACTAACGAGCTAGTCTAGTAGAGGCTTACTAGGAACACTGTGTTTTCTCTATGTATCCACACATGTATCAAGTTTCTGGTTAATACAATTTTAGCATGAATAATAAACATTTATCATGATATATGGAAAAATAAAATAACAACTTTATTATTGCCTCTAGGGCATATTTCCTTCAGTCTCCCACCTGCACTAGAGTCAATAATCTACTTCACATCGCCATGTTATTTAACACCAATAGTTCACATCTTTATGTGATTAACACCCATAGTTCACATCGCCATGTGACCAACACCCAAATGGTTTTACTGGATTCAATAATCTAGTTCACATCGCTATGTGATTAACACGCAAAGAGTACTAAGGTGTGATCATGTTTTGCTTGTGAGAGAAGTTTAGTCAACGGGTCTTCCACATTCAAATCTGTATGTATTTTGAAAAAAATTATGTCTACAATGCTCTACATGGAGCTACTCTAGATAATTGCTCCCATGTTCAATCGTATCTAGATTCAGACTTAGAGTCATCTAGAATAGTGTTAAAGCTTGCATCAATTTAACTCTTTACGACAAACTCTTTATCACCTCCATAACCGAGAAACATTTCCTTAGTCCTCTTTAAGGTAACTAGGATAATTTTGACTACTGTCCAGTGATATATTCCTGGATCACTATTGTACCCCCTTGTCAAACTCATGGCAAGGTACACAACTGGTTTGGTACATAGCATGGCATACTTTATAGAACCTATGGATGAGGCATAGGGAATGACTTTCATTCTCTCTTTATCTTCTGCCGTGGTCGGGTTTTGAGTCTTTAATCAACTTCACACCTTACAATACAGGCAAGAACTCCTTCTTTGACTGATCCATTTTGAACTCCTTCAAAATCTTATCAAGGTATGTACTCATTGAAAGTCTTACCAAGCGTCTTGATCTATCTCTATAGATCTTGTTGCCCAATATGTAAGCAGCTTCACCGAGGTCTTTCATTGAAAAATTCTTATTCAAGTATCCTTTTATGCTATCTAGAAATTCTATATCATTTCCAATCAACAATATGTCATCCACAAATAATATCAGAAATGCTACAGAGCTCCCACTCACTTTCTTGTAAATACATGCTTCACTGTAAGTCTGTATAAAATCATATGCTTTGATCACCTCATCAAAGCGTATATGCCAACTCCGAGATTCTTGCACCAGTCCATAGATGGATCACTGGATCTTGCACACCTTGTTAGCCCCATTAGGATCGACAAAACCTTCTGGCTACATCATATACAACTGTTCTTAGAGATATCCATTTAAGCAATACAATTTTGACATCCATTTGCCAGATTTCATAAAATGTGGCAATTGTTAACATGATTCAGACTGACTTAAGCATCGCTACGGTTGAGAAAGTCTCATCGTAGTCAACCCCTTGAACTTGTCGAAAAAACCTTTTTGCGACAAGTCGAGATTTGTACACAATAACATTTCCATCAATGTCAGTCTTCTTCTTGAAGATCCATTTATTATCTATGGCTCGCTGATCATCGGGCAAGTCCACCAAAGTGCACACTTTGTTCTCATATATGGATCCTATCTCAGATTTCATGGCCTCAAGCCATTTATCGGAATCTGGGCTAATCATAGCTTCTTTATAGTTCGTAGGTTCGCCATGGTCTAGTAACATGACTTCCAGAACAGGATTATCGTACCACTTTGGTGCAGATCATGCTCTGGCCGACCTACGAGGTTCAATAGTAACTTGATATGAAGTTTCATGATCATCATCATTAGCTTCCTCTCTAGTTGGTGTAGGCATCAGGGGAACGATTTTCTATGATGAGCTACTTTCCAATTTTAGAGAGGGTACAATTACCTCATCAAGTTCTACTTTCCTCCCACTCACTTCTTTCGAGAGAAACTCCTTCTCTCGAAAGGTTCCATTCTTGGCAATAAAGATCTTGCCTTCGGATCTATGGTAGAAGGTGTACCCAATTGTTTCTTGAGGGTATCCTATTAAGATGCACTTCTTTGATTTGGGTTCAAGCTTATCAGGCTGAAGCCTTTTGACATAAGCGTCGCAACCCCAAACTTCAAGAAATGATAGCTTAGGTTTCTTGCCAAACCACAGTTCATACAATGTCGTCTCAACGGATTTAGATGGTTCCCTATTTAACGTGAATGAAACTATCTCTAATGAATAACCCTAAAACGATAGTGGTAAATCGGTAAGAGACATCATAAATCGCACCATATCTAATAAAGTACGATTATGACGTTCGGACATACCATTACGCTGTGGTGTTCCAGGTGGCGTGAGTTGTGAAACTATTCCACATTATTTTAAATGAAGGACAAACTCATAACTCAAATATTTTCTTGTTACAATGATTCCATGTTAGATCGTAGAAACTTTATTTTCTTGTTATAATGATTCTCCACTTCACTCTAAAATTCTTTGAACTTTTCAAACATTTCAGACTTGTGTTTCATTAAGTAGATATACCCATATCTGCTCAAATCATCTGTGAAGGTCAGAAAATAATGATACCCGCCGCGTGCCTCAACACTTATCGGACCATATACATTGGTATGTATTATTTTCAATAAGTCATTGGCTCGCTCCATTGTTCTGGAGAGTGGAGTTTTAGTCATCTTGCCCATGAGGCATGCTTCGCAAGTATCAAATTATTCATAATCAAGTGATTCCAAAAGCCCATCAGCATGGAGTTTCTTCATGCGCTTTACACCAATATGACCTAAACGGAGTGCCACAAGTACGTTGCACTATCATTATCAAGTTTGCATATTTTGGTATCAATATTATGAATATGTGTATCACTAAGATAGAGATTCAATAAACCACTAACATTGGGTGTATGAGCATAGAAGGTTTTATTCATGTAAATCAAATAACAATTATTCTCTGTCTTAAATGAATAATCGAATTGCAATAAACATGATCCTATCTTGTTCATGCTCAACGCAAACACCAAATAACATTTATTTGGGTTCAACACTAATCCCGAAAGTATAGGGAGTGTGTGATGATGATCATATCAATCTTGGAACCACTTCCAACACACATCGTCACTTCACCCTCAACTAGTCTCCATTTATTCTGCAACACCTGTTTCGAGTTACTAATCTTAGCAACCGAACAAGTATGAAATACCCAGGGGCTACTACGAGCACTAGTAATGTACACATAAATAACATGTATATCAAATATACCTTTGTTCACTTTGCCATCCTTCTTATCCGCCAAATATTTGGGGTAGTTCCGCTTCCAGTGACCATTTCCTTTGTAGTAGAAGCACTCAGTTTCAGGCTCAAGTCCAGCTTTGGGCTTCTTCACGGGAGTGACAACTTGCTTGCCATTCTTCTTGGAGTTTCCTTTCTTTCCCTTCCCTTTTTCTTGAAACTAGTAGTCTTGTTAACCATCAACACTTGATGCTCTTTCTTGATTTATACGTTTGTTGATTTCTGCATCGTGAAAAGCTCGGGAATCATTTTCGTCATGGTGACTAGAGAACTCTGTCAATCAGTATCTTATTTTGAAGATTAACTCCCACTTGAATCAGCGATTGTAGTACCCAGACATTCTGAGCACAAGCTCACTAGCTGAGGAATTCTCCTCCATCTTTTGGGTGAAGTACTTGTTAGAGATCTCATACCTCTTGACACGGGCATGAGTCTGAAATACCAATTTCAGCTCTTGGAACATCTCATATGCTCCGTGGAGTTCAAAATGTTTTTGAAGTCCCGATTCTAAGCCGTAAAGCATGGTGCACTAAACTATCAAGTAGTCATCATATCGAGCTTGCCAAACGTTCATAACATCTGCATCTGCTCCTTCAATAGGTCTGTCACCTAGTGGTGTATTAAGGACACAATTCTTCTGTGCAACAATGAGGATAATCCTCAGATCACGGACCCAGTCCGCATCATTTCTACTATCATCTTTCAACTTAGTTTTCTCTAGGAACGTATCAAAAAACACAGGGGAGCTACAATGCAAGCTATTGATCTACAACGTAATTTGCAAATACTATCAGGACTAAATTCATGATAAATTAAGTTCAATTAATCAAATTACTTAAGAATTACCACTTAGATAGACATCCCTGAAGTCATCTAAATGATATGTGACCCAAATCAACTAACCCATGTCCGATCATTACGTGAGATGGGGTAGTCATCAATGATGAATATCTCTATGTTAATCATATCTACTATATGATTCACGTTCGGCCTTTCGGTCTCCAGTGTTCCGAGGCCATGTATGTACATGCTAGGCTCGTCAAGTTTAACCTGAGTATTCCACATGTGCAAAACTTTCTTGCACCCGTTGTATGTGAACATAGAGCCTATCACACCCGATCATCACGTGTGTGTCAACACGATGAACTGTCGCAATGGTGCATACTTAGGGAGAACACTTATACCTTGAAATTTTAGTTAAGGGATCATCTTATAATGCTACCGTCATATTAAGCAAAATAAGATGCATAAAAGATAAACATTATTGCAATCAAAATATGTGACATGATATGGCCATCACCATCTTGTCGTTTTGATCTCCATCTCCAAAGCATCGTCATGATCTCCGTCATCACCGGCTCGACACCTTGATCTCCATCGTTGCGTTGTGGTCATCTCGCCAACTATTGCTAAGACATAGCAATAAAGGAAAGCAATTACATGCCGTTTGCATTTCATACAGTAAAGGGACAACCATAAGGCTCCTGCCGGTTGCCGATAACTTTTACAAAACATGATCATCTCATGCAATAACGTATATCACATCATGTCTTGACCATATCACATCACAACATGCCCTGCAAAAACAAGTTAGACATCCTCTACTTTGTTGTTGCAAGTTTTACGTGGCTGCTACGGGCTTCTAGCAAGAACCGTTCTTACCTACAGCACAAAAACCACAATGGTGATTTATCAAGTTTGATGTTTTAACCTTCAACAAGGACCGGCCACAGTCAAATTTGATTCAACTAAAGTAGGAAAAACAGACACCCGCCAGCCACCTTTATGCAAAACTAGTTGTATGTCTATCGATGGAACCGGTCTCATGAACCTGGTCATGTATGGTTGGTCCGGTACTGTCGGCATTCTAGGAACTAGGGTGCCTAGACTTACCTGCCTACGGCCCACGGCGTGGTTCCATTGATGGCCTGGTACAACCCATCTTCAGCATCAACAAGGCAAGACCCTCACGAGGGGCCAAGCCACGCAAGGAGGACGACACCAAGTCCTCCGGAAGGAGCGGCCTGCCCAGGTGGCCTCCTGAGGAGCAGAGATTCCTATGCAAGCGCTCACCTCATAAGGTGGAGGTGACGCAAGCCATGACGACCAAGGCCAGACGCGCGCCAGCGGGCGCAGAGCGGCATGTTTGCTCTTTGGTGCTAAGGAGGCAACCGCAGGCACATAGTCCTGAGGGATTAACCAAAGGTTACCATTTCTGTGCAACAAGACCAAGACCGCCAAGATGGCAGGATCGATGTCATCACCGAGCCCACAACGGCGTCACGACCAGAAGCTTTGCAGGCGAAGACCACCTTTCGTTAGGAGAAAATGTACTACTTGTCCCCTTTCAAAACTGGCCACTTTGGGATTGCTTCCTGCCTAAGTTTTGGGAGAAGAGGACCGAGGCCTCTATAGGTATAGCCTAGCCGCCACCATAGCAAGTGGCCAAATCCCTTGAGCTCATATCCACCCCAGAGTAGACCTTGCGAGGTTGTTCTTCCTTGTACTAGTTCATCCTCAGCTCCCCCACAAGGCTAATCCACCACAAAGCAGGAGTAGGGTTTTACACTTCAAGGTGGCCCTAACCTGGGTGAATTGCCATGTCCATTTCCTTTCCTGTTCATCGAGCTAGGCCGTGAGAGCAGTGCGTTGGCTGGCCAGGGATGTTGAGTTCTTCGCACACGCCTAGAGTTCGAACGTTCCTTGGGTCCGCGGAGCCCTGAATCTGACAGGGCCGCTTCATCAAACAATATAGACGAATCAAAATAATGTTGGGGAACGTTGCATAAAATAAAATTTTTCCTACGTTCACCAAGATCCATCTAGGAGTTCATCTAGCAACGAGAGGGAGAGATGCATCTACATACCACTTTGTAGATCGCGTGCAGAAGCGTTCAAGAGAACGGGGTTGAGGTAGTCATTATCGTCGTGATCCTATCACCGGAGATCGTAGCGCCAAACGGATGGCACCTCCGTGTTCAACACATGTACGGTCAGCGTGACGTCTCCTCCGTCTTGATCCAGCAAGGGGGAAGGAGAGGTTGATGAAGATCCAGCAGCACAACGGCGTGGTGGTGGATACAGCAGGACTCCGGCAGGGCTTCGCCAAGCAATTGCGGGAGGAGAAAGAGGTGTAGCAGGGGGAGGGAGGCACCAAGACTCAGGGTACGGCTGCCCTTCCTCCCCCCTCCTTTATATAGGCCCCCAGGGGGGGCTCCGGCCCTGGGAGATCCAATCTCCCAAGGGGGGGGGGGCGGCGGCCAGGGGGGTGGAGTGCCCCCAAGGCAAGTGGGGTGCGCCCCCCACCTAGGGTTTCCAACCCTAGGCGCAGGGGGGGCAAGGGGAGGCGCACCAGCCCACTAGGGGATGGTTCCCCTCCCACTTCAGCCCACGGGGCTCTCCGGGATAGGTGGCCCCACCCGGTGGACCCCCGGGACCCTTCTGGTAGTCCCGGTACAATACCGGGTGACCCCGAAACTTTCCCGATGGCCGAAACAACACTTACTATATATAATTCTTTACCTCCGGACCATTCTGGAACTCCTCATGACGTCCGGGATCTCATCCGGGACTCCGAACAACATTCGGTTTGCTGCATATTCATATTCATACAACCCTAGGGTCACCGAACCTTAAGTGTGTAGACCCTACGGGTTCGGGAGACATGCAGACATGACCGAGACGGCTCTCCGGTCAATAACCAACAGCGGGATCTGGATACCCATGTTGGCTCCCACATACTCCTCGATGATCTCATCGGATGAACCACGATGTCGAGGATTCAAGCAACCCCGTATACTATTCCCTTTGCCAGACGGTATGTTACTTGCCCGAGATTCGATCGTCGGTATCCCAATACCTCGTTAAATCTCATTACCGGAAAGTCACTTTACTCGTACCGTAATGCATGATCCCGTGACCAGACACTTGGTCACTTTGAGCTCATTATGATGATGCACTACCGAGTGGCCCAGTGATACCTCTCCGTAATACGGAGTGACAAATCCCAGTCTCGATCCGTGTCAACCCAACAGACAATTTCGGAGATACCTGTAGTGCACCTTTATAGTCACCCAGTTATGTTGTGACGTTTGGTACACCCAAAGCACTCCTACGGTATCCGGGAGTTACACGATCTCATGGTCTAAGGAAGAGATACTTGACATTGGAAAAGCTCTAGCAAAATGAACTACACGATCTTGTGCTATGCTTAGGATTGGGTCTTGTCCATCACATCATTCTCCTAATGATGTGATACAGTTATCAACGACATCCAAATGTCCATAGTCAGGAAACCATGACTATCTGTTGATTAACGAGCCAGTCAACTAGATGCTTACTAGGGACATGTTGTGGTCTAAATATTCACACGTGTATTACGATTTCTGTATAATACAATTATAGCATGAATAAAAGACAACTATCATGAACAAAGAAATATAATAATAATCCTTTTATTATTGCCTCTAGGGCATATTTCCAACAGTCTCGCACTTGCACTAGAGTCAATAATCTAGTTACATTGTGATGAATCGAACACCCATAGAGTTCTGGTGTTGATCATGTTTTGCTCGCGGAAGAGGTTTAGTCAACGGATCTGCGACATTCAGATCCGTATGTACTTTGCAAATATCTATGTCTCCATCTTGAACATTTTCATGGATGGAGTTGAAACGACGCTTGATGTGCCTGGTCTTCTTGTGAAACCTGGGCTCCTTGGCAAGGGCAATAGCTCCAGTGTTGTCACAGAAGAGAGTGATTGGCCCCGACGCATTGGGTATGACTGCTAGGTTGGTGATGAACTCCTTCATCCATATTGCTTCATGCGCTGCCTCCGAGGCTACCATGTACTCCGCTTCACATGTAGATCTCGCCACGACGCTCTGCTTGCAACTGCACCAGCTCACTGCTCCACGATTCAACATATACACGTATCCGGTTTGTGACTTAGAGTCATCCAGATCTGTGTCGAAGCTAGCGTCGACGTAACCCTTTACGACGAGCTCTTAGTCACCTCCATAAACGAGAAACATGTCCTTTGTCCTTATCAGGTACTTCAGGATATTCTTGACCGCTGTCCAGTGTTCCTTGCCGGGATTACTTTGGTACCTTCCTACCAAACTTACGGCAAGGTTTACATCAGGTCTGGTACATAGCATGGCATACATAATAGATCCTATGGCTGAGGCATAGGGGATGACACTCATCTCTTCTTTATCTTTTGCCGTGGTCGGGCATTGAGCCGAGCTCAATCTCACACCTTGCAATACAGGCAAGAACCCTTTCTTGGACTGATCCATTTTGAACTTCTTCAAAATCTTATCAAGGTATGTGCTTTGTGAAAGACCTATGAGGCGTCTTGATCTATCCCTATAGATCTTGATGCCTAATATGTAAGCAGCTTCTCCAAGGCCCTTCATTGAAAAACACTTATTCAAGTAGACCTTAATGCTGTCCAAGAATTCTATATCATTTCCCATCAAAAGTATGTCATCTACATATAATATGAGAAATGCTACAGAGCTCCCACTCACTTTCTTGTAAACGTAGGCTTCTCCATAAGTCTGCATAAACCCAAACGCTTTGATCATCTCATCAAAGCGAATGTTCCAACTCCGAGATGCTTGCACCAGCCCATAAATGGATCGCTGGAGCTTGCATACTTTGTTAGCATTCTTAGGATCGACAAAACCTTCCGGCTGCATCATATACAGCTCTTCCTTAAGGTGACCGTTAAGGAATGCCGTTTTGACGTCCATCTGCCATATCTCATAATCATAGTATGCGGCATTTGCTAACATGATTCGGACGGACTTAAGCTTCGCTACGGGAGAGAAAGTCTCATCGTAGTCAACCCCTTGAACTTGCCGATAACCCTTAGCGACTAGTCGAGCTTTATAGATGGTGACATTACCATCCGCGTCCGTCTTCTTCTTAAAGATCGATTTGTTTTCTACCGCTCGCCGATCATCGGGCAAGTCAGTCAAAGTCCATACTTTGTTTTCATACATGGATTCTATCTCGGATTGCATGGCTACTAGCAATATGTTGGAATCTGGGCCCGCCATCGCTTCTTCATAGTTCGAAGGTTCACCGCTGTCTAACAACATGATTTCCAGGACAGGGTTGCCATACCACTCTGGTGTGGAACGTGTCCTCGTGGACCTACGAAGTTCAGTAGAAACTTGATCCGAAGTACCTTGATCATCATCATTAATTTCCTCTCCAGTCGGTGTAGGCACCACAGGAACATTTTCCTGAGCTGCACTACTTTCCGGTTCAAGAGGTAGTACTTCATCGAGTTCTACTTTCCTCCCACTTACTCCTTTCGAGAGAAACTCTTTTTCCAGAAAGGATCCGTTCTTGGCAACAAAGATCTTGCCTTTGGATCTAAGGTAGAAGGTATACCCAATGGTTTCCTTGGGGTATCCTATGAAGACGCATTTTTCCGACTTGGGTTCGAGCTTTTCAGGTTGAAGTTTCTTGACATAAGCATTGCATCCCCAAACTTTTAGAAACGACAGCTTAGGTTTCTTCCCAAACCATAATTCATATGGTGTCGTCTCAACGGATTTAGACGGTTCCCTATTTAAAGTGAATGTAGCTGTCTCTAGAGCGTATCCCCAAAATGATAGCGGTAAATCGGTAAGAGACATCATAGATCGCACCATATCTAATAGAGTGCGATTACGACGTTCGGACACACCGTTACGCTGAGGTGTTCCAGGCGGCGTGAGTTGTGAAACGATTCCACATTTTCTTAAGTGTGTACCAAATTCGTGACTTAAATATATTCTCCTCCACGATCTGATCGTAAGAATTTTATCTTTCGGTCACGTTGATTCTCTACTTCATTCTGAAACTCCTTGAACTTTTCAAAGGTCTCAGACTTGTGTTTCATCAAGTAGACATACCCATATCTACTTAAGCCATCAGTGAGAGTGAGAACATAACGATATCCTCCGCGAGCCTCAACGCTCATTGGACCACACACATCAGTATGTATGATTTCCAATAAGTTGGTTGCTCGCTCCATAGTTCCAGAGAACGGAGTTTTGGTCATTTTTCCCATGAGGCATGGTTCGCATGTGTCAAATGATTCATAATCGAGAGAATCTAAAAGTCCATCAGCATGGAGCTTCTTCATGCGCTTGACACCAATGTGACCAAGGCGGCAGTGCCACAAGTATGTGGGACTATATTTATCAACTTTACATCTTTTGGTATTCACACTATGAATATGTTTAACATTACGTTCAAGATTCATTAAGAATAAACCATTGACCATCGGGGCATGACCATAAAACATATCTCTCATATAAATAGAACAACCATTATTCTCGGATTTAAATGAGTAGCCATCGCGTATTAAACGAGATCCAGATACAATGTTCATGCTCAAACTTGGCACTAAATAACAATTATTGAGGTTCATAACTAATCCCGTGGGTAAATGTAGAGGCAGCGTGCCGACGGCAATCACATCGACCTTGGAACCATTCCCGACGCGCATCGTCACCTCGTCCTTCGCTAGTCTCCGCTTATTCCGCAGCTCCTGCTGTGAGTTACAAATGTGAGCAACGACACCGGTATCAAATACGAGGAGTTACTACGAGTGCTGGTAAGGTACACATCAATTACATGTATATCACATATACCTTTAGCGTTGCCGGCCTTCTTGTCCGCTAAGTATTTGGGGCAGTTCCGCTTCCAGTGACCCTTCCCTTTGCAATAAAAGCACTCAGTCTCAGGCTTGGGTCCATTCTTTGACTTCTTCCCGGCAACTGGCTTACCGGGCGCGGCAACATCTTTGCCGTCCTTCTTGAAGTTCTTCTTACCCTTGCCCTTCTTGAACTTAGTGGTCTTATTGGCCATCAACACTTGATGTTCTTTCTTGATTTCAACCTCTGCCGACTTCAGCATTGAAAATACTTCAGGAATGGTCTTTACCATCCCCTGCATATTGTAGTTCATCACTAAGCTCTTGTAGCTCGGTGGGAGCGACTGAAGGATTCTGTCAATGACCGCCTCGTCCGGGAGGTTGATCTCTAGCTGGGACAGGCGGTTGTGCAACCCAGACATTTTGAGTATGTGCTCACTGACAGAACTGTTTTCCTCCATCTTACAACTATAGAACTTGTCGGAGACTTCATATCTCTCGACCCAGGCATGAGCTTGAAAAACCATTTTCAGCTCCTCGAACATGTCATATGCTCCGTGTTGCTCAAAACGCTTTTGGAGCCCCGGTTCTAAGCTGTAAAGCATGCCGCACTGAACGAGGGAGTAATCATCAGCACGTGACTGCCAAGCATTCATAACATCTTGGTTCTTTGGGATGGGTGCTTCACCTAGCGGTCCTTCTAGGACATATGCTTTCTTGGCTGCTATGAGGATGATCCTCAGGTTCCGGACCCAGTCCGAATAGTTGTTGCCATCATCTTTCAGCTTGGTTTTCCCTAGGAACGCGTTGAAGTTCATGTTGACATGAACGTTGGCCATTTGATCTACAAGAAATATTTTGCAAAGATTTTAGACTAAGTTCATGATAATTAAGTTTATCTAATCAAATTATTCAATGAACTCCCACTCAGATTTGACATCCCTCTAGTCATCTAAGTGTTACACGATCCGAGTCGACTAGGCCGTGTCCGATCATCACGTGAGACGGACTAGTCATCATCGGTGAACATCTCCATGTTGATCGTATCTTCCATACGACTCATGTTCGACCTTTCGGTCTCTTGTGTTCTGAGGCCATGTCTGTACATGCTAGGCTCGTCAAGTTAACCCTAAGTGTTTATGCATGTGTAAAACTGTCTTACACCCGTTGTATGTGAACGTAAGGATCTATCACACCCGATCATCAGGTGGTGCTTCGGAACGACGAACTTTAGCAACGGTGCACAGTTAGGGGGAACACCTTCTTGAAATTATTATAAGGGATCATCTTATTTACTACTGCCGTTCTAAGTAAACAAGATGCATAAAACATAATAAACATCACATGCAATTATATAAAGTAGTGATATGATATGGCCAATATCATATAGCTCCTTCGATCTCCATCTTCGGGGCTCCATGATCATCTTCGTCACCGGCATGACACCATGATCTCCATCATCATGATCTCCATCATTGTGCCTCCATGAAGTTGCTCGCCAACTATTACTTCTACTACTATAGCTAATGGTTTAGCAATAAAGTAAAGTAATTACATGGCGTCAAATCATTGACACGCAGGTCATACAATAATTAAGACAACTCCTATGGCTCCTGCCGGTTGTCATACTCATCGACATGCAAGTCGTGATTCCTATTACAAGAACATGATCTCATACATCACAATATATCATTCATCATTCATCACAACTTCTGGCCATATCACATCACATGACAATTGCTGCAAAAACAAGTTAGACGTCCTCTAATTGTTGTTGCATCTTTTACGTGGCTGCAATTGGGTTCTAGCAAGAACGTTTTCTTACCTACGAATAACCACAACGTGATTTTGTCAACTTCTATTTACCCTTCATAAGGACCCTTTTCATCGAATCCGCTCCAACTAAAGTAGGAGAGACAGACACCCGCTAGCCACCTTATGCAAGTAGTGCATGTCAGTCGGTGGAACCTGTCTCACGTAAGCGTACGTGTAAGGTCGGTCCGGGCCGCTTCATCCCACAATACCGCTGAAGCAAGAAAATACTAGTAGTGACAAGCAAGTTGACAAGATCTACGCCCACAACAGATTTGTGTTCTACTCGTGCAATAGAGAACTACGCATAGACCTAGCTCTGATACCACTGTTGGGGAACGTTGCATAAAATAAAAATTTTCCTACGTTCACCAAGATCCATCTAGGAGTTCATCTAGCAATGAGAGGGAGAGATGCATCTACATACCACTTTGTAGATCGCGTGCGGAAGCGTTCAAGAGAACGGGGTTGAGGTAGTCGTTCTCGTCGTGATCCTATCACCAGAGATACTAGCGCCGAACGGACGGCACCTCCGCGTTCAACACATGTACGGTCAGTGTGACGTCTCCTCCGTCTTGATCCAGCAAGGAGGAAGGAGAGGTTGATGAAGATCCAGCAGCACAACGGCGTGGTGGTGGATGCAGCAGGACTCCGGTAGGGCTTCGCCAAGCAATTGCGGGAGGAGGAAGAGGTGTAGCAGGGGGAGGGAGGCGCCAAGACTCAGGGTACGGCTACCCTCCCTCCCCCCTCCTTTATATAGGCCCCCAGGGGGGCGCCGGCCCTGGGAGATCCAATCTCCCAAGGGGGGGGGGCGGCGGCCAGGGGGGGTGGAGTGCCCCTAAGGCAAGTGGGGTGCGCCCCCCACCTAGGGTTTCCAGCCCTAGGCGCAGGGGGCCCAAGGGGGGGCGCACCAGCCCACTAGGGGCTGGTTCCCCTCCCACTTCAGCCCACGGGGCCCTCCGGGATAGGTGGCCCCACCCGGTGGACCCCCGGGACCCTTCCGGTGGTCCCGGTATAATACCGGGTGACCCCGAAACTTTCCCGATGGCCGAAACAACACTTCCTATATATAATTCTTTACCTCCGGACCATTCCGGAACTCCTCGTGACGTCCGGGATCTCATCCAGGACTCCGAACAACATTCGGTTTGCTGCATACTCATATTCATACAACCCTAGCGTCACCGAACCTTAAGTGTGTAGACCCTACGGGTTCGGGAGACATGCAGACATGACCGAGACGGCTCTCCGGTCAATAACCAACAGCGGGATCTGGATACCCATGTTGGCTCCCACATACTTCTCGATGATCTCATCGGATGAACCACAATGTCGAGGATTCAAGCAACCCCGTATACTATTCCCTTTGTCAGACGGTATGTTACTTACCCGAGATTCGATCGTCGGTATCCCAATACCTTGTTAAATCTCGTTACCGGCAAGTCACTTCACTCGTACCGTAATGCATGATCCTGTGACCAGACACTTGGTCACTTTGAGCTCATTATGATAATGCACCACCGAGTGGGCCCAGTGATACCTCTCCGTAATACGAAGTGACAAATCCCAGTCTCAATCCGTGTCAACCCAACAGACACTTTCGGAGATACCTGTAGTGCACCTTTATAGTCACCCAGTTACGTTGTGACGTTTGGTACACCCAAAGCACTCCTACGGTATCCGGGAGTTACACGATCTCATGGTCTAAGGAAGAGATACTTGACATTGGAAAAGCTCTAGCAAAACGAACTACACGATCTTGTGCTATGCTTAGGATTGGGTCTTGTCCATCACATCATTCTCCTAATGATGTGATACAGTTATCAACGACATCCAAATGTCCATAGTCAGGAAACCATGACTATCTGTTGATTAACGAGCTAGTCAACTAGAGGCTTACTAGGGACATGTTGTGGTCTAAATATTCACACGTGTATTACGATTTCCGGATAATACAATTATAGCATGAATAAAAGACAACTATCATGAACAAAGAAATATAATAATAATCCTTTTATTATTGCCTCTAGGGCATATTTCCAACAAATAAGACATTGGTGGTAAGAAATATGACGATCACTGCCCACAACTCTTTGTGTTCTACTCATGCATATCATCTACGCATAGACCTAGCTCGGATGCCACTGTTGTGGAACATAGCATGCAATTTCAAAAAAATTCCTATGCTCACGCAAGATCTATCTAGGAGATGCATAGCAATGAGAGGGGGAGAGTTTGTCTATGTACCCTCGTAGACCGTACGCAGAAGCGTTTGACAACGTGGTTGATGTAGTCAAACTTCTTCTAGTTCCGACCGATCAAGTACCGAACGTACGACACCTCCGAGTTCTGCACACGTTCAGCTCAATGACGTCCCTCACCCTCTTGATCCGTCAAGATGTCGAGGAAGTAGATGAGTTCCGTCAACAAAACAACATCGTGTTGGTGATGGTGAAGTGATCTGTGCAGGACTTCACCTAAGCATCACGAGTATATGACCAAGGGCGTAAACTGTGGAGGGGGGGTGCCGCACACGGCTAACAATTGATGTTGTCTTGTGCTAGGTGGAGGGAGGGAGGAGCAGCTAAGGGGTGCGCCCCAAGTAGGCCAAATCCTACTTGGGGTCTTCCCCAATTCGCCCCCCGCCATAATTGTCGAAAGGAAAAAGGGAAGAGGGAAGAAGAGAAGGTAGGGGGGGGGGGGGCGAACCCACTCTTCTCCTTCTCCAATTCGGCCTCCTACCATAAGGGGGGCACGCCACCCCATGTGGGCTGGTCTGCTCCCCTCCCATGGCCCATGTGGCCCATATGTTCCCTCCGGGGGTTCCAGTAACTCCTCCGGTACTCTGATAAATACCCGATACAATCCAAAACACTTCCGGTGTCCGAATACTATTGTCCTATATATCAATCTTTACCTCTTGACCATTTCGAGACTCATCGTCATGTCTGTGATCACATCCAGAACTTGGACAACTTCGGTCACCAAATCACATAACTCATATAATACTATATCGTCAACTTATGTTAAGCGTGCGGACCCTACGAGTTTGAGAACTATGTAGACATGACCAAGACAGCTCTTTGGTCAATAACCAATAGCGGAACCTAGATGCTCATATTGGCTCCTACATATTCTAAGAAGATCTTTATCGTTTGAACTGTTATGACACCATACGTAATTTCCTTTGTCCATTAGTATGTCACTTGCCCGAGATTCGATCGTCGATATGTTCATACCTAGTTCAATCTTGGCAAATCTCTTTACTCGTTCCGTAATACATCATCCTACAACTAGCTCATTAGTCAGTTTGCTTGCAAGGCTTCCTATGATGTGTATTACCGAGAGGGCCCAAAGATACCTCGCCGATACTCGGAGTGACAAATCCTTGTCTCAATCTATGCCAACTCAACAAACACCTTCGGACATACCTGTAGAGCATCATTATAATCACCCAGTTATGTTGTGATGTTTGATAGCACATAAGGCATTCCTCTGATATCCGGGAGTTGCATAATCTCATAGTCGAAGGAATATGTATTTGACATGAAGAAAGCAATAGCAGTGAAACTGAACGATCAATATGCTATGCTAACCGATGGGTCTTGTCCACCACATCATTCTCCTAATGATGTGATCTTGTTCATCAAATGACAACACATGTCTATGGTTAGGAAACTTAACCATCTTTGATTAACAAGCTAGTCTTGTAGAGGCTTACTAGGGACACGGTGTTTTGTCTATGTATCCACACATGTATCAAGTTTCCAGTTAATACAATTCTAGCATGAATAATAAACATTTATCATGATATAAGGAAATATAAAATAAAAACTTTATTATTGCCTCTAGGGCATATTTCCTTCACTGGTATGGTTACCCGATGCTGCTGCTGAAGTGTACCTACAATGCTGGCTATTACCACGCGCTACTGCTAAGTTGCAGTAGCACAACCCACTATCCCCGTGCCAGTATTAAGTTTCTGTCTGTAGGGTTTTCCCTAGTAATGTTGTAGGCTAATGATTTTCTGGCAAAGAATAACCCGTTACACCAAATGATGCAGTCAAGACAGCCAAAACCACACCTGTGACCCAGGTTAATTCATGGGATTTTTTAAACCCCCTGTGAGATACACATGAAATACATGCAGGATCATCATTAAAACCATCATACTTGCTGACCATCGATGAACTCATCAGATTAAGCAACCAAAGTTGGCCTCGGTCATTATGTATTGAACCAAGGAAAAAGCCTGTATAACGGTTGGTCAGTAGTAAAAAGTCATAGCAAAACCGGTAGTGACTTGTACTACAAAAAAGTGTAATTCTCCCTAAACAATAAAATATGTTGACATGGGGAGGAGTATATTTACTAGTTATATCATCCTCAATTGCTTGAATCTCAAGATGTTCCTCAAACGAATCATATACTTTATTGATAATCCATACACGAAATTTTACTAAATTTGAAAGAAATTATATTAAGAAGTAATCTCTATGGAGTTAGAGACGCATCCATTTGCGTCAAATGTCCTAGATACATAACTGCTCAAGATATCATCTTACCGCCTTTTGTAGAAATCGTTGATACAACACAACCTATAGCTAACTTGACAGAGCCCATTGATTTCTGTATTGATTTAAAGATCAAGAGAGACCATGGATATTAGACAGAACTCAGGTCACTGCCAAGTGGGCCCTAACTGGGGATACACTCTCCTATTGTCACATAAATATTGACCTTGCTCTTCTTCTCTACTTTACCCTTTATGCTTGCCGATCGAATCCTGAAATCCCAGCTCTCGTCGATACCTCTCGTCCGAAGTTGCCACTCGTCCACGACTATCATTGCTGCCTTTCGCATCTCTCATCTTCGTAGGCATTGATGACTGCCTGTCTCCATCGCCTATCACCGTCCAACACCTCGATGACCTCTAGAAAACCCTAGGCATGCACCAGAAAAAATGTAGGTAAATCCTTCACCATTCTCTTCCAATCCCATTTGAATCACAGTCTAATACATTATTTTTTTACTGCATCAATGGTTTGTATTTGTAGTACCCAAACTCTTTGGACACCAGGGGTTTGTGTGACAATGATCATGTAATGCATGCCAAAACACTTCTACATCATGCTTCTAGAGGGCCCTGAAGAAAGACGATATGTTAAAGATTGATCTAGCAAAGTGATGCGGCTTGAACTACGTCGGTATTTCCCCAAAGAGGAAGGGATGATGCAACCCATCTACTGTAGGTATTTCCCTCAGTGATGAGACCAAGGTTATCGAACCAGTAGGAGAACCACGCAACACTACGTAAATAGTACCTACAAACAAATAACAAATAGTTGCAACCCGACGTAAAGGAGGGCTTGTCAATCCCTCCCGGGTAAAAAGTTAGATAAAATTGTAGTACTTTGGATAAATAGATCTCGCGGGAATGCGAGATAAAATAAATAACAATAAATTGCAGCAAGGTATTTTTGGGTTCTTGGATTAATAGATCTGAAAGTAAAAGCGAACAAAAATAGATCTCAAAGGCAAATATGATAAAGAAGAGACCCGGGAGCCGTAGATTTCACTAGTGGCTTCTCTCGAGAAAAATAGCATACGGTGGGTAAACAAATTACTATTGGGGAATTGATAGAACTTCAAATAATTATGACGATATCCAGGCAATGATCATTATATAGGCATCACGTCCAAGATTAGTAGATCGACTCCTGCCTGCATGTACTACTATTACTCCACACCTCGACAGCTATCCAGCATGCATCTAGTGTATTAAGTTCATGAAAAAACGGGGTAATGCAATAAGAATGATGAAATGATGTAGACAAGATATGTTCATGTAGGAATATACCCCATCTTGTCATCCTTAATAGAAACAATACATACGTGTTATTTCCCCTTCTGTCACTGGGATTGAGCACCGTAAGATCGAACCCATCACAAAGCACCTCTTCCCATGGCAAAAAAATTTGATCTAGTCGACCTATCTAAATCAAAGATTCGAAGAAGAAAAATATGAGGCTATAAGTAATCATGCATATAAGATATCAAAAGACTCAAATAACTTTCTTGGATGAAAACAAAGATTTGATCATAAACTCAAAGTTCATCGGATCACAACAAACACACCACAAAAAGAGTTACATCAAATAGATCTCCAAGGGACCGTTGTATTGAGAATCAAAAGAGAGATAGAGGGATCCATCCAGCTACTAACTACGGACCCGTAGGTCTACAATGATGTAACGCCCCGGATACAACTTTCCATATTCGTAACTCCAACTCTTGCCTTTTCCGGAGATGCGATATGTTATTTCCTTCGTGGTTGGGTTTTTGTCTTTTGTTTTGCATTTTTGTTCATGTCAGGCATCTCATCTCATAGCATCATGTGCATCGCATCCATATGTTTTCATAAAACTTGCATCCGTCCGGGTTTCCCCGGTTCTCTCCGTTGTTCGTTCTGAGCCCGACCACACTCGCACGCGCCCGCGGCACCTCCGAAATATTATTTTATAAGTGGCATAAAAATGTTCTCGGAATGGGTTACAACTTGTCGTGCGGTCTTATTATAGTGTAGACAGGCCGCCTGCCAAGTTTCCTCGCATTCGGAGTCCATTTGATAGCCCAACCGTTAAATATATAGCGGCACCGTCGCTGGTTCATTCGTCGGACGTTTCGGTCTCCGAAATCGTGCCGGGGTGCATTTCTCCTCTCTCTCCTATCAGCCCAAGCCTCTCTCACACAGCCCACTAGCCCACCTATCTAACCCCCTCCGCCCCGGACCGTTGGATCGAGATCCGATGTCCAAAAATGGAGCAGAAACCCCCTAATCCTAGCCCCTACCCTATATAAACACCCCCTCCTTCCATTTTGGGCAGCCTAGCCCCTCCACCTACCTCTAGCCTCCCCCTCGGGATCCCCGCAGCTGCCAACCGCCGCTCCCCTCCATTTCCGCGCCTCTCCAACCCTGCTCCGCCACTTGGCGCCGCCGCCGGCGCGCCCCGGACCAATCCACGCGCGCCATGTCGCCCCCTGACCGTCTCGAGCCACTGCCCCGCCGCCACGTGGCATCGCCACCTCACCCCGCGCCTCTAGCTGCTCGGGCCCGTCCGAGCCCGTGCGCAGCCCGCCGGGGCCCCGATCTGGGCCGAGGCTCGCTCCGCGCTGCCGCCCCGCAGCGCTCGCCCGTCCCTGCGCCTCGCTCCGCGCCGCAAGAGCCGGGCTCCCCGCGAGCTCCTCCGCCTCCCGAGCGCCTCGCGCATTGCCGGCCTCCTCCAGCCGTCGCCGGAGCCGCCCTCTCCGCCGTCCCAGGTCGCCGCTTCCCTCTCTCTCCCGTCTCTCCCTCTGGTTTCTCTCTCTCTCAGATCTCTCTCTCTCCCCTTGCAGGAACCTCGCCGCCGCCGCCAGGAACCTCGTCGCCGGCCTCCCTCGGCCTAGGGAACGTCGGATCCGGCTGTTCCCTCGCTGGATCTGGACGCCAGCGCCGCCCCCATGGCCTCCTCTAGCCTCGCCGGCCCTTGGAGGAGCCCCGCCGCTGTCTGCCGCCTTCATCTCGATCGGGACCGAGCACGAGCGCTCGTGCCCCTGCGCGTGGGCCCCGCAAGCCCAGGCCCGCAGCCGCAGCCAGCGCCAGGCCCAGCCGAAGCCAGCCAGGCCCAACGCCCCTTCCAGCCTGCCCGCGGCCCAGCTCCGACCGACCGGGCCTTGGCCCAGGGTGAGCAGCCCCCGCCCCCTCTCCTGTGCACTTGTGGGATGACTAGATTCGGCCCGTTGCTATTTTTTCCCCCTGTCCAGCGATTTTAACATTATCCGTAGAATTAACAGATTTACAGAAAAACCACTGAAGTTCATGCATATAATAACTCCACAACTGTGCATCGGATTAAAATAATTTATATATGTAAAATGCTCAGAAAATTGTGTAGATTAATAATATGCCACTTTCATCCATGTTTAAAATGTTTAAAATGCTGTTCGTGTTAATTTGCATAAATGCCATGTTAAAATGCTTTAATTCATAACTAAATAACCGTAGCTCCATTTTAAATAAACTTTATATGTAAATGGGGTGGAAGAATGCCTAGTTTAACATGGTGGCATTGTTTTGCATGTCTAACAACTCTAAAATATGGTTTACGGCAGAACAGGACCAAATCTAGAATATGGACATGATGTTTTTCCGGAATTGTTGTTTGTTGTTCCGGCCTCATTTAAACTTGCCTAAATAGTTAGTTTTGTCATGCTTCACCTCTTGCCATGTTAACCAAACATTTAATATTGTTGAGTCCCTAACCGGGAGTGAACTAAATAATTGATGTGGTGTTTTGCATGTTGAGCTCCACTTAATTTGTAGGATTGTTTGTGCACTTTGCCATGCCATGCCTCATTAAACCGGACATGCATCATACTTGTTTGTGCATCATGTCATGTTCATGCTTGTGCATTTACCATGTTTTTTGTTTCTTTCCGGTGTTGCTTCTAGTTCCGGTAATGTTGCGATTGTGAGGATTCGTTCGACTACTTCCGTTTGTCTTCTTCATGGACTCGTTCTTCTTCCTAGCGGGATTTCAGGCAAGATGACCGCTACCCTGGATCTCACTACTATCATTGCTATGCTAGTTGCTTCGTTCTATCGCTATGCTGCATTACCTATCTGTTGCTCTTCAAGCCTCCCAAAATGCCATGAACCTCTAACCTTTGACACCCTTCCTAGCAAACCATTGTTTGGCTATGTTACCGCTTTGCTCAGCCCTCTTATAGCGTTGCTAGTTGCAGGTGAAGTTGAAGATTTCTCCATGGTGGACAGGATTTTGGTTGGGATATCACAATATCTCTTATATTATTAATGCATCTATATATTTGGTAAAGGGTGGAAGGCTCGGCCTTATGCCTGGTGTTTTGTTCCACTCTTGCCGCCCTAGTTTCCGTCATACCGGTGTTATGTTCCCGGATTTTGCGTTCCTTATGCGGTCGGGTGATTTATGGGACCCCCTTGACAGTTCGCTTTGAATAAAACTCGTCCAGCAAGGCCCAACATTGACTTTTACCATTTGCCTCACCACCACCTATATTTCCCTTGGGAGTAATTAACCCAAGGGTCCTCTTTATTACAGCCCCCCCGGGCCAATGCTTGTCTAAGTGTTGGTCCAAACTAGAGCACCGTGCGGGACCATCCCTTGGCAACTTGGTTACGTCGGTACCTGTACGCTTAGCTTATCCGGTGTTGCCGTGAGAACGAGATATGTGCAGCTCCTATCGGGATTGTCGGCGCATCGGGCGGTCTTGCTGGTCTTGTTTTACCATTGTCAAAATGTCTTGTAAACCGGGATTCCGAGTCTGATCGGGTCTTCCTGGGAGAAGGTCTATTCTTTCGTTGATCGCGAGAGCTTGTCATGGGCTAAGTTGGGACACCCCTGCAGGGTATAATCTTTCGAAAGCCGTGCCTGCGGTTATAGGCAGATGGGAATTTGTCAATGTCCGGTTGTAGATAACTTGACACCAGATCCAAATTAAAACACATCAACCGTGTGTGTAGCCATGATGGTTTCTTTCCGGCGGAGTCCGGGAAGTGAACACGGTCTTTGGGTTATGTTTGACGTAAGTAGGAGTTCAGGATCACTTCTTGATCATTGCTAGTTTCACGACCGTTCCGCTTGCTCTCTTCTTGCTCTTATTTGCGTATGTTAGCCACCATATATGCTTAGTCGCTGCTGCAGCCTCACCACTTTACCCCTTCCTTTCCCTTTGAGCTTTGCTAGTCTTGATACCCATGGTAATGGGATTGCTGAGTCCTCATGGCTCACAGATTACTACAACAACAGTTGCAGGTGCAGGTTTATGCGATGAGAATGACGCGAGAGCGATGCTTGCTTGTCTTGGAGTTCTTCTTCTGCTTCTTCTTCGATCAGGGGATAGGTTCCAGGTCGGCAGCCTGGGCTAGCAGGGTGGATGTCGTTTGAGTTTCTGTTTGTGATTCATCCGTAGACGGATGATGCTCTCATGTATTGTAATGTTGTATTCGGGTGGCATTGTATGCCTTATGTATGTATCCCCATCTATTATGTAATGTTGATGTAATGATATCCACCTTGCAAAAGCGTTTCAATATGCGGGTCTATCCTTGGTGGGACCTTCGAGTTCCTTTTGGATAGGGTCGCATATTGGGCGTGACAAGTTGGTATCAGAGCCTCGACCGACCATAGGAGCCCCCTTGATTGTTGGCCGTTGTTGAGTCTAGAAGAAAACTATTTTGAGTCTTAGGATTATATATATCGGAGAGTAGGATTCTTTTTACTCCTCAGCCCCTTCGTCGCTCTGATGAGGTCTCCTGACATAGATGTTTTGTCTTTCCTCTCCTCAAATTTCACTAAAATTTTTAGGATCACGCGGGTATCTTGGAATTGTTCCGATGGTTTTGTGACGAGAACATTGTTCTTGGTGCCTCCTGTCTATTATGTGGCTTTGACCCGGGGAGTTGAGCTCCGAGGTGTTGTTGTCACAATTTTATCATTGCAGTTCTGGAATACCTAAGTTTTGCCGACATCGAAAATCTCTTTTATGCAGTTGTTGGTGAGATAACCTCGACGTCACCCAGTACTAGGGAGTTCGGGAGTATTGCCATAACTCGTATAATGGATGCTTTTCGAAGGTTGAGGTACACGATTTCCGAAGGTTTCTTGGTTATGTGTTGACGGATGGATACAGCTTGGATATAGGTATTGTTAGTTTTGGGTGAGATATATATTGCTTCCCCTGTATCCCCAACACCAGATTGCATAACCAGAAAGTTTCGGGTGTTTTATAGGTGGGAATTCAAGTAGCTCCTAGAATATCTTTTCGACAGATGCATGATATGAGATTGGGGTTTGACGTCTAGTGGTCCGCCTTTCCACGGTCGTTTTTACAGTGGTCTCGTTGTGTCTTAAAGAACCCTTGGCTATGCTGGTTCGAGGACACTTCGTATGTCATGTGCACTGCCTTGTACATGATGGTGTTGTACACTCGAGCCCGTGTGGGCCCCACCACGAAAACTTCGAACGAAATCTCTATCTTATGTTTGTTCTGGCTTATTCTGTAAGCCAAATCCTTTGTTTTGTTTTATTTGTGGTATTCGAGTTGCTTCGAAGTCAAATGTTGAATCCATACCTTTCATAAACGGTGTTCTCATATTGCTATGTGAATACTAATCCTTCTTGGTCATCGAGTTTGTGATGTCAATTCTTTCCAACCGGTGTGCTTCTCTTCAAGTGGATCCGATCATTTCAACATTTGTGAGATCAATTCTAAGTGTTCGCAACGGTATCCGTTTCATCCATCCCCAAGTTGCCTTTGTTTTCCCGCCCTCCCACCCTTTTTCTTTAAGAACTCAGATTTCTTAATCATGTATCCTTTTATTTGTGGGAAGTCTCTTCATTCTTTTCTTTCAATGTTCTTATCCGGTGATCCCTCATGAAGATGCTCAATAGTTTCAAGTTCATCATCCTTCATTGTTGTTTCTTCTCCGGTGGATTCAAGTCAAGTTTTCGGTGTTGATCATATTCCCTTCCTTGTTTCAAGTGTTTTCGTATGCCGGTGGACCTCTTAATCAGTCACCTCTCTCTACTCGTATCCGGAGTGCTGAAGATATCTCAGAAGATTTGTGTTTCCATTCTTAATCCGTTGAATCTATTTGGATATCATTATCTCATTCAAGCCATTTAATTCAACTGGTGCAATATCTTTTTTTCAAGCAATCATTCAACGGTGTATCTTTTGAGTGGGCCCTAACCCACAGGTCTTTTCCCAGGATCTTACCTGACTCTTCTAATTATTCTGGAGCTATTCCCAAATTCTTTTCAAAGTGTGACATAAGAATGGATCCCATCAGTCACATGCCTTCTCCAAGATTGCTTTCAAATTCTTTTCATTGTTGGCTCAACCTCTTCGCTTTTCATTCTCCCGGAGTATCTCAGTAATTTTGGTGGTGTTTCTCGTCATCATTTGAAGACCGAAGAAGAGTTTCTCTTAAATCTTGCTCCATTCTCTTCAAGATTCACGGTTCTAGCTTCATGCTATCCTCATAATTGTTCTGATTGTGAGATTTCTTTTCTTACCATCTCATGCATTTCAGGAGTCGCTTCCTTTCTTGATAATCCATATGCCATCATTTCTGAATATTACTCATTCTCAACCTTCAACTCTTGTTCTCCAAATCTTACCGGTGAATGGTTCAAATACCCTCTAGTCAGTTCATGTTCTCTTCGTTCTCATGTATCTAAATCGCCTCAAGTATCTTCATTCGTTTTCCAATTCTTCCCGGTGAATTGTGCCTTTGCTATGGTCTTTTTCAATTCTTTCGATGGTTCTTTCAAGATTTCACTTTCTTCGTTATCGTATCAATTCATCCATTCTTTCGTTGTTTCAATCCCACCGGTGGTTCCATCAAGACCTTCTCAAGTTTGCTCTATATCTCTCTTAATCCTTTCTACGAGAATAAGTAGTATGCCAAATCCATTGCTTATCATCAATTTAATTTGATGAAGGATAAGCATACAATAAATCTTATTCTTATTTCCTCGAGGTGATTCAAGTCTTTTATTTCCAGAGTTCCAAGTTTTCTTGGTAATATCGTGGCAAAGCTCCATCTAAATCATCGCAAGGTTTCACCTTTTGTTTTCTACTTCTCTTTCTTTTTATCATCCTCTTATTACCGGAGCTCTTCATTGAGGCTCTACATGATGGTTCATCAAGGATTCTTTTCAATCTTCAATTTTTCTTCAAGATTTCTCTCGAAGTTATGATCCGCCAAGCTATACTCTAAAATAAACATGGTGCTCAACACATGTTTTATTTTGAGGAGTTCAAGTATTCTTCATCTTGCATTTTGAGGTGCAATTCTCCTACCTTATCTTTTGAGATGGTGTTATATCATTCTTGACAGTTTCCCTTCAAGTTTTATGATTCACAAGTTGTCAAGAATGAGATATTGTGAAACCATCATTTTCTCTTCGATCATGAATTGTTTCAACCCATATAAATCTCTTCGTTGGAGTTATCTTGTGTCATATTTCACCTAAAGCCTTCCATTGGGAATGTTGCTATTTGTGGTGCTTATCATTGATCCAAGCTTTCTCCATATCCTTCTCGGTGAAAGAGGTTTTTCATCTCTTCGTTGATCTCAAACAAGCAATTGTTTTTTCGTTAGTGGCAGAATGTCATCTCATAGTCTTGAGATGTTTCCATAAGCCCACTACAAGCTTATTCTTTTCGTTGTTGGTTTTCCAACAACTCCGTTATAACCTTCTTGGAAGGATGCTTTCCAAGCTCATTTGTGGTAGAAGTTGGCATATTCTTCTCCATTCTTTTTTCCAGTGATCTATCTTCTATTCTTTCTTCCGAAGGCATTGTGATGTTGTTCTCTTCACTCATCATCTTGTTTTGTCAAGATCATGTTCTTTTCCATGCTTATCCACTTAACCGGAGTGTTGTGTCTATCATTCTTCTTTTAACCGGAGTCTCATCCAAGTGCTTTCATTTTGCCAAGTTCATGTTCTATTCCTTCCATGTTCAACTGGAGTGCTGGCCGAATTCTTCCTCTCTCATCTTGTTGTAACCGGAGTGGTTTTGAACCCTATCTTGTCAATTAAACTCTTGATTCATGTCTTTGCAACCTTCAAGTTATCGTAATGTTCCTTGTTCCTCTTTTCTAACGGATTGTTTGCAATCTCGTTCATCTCTAATTGCTCAACCTCTCAAGGTTTGTGGTTTCACTCATTGGTCGAAGAAGCAACTTAGTTTTACAGCTTATCTTCCTCTTCCTTTTCCCTCCGGTGCCATCCTAGATCTCGGGATGAGATCCTCTCGTAGTGGTGGAGTGTTGTAACGCCCCGGATACAACTTTCCATATTCGTAACTGCAACTCTTGCCTTTTCCGGAGATGCGATATGTTATTTCCTTCGTGGTTGGGTTTTTGTCTTTTGTTTTGCATTTTGTTCATGTCAAGCATCTCATCTCATAGCATCATGTGCATCGCATCCATATGTTTTCATAAAACTTGCATCCGTCCGGGTTTCCCCGGTTCTCTCCGTTGTTCGTTCTAAGCCCGACCACACTCGCACGCGCCCGCGGCACCTCCGAAATATTATTTTATAAGTGGCATAAAAATGTTCTCGGAATGGGTTACAACTTGTCGTGCGGTCTTATTATAGTGTAGACAGGCCGCCTGCCAAGTTTCGTCGCATTCGGAGTCCATTTGATAGCCCAACCGTTAAATATATAGCGGCACCGTCGCCGGTTCATTCGTCGGACGTTTCGGTCTCCGAAATCGTGCCGGGCTGCATTTCTCCTCTCTCTCCTATCAGCCCAAGCCTCTCTCACACAGCCCACTAGCCCACCTATCTAACCCCCTCCGCTCCGGATCGTTGGATCGAGATCCGATGTCCGAAAATGGAGCAGAAACCCCCTAACCCTAGCCCCTACCCTATATAAACACCCCCTCCTTCCATTTTGGGAAGCCTAGCCCCTCCACCTACCTCTAGCCTCCCCCTCGGGATCCCCGCGGCCGCCAGCCTCCGCTCCCCTCCATTTCCGCGCCTCTCCAACCCTGCTCCGCCACTTGGCGCCGCCGCCGGCGCGCCCCGGACCAATCCACGCGCGCCAGGTCGCCCCCTGACCGTCTCCAGCCACTGCCCCGCCGCCACGTGGCATCGCCACCTCACCCCGCGCCTCCAGCTGCTCGGACCCGTCCGAGCCCGTGCGCAGCCCGCCGGGGCCCCGATCTGGGCCGAGGCTCGCTCCGCGCTGCCGCCCCGCAGCGCTCACCCGTCCCCGCGCCTCGCTCCGCGCCGCGGGAGCCGGGCTCCCCGCGAGCTCCTCTGCCTTGCGAGCGCCTCGCGCGTTGCCGGCCTCCTCCAGCCGTCGCCGGAGCCGCCCTCTCTGCCGTCCGAGGTCGCCGCTTCCCTCTCTCTCCCGTCTCTCCCTCTGGTTTTTCTCTCTCTCTCAGATCTCTCTCTCCCCTTGCAGGAACCCCGCCGCCGCCGCCAGGAACCTCGTCGGCGGCCTCCCTCGGCCTAGGGAACGTCGGATCTGGCTGTTCCCTCGCCGGATTTGGACGCCAGCGCCGCCCCCATGGCCTCCTCTAGCCTCGCCGGCCCTTGCAGGAGCCCCGCCGCTGTCTGCCGCCTTCGTCTCGATCGGGACCAAGGACGAGCGCTCGTGCCCCTGCGCGTGGGCCCCGCAAGCCCAAGCCCGCAGCCGCAGCCATCGCCAGGCCCAGCCCAAGCCAGCCAGGCCCAGCGCCCCTTCCAGCCTGCCCGCGGCCCAGCTCCGACCGACCGGGCCTTGGCCCAGGGTGAGCAGCCCCCGCACTTCCCGTTGCTATTTTTTTCCTTGTCCAGCGATTTTAACATTATCCGTAGAATTAACAGATTTACAGAAAAACCCCTAAAGTTCATGCATATAATACCTCCACAACTGTGCATCGGATTAAAATAATTTATATATGTAAAATGCTCAGAAAATTGTGTAGATTAATATGCCACTTTCATCCATGTTTAAAATGTTTAAAATGCTGTTCGTGTTAATTTGCATAAATGCCATGTTAAAATGCTTTAATTCATAACTAAATAACCGTAGCTCCATTTTAAATAAACTTTATATGTAACTGGGGTGGAAGAATGCCTAGTTTAACATGGTGGCATTGTTTTGCATGTCTAACAACTCTAAAATATGGTTTAGGGCAGAACATGACCAAATCTAGAATATGGACATGATGTTTTTCCGGAATTGTTGTTTGTTGTTCCGGCCTCATTTAAACTTGCCTAAATAGTTACTTTTGTCATGCTTCACCTCTTGCCATGCTAACCAACATTTAATATTGTTGAGTCCCTAACCGGGAGTGAACTAAATAATTGATGGTGTGTTTTGCATGTTGAGCTCCACTTAATTTGTAGGATTGTTTGTGCACTTTGCCATGCCATGCCTCATTAAACCGGACATGCATCATACTTGTTTGTGCATCATGTCATGTTCATGCTTGTGCATTCACCATGTTGTTTGTTTCTTTCCGGTGTTGCTTCTAGTTCCGGTAATGTTGCGATTGTGAGGATTCGTTCGACTACTTCCGTTCGTCTTCTTCATGGACTCGTTCTTCTTCCTAGCGGGATTTCAGGCAAGATGACCGCTACCCTGGATCTCACTACTATCATTGCTATGCTAGTTGCTTCGTTCTATCGCTATGCTGCGTTACCTATCTGTTGCTCTTCAAGCCTCCCAAAATGCCATGAACCTCTAACCTTTGACACCCTTCCTAGCAAACCATTGTTTGGCTATGTTATCGCTTTGCTCAGCCCTCTTATAGCGTTGCTAGTTGCAGGTGAAGTTGAAGATTTCTCCATGGTGGACAGGATTTTGGTTGGGATATCACAATATCTCTTATATTATTAATGCATCTATATATTTGGTAAAGGGTGGAAGGCTCGGCCTTATGCCTGGTGTTTTGTTCCACTCTTGCCGCCCTAGTTTCCGTCATACCGGTGTTATGTTCCCGGATTTTGCGTTCCTTACGCGGTCGGGTGATTTATGGGACCCCCTTGACAGTTCTCTTTGAATAAAACTCCTCCAGCAAGGCCCAACATTGACTTTTACCATTTGCCTCACCACCACCTATATTTCCCTTGGGAGTAATTAACCCAAGGGTCATCTTTATTACAGCCCCCCCGGGCCAATGCTTGTCTAAGTGTTGGTCCAAACTAGAGCACCGTGCGGGACCATCCCTTGGCAACTTGGGTTACGTCGGTACCTGTACACTTAGCTTATCCGGTGTTTCCCTGAGAACGAGATATGTGCAGCTCCTATCGGGATTGTCGGCGCATCGGGCGGTCTTGCTGGTCTTGTTTTACCATTGTCAAAATGTCTTGTAAACCGGGATTCCGAGTCTGATCGGGTCTTCCTGGGAGAAGGTCTATTCCTTTGTTGATCGCGAGAGCTTGTCATGGGCTAAGTTGGGACACCCCTGCAGGGTATAATCTTTCGAAAGCCGCGCCTGCGGTTATAGGCAGATGGGAATTTGTTAATGTCCGGTTGTAGATAACTTGACACCAGATCCGAATTAAAACGCATCAACCGCGTGTGTAGCCGTGATGGTTTCTTTTCGGCGGAGTCCGGGAAGTGAACACGGTCTTTGGGTTATGTTTGATGTAAGTAGGAGTTCAGGATCACTTCTTGATCATTGCTAGTTTCATGACCGTTCCGCTTGCTCTCTTCTCGCTCTTATTTGCGTATGTTAGCCACCATATATGCTTAGTCGCTGCAGCAGCCTCACCATTTTACCCCTTCCTTTCCCTTTAAGCTTTGCTAGTCTTGATACCCATGGTAGAGGATGATGCTCTCATGTATTGTAATGTTGTATTCGGGTGGCATTGTATGCCTTATGTATGTATCCCCATCTATTATGTAATGTTGATGTAATGATGTCCACCTTGCAAAAGTGTTTCAATATGCGGGTCTATCCTTGGTGGGACCTTTGAGTTCCTTTTGGATAGGGTCGCATATTGGGCATCACAAGTTGGTATCAGAGCCTCGACCGACCATAGGAGCGGGAGGCGACCGAGGTGGGCACAACCCACCAGGACGCGCCTAGGCCCCCAAGCGTGCCCAGGTTGGTTGTGCTCCCCTCAGGGCCCCCCTCTGGTACTTCTTTGGCCCAACAGGTGTCTTCTGGTCTAGAAAAAACCACCAAAAAATTTCACTGTGTTTGGACTCTGTTTGGTATTGATTTTCTGCGAAGTAAAAAAAAAGCAAAAACAACAACTGGCACTAGGCACTATGTCAATAGGTTAGTCCCCAAAAATGATATAAAGTTGCTATAAAATGATTGTAAAACATCAAAGAATGATAATATAATAGCATGGAACAATAAAAAATTATTGATACGTTGGAGATGTATCACAAAGGCATTTGATATGATTGAGTGGAATGTCATCATTCAAGCACTTTCACGTAAAGGTTTGCATGGCCCTTTCATAAATCTCATTCATGCTTGCATAACAACACCTACCTTCTCGGTCATCATTAATGGTCAATCATATGGGCGTTTCCAGAGTAATAGATGCGTCAGACAAGGTTGTCCTTTATCCCCTTATCGATATGTCCTTGCTATTAATGATCTCTCAGTTGCCTTGCAGGAAGCCATGTACACTGAGCGATTAACATGAATTGCTTTAGGGACTAGATGCTCACCTATCCATTCGTTAATGTTTGCTAATGATTTGTTGATATGTGGTCAGGCTACAGTTGAAGTGGCTACTAACATGCTCCAAATCCTCAGAAGATTTTGTCACCTATCAGGCCAAATGCCAAATTGGAGCAAATCTGGCATCATCATTAGCAAGAATGTTAATGCTAGCATTAAGGAATACATTAGGAGAATTCTCCCTATCCAGGACATTTGCAAGAACTCTATTTATGTAGGGCATCCTTTAGTTCTCCCAGCGAAAGATAGATCTACTGCTTATGAATTTGTAGTTGAGAAATTGAAGGAAAAATTAACAGGGTCCAAATCTAATGAACTCTCACATGCAGCGAGATTAACTCCAATCAATTTGGTCTTTGCATCTATTCGTCTGTGTTATATGTTTAAATTCATTTTTCCAAGAAAACAATTGCAAAGCTCACATCCATTATTGGAATTTTTTTGGTGGACAAGAATAAAAGAAGAACCCTCCAAGATAACTCTTTGTCTCAAGGCCTTGAAAGACATTTACATCCCAAAAGCTAAAGGTGGATTGGGAATCAGGAACGTCCAAGCAATTAATAGAGGGCTTATTCTATCAGTGACTTGAAGGCTAGTAGAGAACCCACACAACACCTTGGCACAGGTATGTTCACTACAAAAAAAAACTTCTGTGATGATACGTGTTTGTCATAGTAGGTCACGTTTTCTATCATGCATGTACATCCATGATGATTTTATGATAGAATCAAGATAGTCATACTTGTGCTGTCATAGAAGTGTTCCATGACATTACCAAAATTACCATCACGGAAGTGTCCACTTCCATGACGATAAATCGTGCGTCATAGAAGTGCTTTCGTCAAGGGTGATCGACACGTGGCATCCACTGTAACGGGTCGCCGTTAAGCTATCGGGTTCTAGTTTGGATCTGATAACCTGTTAACAGCCCCGACCAATGGGGATTTTCCTCGTGTAAAATTATCATTGGCTATAGCAACCACGTGTCAGCACCCGAAGAGGACATATGTCAACCGCCCAATGGAAAGGAGGCACCTATGATAGTGATATGTCTCCAACGTATCTATAATTTATGAAGTATTCATGCCATGTTTACAATAATTTTATGGGGTTTTGGTATGATTTGCGTGGAACTAACCTGGACTGACGCTGTTTTCAGCAGAACTACCATGGTGTTGTTTTTAGTGCAGAAATGAAAGTTCTCCAAATGAGCTGAAACTTTTTGTGGTTTTTTTATGGACCATAAGAGAACCATTGGGCTAGAGCAACACATGGGGGGTGGCTCGAGGGGGGCACAACCCACCAGGGTGCGCCTGGGCCCCCAGGCGCGCCCCAGTGGGTTGTGCCCACCTCGGTGGCCTCCCATACCCCTTCTTCACCCAATAAATTCCCAAATATTTATAAAACCCTCGGGGAGACCCTAGATCGGAAGTTCCGCCGCCGCAAGCCTCTGTAGCCACCGAAAACCTATTTGAATCATCTCCGGTGGCCATCTTCATCATCCCGGTGGCCAGCACAATGAGGAGGGAGTAGTCCATCCTCGAGGCTGAGGGTTTGTACCAGTAACTATGTGTTTTATCTCTCTCTGTCTCTCTTGATCTTGAGATGCCACGATCTTGATGTATCATGGGCTTTGTTAACATATATGGATCATATGATGTTTCTCCCCTCTCTACACTTGTTGTGATGAATTGAGTCTTTACCCTTTGAAGTTTTGTCTTGTCGGATTGAATGTTCAGATCTGAGAACACATGATATATGTCTTGCATATGAATACCCGTGGTGACAATGGGGTATTATTTTGATTCAGTTGATATATGTTATGGCACTCAACTTGCGGATTACTGAGGTGACTTTGGGGTAATCTATGCATAGGGGGTGATGCACGTTTTATTATATTTTCTTCGATAGAAACTTTGGGGTATCCTTTTAGTTCTTTGTGTGGATTTAGTATTTGAATCTGAAATTCTTTGATACATATGATATAATTAACTCATGGGTACTTGCGGTGACATTGGGGTATCTAGGTGACATTATAGTTGGTTGATATGCATAACATTGTGCTATTTTAGTATGAACTCTTGATTAGATTGATCAGAAAGAATAGTTTGCTGTTATTTTAGTACAAACTCTAGGATTGATTGATCGAAAAGAATAGCTTTGAGGTGGTTTCATACCCTACAAACAATTTCTATCTTTTGTTCTCCGCTAATGGGAACTTGGGAGTGATTCTTTATTGCACTCTGAGGGATAATCATATGATCCAACTATGTTAGCATTGTTGAGAGATTGCACTACTGAAAGTATGCACCCTAGGCCTCATTTTCCATTATTGCAATACCGTTTGTGCTCCGTTTTACTATTTACTACCTTGCTGTTTTTATTGTTTGCACTACAAAAACTCACATCTACTATCCATACTACACTTTTATCACCATCTCTTCGCCGAACTAGTGCACCTATACAATTTGCCATTGTATTGGGTGTGTTGGGGACGCAAGAGATTTCTTGTATTTGATTGCAGGGTTGCTTGAAAGAGACTATATTCATCCTACACCTCCCACGGACTGATAAACCTTAGGTCATGCACTTGAGGGAAAATTGCTACTGTCCTACAAAACTCTGCGCTTGGAGGCCCAACACGAGTCTACAAGAATAAAGTTGCATAGTAGACATCAGATACGTCGACACGTGGCGAGGCCCAACAACGGCCCATTTAGGTTAAAAAGGCTGGCCTAGTAAAAATTAGCGGGTTGGCTCATTAACGGCCTGCTTGCAGACGGCCCATTCGTAGTTAAGGCCCATACGACTATTGTCAAATCGGCCCGTCAACAGCATGTTCTAAACTTTCATCATCGCGGACCACGGTCACTTTTGGCCTGTTAACTATTCACCAAGTATTTGGGCCGAATTACGGCTCGGTTTGTTTCCGACCTGTTAAAGGACCTGCTTCATTTGGGCCCATTTTTTGGCCCTTGAAACTTTCGGCCCATAAACGACCATGAATGATTTGGGTCATATTTGGTCATGACTGACATTTGGCCTGTTAGAGGCCCACTATAGATTTGGCCCACTTCCAGCTTGTTGTGATTTTCGGCCTGTTAACGTTGGACGAAATCCATGGGCCATATGTGGCCCAACGTCACATCTGGCCTATTAACGGCCCATATAAAACTAATACTAATCAAGCCCGAATGAACTTCCGTCCTGTTAAAGGCCCGTGTAGTAGGTCGGCGCATTTACGGCCCGTCTGAATTTTGGCCTGTGAACGATCCGCATTGTAAATGGGCCACCACGAGCTGAGATACATTTCGGCCTGCTAAAGACCAGTGGGTTATTTTGCACAATCAGGGCCCAGTCACACTTTCGGCCTATTAAAGGCCCATGCTATTATGGGATTGAGATATTTACACATGTCAACAGCCTATTGTTATTGAGGGCCCAAATTAAGTTTAGGCCTGTTAAAGGCCCACTAGGTGCACAGGCCTACCAAAACTATGAAAGCTTATGCTGATTTAGGCCCAGATATTTTTAGTGAGCTACATGCAAATTACGGTCCATAATCATTTTTAGCCCAATTGGAATGGGCCTAAATGTTGGCACGTTGGGCTCCTACGAAGCTTTCAGACGAATACATTACTAAGGTAAACCTACACTATACAAAAATAGCGCCATGATTTCTACAGCCTTTGGCAGCATGATAAATTCTATATCACAACAAAAGAAACTCCAGCCATAAACAAAAGGCCTGTTGGCAGAAAGTTTACAATCCTTGCAGATAAAAGCACCATCAAATGTATAGAAGCACAGATCACTTGACCTGAGTGCTAATGTTTCAGGCTATAGAATCTGATGGAGCAGCATGATCATCCCCCTTTTTCCGCCATTGCTCTTGAACAACGAAGCAAATGTCTGATAGTCTGGTTTCAAAACCATTCATATCTTGACGACATTTGTCAACCACTATTCTTGTTTCTGAAACGACGTCCATTAGGGATTGGAATTGTGTCTGGAGCACAGATATATCACTCTGTCTGGCCGGAAGATTTTGTTCAGTAGGCGATTTGGTTGAGGTTACCTTGAAAACCAACCCAGAAATACGCAGGAAGGTGCATTTTGCACTGTTAGTGGAGAGATACCGACGCACTACATCAAGAGGTGACATTGTGCTTGTGGTAGCCTCGTCACCTTCACTACAAAAAAATACACTTCCGTGATGATATGTGTTTGTTAGAGTAGGTCACGTTTTCTATCATGCATGTACATCCATGACGATTTTATGATAGAATCAAGATAGTCATACCTGTACTGTCGTAGAAGTGTTCCATGACATTACCAAAATTATCATTATGGAAGTGTCCACTTCCATGAAAATAAATCGCGTCACACAAGTGCTTTCGTCAAGGGTGACCGACACATGGCATCCACCATAACGGAACACTGTTAAGCTATCGGGTCTGGTTTTGGATCCGATAACCCGTTAACAGCCTCGACCAATGGGGATTTTCCACGTGTAAAATCATCATTGGCTGGAGGAAACACGTGTCGGCTCATTGTTGGGACAGATGTCATCCACGGTTTTGTAGGTTTGGGTTTGGGATTTCCTCACTTGATGATTTTCGCTCAAAGTCCTCGGAGGATGGGTTGCTCTCAAATGACAAGTGTCAGCTTCTCTCGGAGCAGCCAACCAACTAGTGGTTGTAGGGGGCGGCTATTTATAGCCTAGGGTGCAATCTGACATGATAAGACATAAATGCCCTTGTCTGATAAGACTGTTAGGTGGGTAGATATTTTGGGACAGCTGGCGCGTAGCACAGCAACGGTCGGAATATTGGGGTTTGAATTCCTCAGGGCTATCATGTTCCTCACTTGGTAGGCAATCCGCACTGGCGAATTCCTAACTCCTTAGTCAGAACAAATTCCTCAGAGACCATAAGAACTTCGTCCCTGTCACTGAAGAATATGACTGAACTGTGCGAGATTTCCAATGGCTTCACTCGAAAGGGATTGGTAGGTGTAGGATTTTGAGTTGAGCATCACATGGAAATTTTTCCTTAGTATTTCCTCGAGCCCCTTTAACAGTACGGTGTTTCCTATGACTCAAGAAAGAGAAAATGAAACAGTAAAAACAAAAGTCTTCACGCTTCATGTTCCTCGAATGATTACCAAGTCTTCAAGGTCACACCAATTTCTTCACTTTCAAAGTCTTCAGAAAGTCTTCAGAAATCCGAAGTCTACAATTGAAGAACTTCATTTTTAGGGGTCGACTTTCTCTGTAAATATCAAACTCCTCATAGACTTATAGACATGTGTACACTCACAAACACATCAGTCCCTTAACCTATAAGTCTTCAATACACCAAAATCACTAAGGGGCACTAGATGCACTTAAAATCTCCCCCTTTTTTGTGATTGATGACAATATAGGTTAATTTTTCAACGGGGATAAACATGTGAAGTGTAAATACTGATATTGAGGAATTTGATTGCAAGATATAGAAGAACTCCCCTTGAAGATGTGCAGCGTGAGGAATTTGCTTTTGAAGCAATGCACACTTGAAGAGTATAATCATGGATATCTCCCCCTATATCTTGTAATTCATACACGCATTTGACATATAATATGAGGAATTTGAAATGCATGATGAAATATGGTGACTGATGTAATTCAACATCCGTGCATTAACGTAAATGAGGAATAAACATGCAGAAGAACACAACAAAAGTATCAAGCCACCATACAGTTTAAGATTACAACTCGATCCAGCAAAGTCATCAGAAGAGCGAGAGTTGTAACTTAGCAAAAAACGCCCATATATATAGACCCGCTTGAAGACTAACTCAAATTTCTCCCCCTTTGTCATCAAATGACCAAAAGGGTTGAAACTGAGGGCTAACGCCCCTGAAGAATATCATGATGATGGAGGAGCGCCAGCGTTGTCAGGGTCTTGAGTTGTTGTAGGGCCTCCTGCATTGTCGTCCAAGTCTTCAGTCTCGTCCGTGGCGCGTGATGAAGAATATGAGCTGGCGACCAAGGAAGGAACCTTAACCTTCTTGAATTTCTTCGGTGGAGGTGCAGACCAGTCAAAGTCTTCCTTGAAGCCCATTTGCTTCAGATCTTCTTCACCATATAGATGTGATAGAATAGCCCAGGTACGATCAAATACTTCATGGAGGTAGTAGTGGTTTTTCTTCACTGCATTATGTGTAGAAGTCATGTTGTGAAGAATAGAGCTAAACTGACGCTTAACCCATTTGTGATTTTGATCGACCTTCTGGTGAAGACTTATAAGCAGTTCACGGTCAGTCATCACACGAGGAGCAGTAGCTTGAGGACTTGACTTGGGAGCATTGGCAGCAGAATCATGTGTGGCAGAGTCATCATTGGTGGAGTAGGATGCAGCTTTGCGAAACTGACCATCCAATGGACGAGTGCCTTCATCGATCATAGCTGGTGACTTGCCCTTCTCATCAGATGAGGAAATTGTCCGCTTGAGGACTTCAATTGGGAGCAAGTAGCTAAGGTGATTCTATAAATCAGCCTTGTAGTTGAGTGAAGACCTTGTCTCGAGGAATCTCGTGATCCACGACGCGTAAGGCTTCGTCAGAATGCGATATTCTTCATCATCCACGGCGAGTGCTCATAAAGAAATCATGGTAATTGATAGGGATACCATGCATGATGTTGAAGAGCATATTCTTCATCATCCCCACAATTTCTTCATCAGATGAGTCATGACCTTTGATTGGACTGATAGTCTTCGTCAGAATGCGATATATAGTCCTTGGCACATAGAGCAATTCCTTCATGAGGAATTTGGTCCTTTGGGCTTGTCCAGGCTTCAGCGGCTTCATGAGCACTTGCATATAGTGATCAGTAAGTTTAGGTTCGTCATACAGACAGCAAGCACCTTCTGGTGGAGGACTGATTGGCAAGGCACGAAGCAATTCAGAGGCTGGTGCCCTGTAGTGAGTGTTTTCAGTCATCCAGTCCAACACCCATGAGTTGACGTCGGCAGCATTGCCTGTGATATGCAAAGTTGCATAGAACTGAAGAATAAGCTCTTCATTCCAATCAACTATGTCAGTGCAGAAATTCAGCATGCCTGCATCGTGAAGCATACTGAGAACCGGTGTGAAACAAGGCATAGATTCCATGTCCACGTGAGTAATGTGCTCATGATCGAAGACTTTGTCCTTGTCAAAGAGGACTGAGGAATAGAAGTTTGCCTGGCTGGCAGTCCAGAAACGCTTCCTTCTAAGACGAGCATTGTCATACGGGTTGAATTCAGTGAAGAATACGTGCTCGCTGAAGAAATCATCAGCCTTGAATTTTGGCTTCTTGGAGAAGGGATTCTTTGGCTTGGGCTGAGGAGTGTCTATGATTTGCAATATCACCTCAGGAATCGCAATCTGAGGTTCCTCATGCTGAGGAATTTCAGTTTCTTCTGCATCTGCAGCCTGAGTCATCACTTCTTCATTCACAGTTTCTTCAGCACTAATGGCTGGAATGTCTTCATGAACAGACGGGGTTGCACGAGGTTCATCAGATCCCACTTGTACTTCAGTAGTGGCTGGGGACTGAGGAACAACTTGGAGAGGAGTGAACATTGGTGAGTTTGGATGTTGACTTTCCCAAAAGTCATCATTTAGCACTGGTGTGGTACATCCGATGTCCACATCCTCATCTTCAATTTCTTCAACACTTGCCTCTTCAGCAGTAAACTGAGGCATAGGTGGGGAAATGACAGGGGTTGAAGGGATCTCATCCACTTCAATTTCTTCGTCCAACTGCTCTGTTGAAGCAACAGATGGAGTTTCTTCATTAGATTCCTCGGGAATCTCATATTCTTCACCAAAAGGAACAAGGTCCTTTGATGGCATTGATGATACGAGAACGACATCAATTGGATTGTCAATTGAACTGATTAGAGTCTTCATCTTCTTCGGAGCCGAATAATTTGATGAAGATGATGTCTTCCTTTTCTTCATTGCTGCATGCTCTGCAGCCTTGGTCTTCTTCACATCAGATGCAGCTGGAAGGATCGGAGTTGGTGTAGGCCCAGGAGGTGCATTTTCTTCAGGCGCAATTGTTGTAGTTGCCCTGATTTGTTCACTTTCTTCAGGCGCAACACTAGTGGATGCCCTGGCAATATCATCAGCGGTTGGAATGGAGTCATCAGCCCTGGTACTCTCATTTTCTTCAGCAGCCATACTGACATCAGTGGTGCTGGCATGTTCTTCAGTGGGCTGAGCAGATTCTTCAGCCTGAGGAATTTCAACATGCACCGGTGCAGAGGCAGTTGAAGAGAAAGTCTTCGTCAAATTGACGAATCGAACCTTTGCTCCCTTCCAATCGGCATGGTACCGATTGAAATCATCACTCAGTTGCTTGATTTCAGCTTGTATAGCAATGAGTTGTTCGGGGGTAAGAGTGAGGACATTGTCCTTGAGGTAGCGCTGTTTCTTGTATTATTCTTTCTTCAGCCTTCGTCCTTCTTCATATTTCCACTTTTCTTTCTCAATGAAGTGAGTGAGAACATGACTTTGACCAGGAGTGAGGTTCATCTCCGGCAAAGGTGTAGCGGTGTCCTTGTGCCATAAGTCAATGAAATCGAGGATCAACTTGGGATCCAGAAGTAGTGTCCCATTGCTGCCTTTGGCTCTAGCGGCCCTGGCTTGCCCGTCTCTGATGATTTCGGCAAGTTCTTCATCATCGTCTCATCATCATCAGAGGGCACTTGGAAAGCGACTTGCTTCTTGTGAGGACTTGGTCGAATACCTCGTCTAGCAGTGGCCTTTTTCTTCAGCAGTGAGGGACCAGCTGAGGAAGGTTGAGCAGCCGAGGAGCTTGCAGATGCTCTTGAGGCAATAGAGAAGCCTTGAGTCCTTTGACACGTGGCAAGATGCACAGGTGCCGAAGATTTTATCGGAGCAGCCGGAGACTTTGTCGGAGGAGGAGGAGTAGTCTGAGGAATTGGCCGTGAGGGCTTTGAAGATGCTGGCCGTGAGGGCATTGCCGATGAGCTTGGCCGTGAGGGCATTGAAGGAGAAGCACTGGACTTGTGGGTAGGCTTCTTTGGCATAGCCTTCCTGGGCTTACTACCAGATGCCTCAGCAGCGTTAGCAGCAGCAGCAGGATCTTCATTGAATTTCTTCACTGCTTCTTTTGCTTGCTTGGCTAGTTTCACCAGGTGCCTAGCCCATTCCGTAGCATAGTCCTCACCAAGCTTGAGGCTGGTGGGATCCGCCAGTTGGCCAGGTCTCAATGGAGGTCTTGAGCATGGAGGGTTGAGCGCGAATTTCTTCATGTGCTTGGGAGTAACATACCTGTACTCCATCCACTCTCGTGCCCATCTCCTCTCAATACGTTGGATGCACACTTTGCGCTGATTCTTGTCCTCCTTGCCAAACTTGGCCTCATCAGGAGTGCGGTATCCAACATAAATATCCTCAGGGATTTCGAACGCTGTGTTGACCTCAGGTCTTTTTCCTCCCTTTTGTGGCTTCTTGTCAGCCATTTTCTTCAGCTGAGGAATATGAACAACTGAAGTTTCTGAAGATGTATGCAACTTTTCTTCGAGGAGCACTGCAAATGAGTTAAGTTGATGAGAACCTAGTGATTCAGCAGCGGACATGTGTACCTATGAACAGAGTATAGTTGCGAGGAATTTGGAGAGGTCATATGCGTTCTCAGAAGGTTTTCAAAAATAATAGGTTTGAGGAATTTGACCGATGAGTCTTGAAAAATTTTGCTAAGCGTTCTTTATCTCAGGTTCCAGAGTTAAACAAATTTGAAAATCCACACAATTGAGGAATCTTGAAGAAAATCATTGCTTAGAGAAACGAATCAAGAACAGATAACATGTGAGGTGTTTTAGTGTGTGAAGATTTGAAGAATAAACACCTTTGAAGATTTTTAGGAAAACACATGAATGAAAGCAGGCAATAAAAGTAACTTTTAATTACCCGAAGTGAAGAACACGACGAACTGGGAAGTGTTGAGATGAAGTTCGTCCGTTCAGATCTTCCACGCCCTAACTCGGCAGAGGAAGATGGCTACGGCGGCGGAAGAGTGAAGAAATCCACAACCGGCGTGAGTACGACGGCGATGAGGTCGAGGCAGTGAAGCTCTTCCTCACTGGCGACGTTGAAGTAGCGGCGGCGCTAGGGTTTGGGAAGCTCGATCGGGAGAGAGAGGTCGAGCAGAGTAAAAGTGAAGTGAGGAGAAGGCAGGGGTATTTATAGCGGTAGTGAAGAACTGTGCGCCCGAGGATTTCGGACCCACGTACTGTGAGGTGGCGATCGTGTAGGATCATGGGTGAATAGATAAGTATTTGTCGTGAGAAGCGGAACGGTTTGAGCGGTAAAGCCGAAAATGTAGATAAGATAAGTTTTAAGTTACCGTCGCAATTTCTTCATCTGTCAAGGACACAGTGATGATTTTGAACGAGCTTCAAATCAGAACGCATATGAAGAATTTGTGAAAAGATTAGATTGAGTTTAGCATAGAGGGGAAGGGTCCGATCACATTCACTTAGTGGAAAAGTCAACTTGAAGAATTGGCAATAAGTGAATGCTGTAGAGGACATAAAATCATATATATATATATATATATATATATATATATATATATATATATATATATATATTCAAATGAAGACAAACGACGGAAATAGTGAAGACATTGCAAGTTGAAGAATTTGAAAAACTGAGGAATTTCAACACTGAGGAAAAACTCAAATTGAAGATTTTCAACTTTTTGTGGTGGCTTAACCCACCGTATAAGAAAGTTGGATTCATACACCGCGTACAATTGTCGTAGGGCTCTAAGAGTCAATTTCTTCATTAATTTCTTCACACTTAGAGGGTTAGTCTTCATTGATTGAAGAAAAATGTTACTTCGTGTGTTGCGCATCTAAGTGATCAAGTCAGCATAAGTGTTAGGATGAGTGTCCATTTTAGAGAACATTTGAAGATTCTAGGATATTTAGCTCACACCGCAACTTGCTAAATCTCTTCTCATCCAAGGGCTTAGTGAAAATATCGGCCAGCTGATCTTCAGTTCTTGCATGGCAGATGGAGATATCGCCCTTCAACACATGATCACGAAGAAAATGATGACGAATCTGGATGTGCTTTGTCTTCAAGTGCTGAACTGGGTTGCGAGAAATCTTGATAGCGCTCTCATTGTTGCACTAGAGAGGCACATTCTTCACGTTGATGCCATAGTCCTTGAGAGTTTGCTTCATCCATAATAATTGAGCACAGCACGATCCAGCAGCAATGTACTCAGCTTTTGCAGTGGAGAGATATACGCAGTTCTGTTTCTTCAAGGACCAACAGACCAAAGATCGTCCGAGGAAATGACATGTGCCTGATGTTGACTTGCGGTCCACACGATCACCACCATAGTCAGAGTCTGAATATCCAATGAGATCAAATGAAGAGCCCTTGGGATACCATAATCCAAGTGTTGGTGTGTGAGCTAGATATCGAAGAATATGCTTCACAGCCTTATGGTGTGATTCCTTCGGTGTAGCTTGAAATCAGGCACACATGCAGACACTAAGCATAATATCTAGCCTAGATGCACATAGGTACAATAAAGAGCCAATCATGGAGCGGTATACCTTTTGATCGAAGTCTTGACCATTTTCATCAGTGCATAGATGGCCATTTGTGGGCATTGGAATTTTGACCCCTTTGCAATCTTGCATGCCGAATTTCCTCAATACATCTTTGAGGTATTTCTCCTGCGATATGAATATACCATTGCGCTGTTGACGAATTTGAAGCCCTAGAAAGAATTTCAACTCTCCCATCATAGACATTTGATATTCTTCACTCATCATAATGTGTGTATTAAAGTGGTTGGCATGCCATAAATCACAAACATGCCATCGATGGAAACATGATGGCATGATATAATTCATGGATAGAATGACATAATTTAAAATATGATGACTATGTAGACAGGATGAGATGATATAACTATATTATGTCTTTAGAAAATGGGTTGGCATGCCATAATTTAGATACATGATGTCTATGTAAACATCATGGCATGATATAATTAAAATATATGATTTATATACTAAGGAAGTGAGCAGAGGGCAATCGCATATATGATGTGTAAACTAAGGAGATGACACTCAATATTGTCTATATGATGTAAAAACTAAGCATTGCAATACAACACATGCATGATATGAGTAATATAACCCTGCCAAGTTTGAGCATACAACTCAGGGGGATAATAGGACTGGTCATCTGCCTCTGAATCCTCCTCTAAAGAGCTATCTGTAACCAGCAAGATATCTGCTTCAGAAGGTAGCATTGCCTTCTTTGAAGACCTTGTTTTCACTCCAGATTTCTCCATCACCAATTAAAATGGCTGATGCACAGGAAGAGCAGTTGAATATACAAAAATTGTCGACAAAAGTAATGAGAAATACAAAAAAGGATGGCATGATATAATTCACATATATGACACTTGGCTAAACATCATGGCATTGCATAATTCACATATATAATGCCTTGCAACAAGATAACATTGCATAATTCACATATATAATGTCTTGCAACAAGATGGCATTGCATAATTCACATATATGGTAACTAGACACTAAATAGGTGGCATTCACACAAAGCATGTCTAAACTAAGCAAATGACATAGCAATGCAAGATACCATACGCACGATATAAGCAACATAACCCTGCCAAGTTAGAGCATGCACCTCGGGGGGGGGGGATCAGACTGGTCATATGTCTCTGAGTCCTCCTCTGAGGAGCTATCTATAACCAACAAGACATGCACTTCGTTAGATAGCATTGTCTGCTCTGAAGACCTTATTTCCACTCCAGATTTTTCCATGACTGTGCCGAATGGCTGATGCACAGGAAGAGTAATTGAATGTACTAAAATTGTTGACAAATTTAACACGTAATAAAAAAATGATGGCATGATATAATTCACATATAAGATGACTGGCTAACCAGAGTGGCATTGAAAAATTCACATATATGATGCCTGGCTAAACAAGATGGCATTGTATGATTCACATATTCGATAAATAAACTAAACAGATGGCATTGACACAAAGCATGTCTAAACTAAGCAGATGACATCTTTGATGTATACAATAAGCAATGCAAGGCACCATATGCATGATATTACCAACATCAGCATGCAAAGTTAGAGCGAAGACCTTATGGGGTAAATAGGAGTGGTCTTTTCTTTCTAAATCCCGCTCAGAACAGTTATCTTCCTCTTGATTAGGATCCGAAATGGGTGGAGGGGGGGGGCTGCCTTTGCGCCCACCATGGAGCGATGTCTGCATGAAATTTTGTTGCCATGCAAGGCTCGTCTCTTTTGCTCTACATGATCAGTTCCATTGTGTATAATAACTGGCATGCATAGGAATAAAACATAGTGAGATTATGTAAGGAGTGCATGCACAAATCCAGAGTGATGGTAGCAAACTATGGATAGACCCAAAACCAATTATAGCAGGCAGATAATAGCTTTAGTTAAAAAATACAGATAATGGCTCCTTTCATGTTTGTTTTCACCCAACATGAAACTCATAGTAGACACCCGAGATTAACTAGATAGTAGACAGATAGTACTGATTTCTGCCCCAATATGTACCCCACAACCATTTAAAAACTCAAGTTTCAGCATTAGTTTGGACCTGACTCGGAGTCTAATAGGTGAACACGACGATAATGTAGCATGTCATCATATTAAGCGATGCATAACGTAAGCAGACACAGAAGAGTGCGACCTCTCTTGTGGACCCGTGTTGTCCTCAAGGTCATCTGCTCATATTATGATGGTAATGCAGTTGTCATGGCTGCCAGCGGCGGGGAAGAAGATCTGAGGCGGTGAAAGACAGTCTGGAGAGCGGATCCTTTCTGTGGTGAACCCTTCTGTCATTGGAGCAACTGAGCTGGGGTGGAATACAGCGCCGCAGGAGCAGGACAAACCACACAAGGTTTTCTTTGACACATATCTGTAACAGAAGTAATTGTGTAAGGGCTTGTTTGAATTTGAGGATTCTGACAATGCAGGGATATGAAATAGACAGGAATATGATAGGAATGCAAGTGCAAAACAGAACTTAAAAACACAGGATTTCTGCCAATCTGGGTGTTTGATTCACAAGAATTGGAAGATCACACGATGCAAAGAAGCATGGTGAGATTAAGTCAAACCATAAGAAAATGTATGGTTATAATGCTATTATGCTACTATCTCTTAGTCTTGTGCTTCATGAATAGGAATATGAAAAGGAGGACAAGTGGAAATTAGAATTCCTACGGTTTTTCTTTCAAGGAGACACTAAAGTAACAATTCCTACAGTTTTCCTTTGCTCCATTCCTTTGCACCAAATTCATGAAAAGTAGTACCATAGGAAACTTTCCAATTCCTATGTTTTTCATTCACTTTTCCTTTCAAGCACTGGCGATTCTAGTAGGTAGGCTTGAGCAAGTAAAAGCCTACACTAACAACATGTTTTTGTGCTACTTCTATTACTTTGGACCCAGGCCACTGCCCTACTAGCTCAACCCCCAGGCCCATCGACAAATGCATGGCTCAAACGCACAAAGATAAATAATGATGGCGTTCAAGAGAGTCCATCACGGATAGCTAAGTTGCTTGGTACCTCACTGCTTCTCATATAGTAGGATAAAATAATCATATTTCACGTTACTACGTGTGCTCAGTGGACAATATATATATAACATGTAGAGTAAAAATGAGATGCAACAAGTGTACAACCTCTTTGGCGAAGCCATGTCAATCTCAGCATGATTGGGTTGGCCGATGAGGATGCTCCGGCTGACTTGGCTGTCGGAGGAGGGGAAGAAGATCTTAGGCATCTGGAGATGGAGCCTGAGGTACCACTCCACTATGATGGAGGGTTTCGTAGTTGGAGCAGCTCCGGTGAGTTGTACGACGCCGAGGCTGAAGCAGGACAAGAGAGACAATGTTAACCTGAGTGGAATTCTAATAGCATCTCCAATAGATGACGTAAAATACATAACCACAAAGTGCTAGATGTAAAATACATCAGCCACTCATCTCTGAACTTAACTATCGAAACTGAATTTAACTGTCGAAACTGAACTTAACTATCGAAACTAAATTTTGCTGTCGAAACTGAATTTTACTGTCGAAACTGAATGCACTAGAGGTGAGGCTACACGTCAGTCGACTGACTTTTTCATCTCTGGTCAGTCAATTTGCAGCCTTTAGATACGAAATCAAGGGCCTGCAGTTCATATTCAACCTCCACCCCCCTGAGCCTCCAGCCACCACCGGCCAAACAGCTGCCCCCGCCGCCCGTGGCAGGCAGTGCGCCGCCCCACCCGCCCCGAAAATACTCCCCACCGCCGGTCCATCGCTGCCCCGACTATCCCTCTAGCCCCCTCCCCCCCGTGCCGAGCTTTTTCTCCGGCGATCCCCACGCCACCGCCCCACCACCGCCAGCGACCATCGCCCCCACCCTAAACCCTAAGATAGATAGTAGGGTACCTCTCCTGCAAGCCCCCCTCCCTGCTGCGGCTGGTTCTTCCTTAACTCCGGCGAGACCCCACATCCCCTGAAAATCGACTGACCCAAAAGTCGATTCACTCGACTGAAGTATAGCTAAATCATAGCAGCATCACACGCAAGAGCAAGAGCGAGAGCAGCATCGCGAGCAAGAGCAATAGCAAGAGCAGACCAGGCAGGGGACAGAGAGCAAGAGCAGAGCAGCAGAGCGAGCGAGAGCTAAAGCATCAGCAGCTCCTATTGATATGGACATCGCCATCGAGGGAGTGACGCCATGGAGGAAGTGGCTGGCGACGCCGCCGTGGATGGAGCCATGCCGTGTTGGCTCGGGACCGAGCGTCGGCAGCACCATGAGATCGAATCAAGAAGAACATGCGGCGATTAATGTACAACATCTTTGGTGGCGCCGATTAGGCCGCAGCTTCATCCGAGGAAATGGTGATGATGATGCTCTTCCAGTGGTGTAGGTGAAGATGGCGGTGTGGTAATGGAGGTGACATGAAAGACGAGGGGAACATCGGGGCAGCTCCTTGGAGGTGGAGGACAGGGTGGCTGAACTGGCGGGATGATGAGATCGACAGATGATCCGCATCCAGTACGGTGGATGAGGGACATTGAGGTGTTGCTGTGGACGATGTCGTCGGGGAAGAGGCTCCGGCTGGGTGACGGACGGAGGAGGATGTGGGGCTTCACGGGTTTTCGCAGCCTCGGTGTACCAATGGATGGGTGGATGGGATGGGAGTGGGGAACCATGGCTTGTCCGAAATGTGGGGTAAGTTACGAAAGTACCCCCACCGATTTGAGGCGTTGTAATTTTGGAATAGAAAGGCGCGGGTTGAGATGGAGGGAGCTGTCAGAGCACAACGAGACAAAGATATATCTTAAATATTTCGGGGTAACAAGGCGCGCGTTGAAGAGGCGGGAGTTTCGCAGCACGATAGACAGAGACGCTAGCTTCAAATTTCAGCATAACAAGACGCGGCATGAAATTTCGGGAGAACAAGCTTAACGTGTACCCAAAAAAAGACAATTCACACCTCAACACGCACAACTCACACACAAATACCATTTAGACTAGTAAGGTACACATGCATTGCACGCATGAGATTTGGCAACCAATTTATGAATAAATACCACATTATAGCATGTAAGCTTTGAGTCATATATGCATGATGTAGATGTTCGTTTAATTCTTATAGTTCATTTCATTCAAAATCATCTAGTTTTTATAAGAAAGCTAATCTATTTTAAGATTCATGGAATTGTGCATTGTAAGACATAAAGTAAATAGAAATAATGCCAAATCATGTAGAAAAACATTTGGGCAATTCTGACACGGAAAGATTCTAGAACAAAGAAGAAGTGCTTGTGTTTTGAGGTTTGTGCATTATGCTTAAGTTCAACCATGGAGTCTTATAGATTGTACATGTGGCGAAATCTGGTGGAATCTAGACGATATCCAATGACTAGTAATGCTCAAATTTGCCATCGCTGCACCATTGAATTGGCCTCATCCAATGACCATCTTTCAAAGTTAAAGTTACCCGCACACAATATAAAAAATATAAAATATAATATATATATAGGGGTATAGATATAGATATGTGATGCGAAAGCCACCCATCATCTCCAATTAGAATAGTGTGTCCATGCACGGATGCAATGTGGCCAAACGATGTCTGCCATCGGTATCTCAAATTCAAATCAGTCTGACCTTGTTCAATGTGTACACATTACAACATGCTACACATTACAACATGCTAGTTTCCAAACCACGCCGCACAGATCACCGTTATATTCATGCATGCATGGGTTTCAAACATCATGATCTCTTATTCAAATATTTGAATTCAACTTTACATTGATTATGACCTCACCTAGTCTTTTACACCCACACAGTCGTCTTCTCTTTATAATTGTACCACTAAATTTCTCTCGTGCATGCATGCACACACACTACCAGTCGGCATTATCCATCGCACACATGCAATATTTTTCTTCAGGTCGGTCTCCCATGAAGTCACACACACACATCCCCCTCTCCATCATATCAGCCATTCTTTATCTCTCACACGTGCATGCGCAACGATCGATGTTCCTCTATGTGCGTGTGTATATATATCTAGGTCTTTCATAGTTTTCCACACAAACCGATCAATCTATATATCTAGTGAGGTCTCACCCTCTTTCCCACATCCACATCGATCAATCTATACCTCTCTCTATATAGGATTACCGGGTTGTTTGGTTTGAGACTAAGTTTGTCAAAGCTTGCCACACCTAAGGTTAGGCAAATTTGACCAACTTAGGTGTGTTTTTGGTTCAAGCCACATCTTAGGCAAGACACACTATGGTCCCACATCACATACACACAACAAGTGTGGCAAGATTCCCTTAGGCTTGCCAACTTGTGGCTCTCATTTTGAAGAACTAACCTTAGGCAAGTTTGGCAACATTGTATGGCAAAGTGTGGCACTCCTAGGCCTAGAACCAAACAACCCCTACATATATAGCTAATACACCCACATTAATTATATATCCAATGCCCCCTCTCATCATCCATGCCTTCCGCTTCATCTCTCAGACGTGTGCACAATGGCGAAGACGTGTGCACAAGGTCCCTGCCCCCCCTATAACATCACTACATATCGAGGCTAATATGAATGTGATCATTAGACAATTGCTGGTAAAAATGGTTTAAGTTCATGAATTGGCCCTCCTTGTAAAGGATTAGCAATGCTTGCCCCCCTATCTCATTTATTTTTCATGGCTCCGCCACTGCGCGCAACAACGCATGTTCTCGCCCCCTCTCTCTAAATATTGATCTCGCACTTGTGCACTCCTTCATAGTCTCCCTCCACTCGGCCCCTTGCACCATCTTCTAGCCCCCCACAAGATTTTGCCACATGTAAAATCTAGCAGACTCCATGGTTGAACTTAAGCATAATGCACAAACCTCAAAACAACAGTGGTTCTCCTTTGTTCTAGAATCTTCCGTATCATAACTGGCCAGACTTTTTTTCTAGTTGAATTGCCATTATTTGTTTTTTACTTTATGCTTTACAACACACAATTCCATGAATCATAAAATAGATTAAGGGCTTCTTTGATTCAAAGGATTCTCAAAGGAATTTTGGAGGATTCTAATCCTTAGGAATTTTTCCTATCTTGGTTGTTTGATTCATAGGATTGTAGACCATAGGAATTTTTCCATATGATTCATTTGCACTAGATTTCATAGGAAACATCCCATCCACTCAAACCTCTTTAAAAGAATTTTGCATTTTTTCTATGCACAATCAAACACTCGTACAATCCTGTAGGATTCAAGACGACATTCCACTATAATCCCATGTTTTTCCTATTCTTGCGTTTTGGAAATCCTACGAATCCAAGAGGCCCTAGCTTTTTTATAAAAACTAATTGATTTTGAATGAGATGAACTATAAGAATTAAACGAAGGTCTACATCATGCATATATGACTCAGAGCTTACATGCTATAGTGTGGTATTTATTCATAAATTGGTTGCAAAATCTGATGTGTGCAATGCACGTGTACCTTACTAGTACTTCGAGTATGTGGAAAACACGTAAATTAGAATTCCAATGGCATGCTACATAGTGTCTCTCTTACAATTCATGAAGCCATGTGGCACATGTGGAGGCGTTGTCGCGACCTCCTTGTGTGGATTGATCACAGTGACATGATGCTGGTTCTAGAAGAATGTACTCGTCCTCCCTGAGCCATACTGGCGGTACATGAACGAAGCGAAGATGTGCATGCACGCCACACACACACTCATTCCCTCGCACGCACACACGGGTACATGGGCAGACTCAATTTTGTACCAAGATCCACCCCATGTGATAATTTGACGCGTGTAAAGTCGTTCACTTCATTGATGGTCAATTAATACAACGCATGCGAATTGAGTGGACGTGAGGGCGGAAGAAAGACATTACTACTCCACTGCACACATGCGAGTAGTTAAATCATGGGATGCAAGTAGTACTTCCATTGGTCTCCTTCGTATTTTGTGCCAATTTTTGGCAGTAACATAATATTTACGCATTTGAGTAGTGTAGTCTACTTGAAATTTTCATTCCACTAAACTCATCGGGAGCCGTTTCGGGCCTCGAAACCAAAACCATCAATTAATCTTTACCTTTTTCACATCACATTCAAAAGTACTAGTGCTACAATTAACTGCAAGCCTGCTCACACCTACTACTACATACCAAACCTGAACGTGTTCCCACTATGCAGGTATTAGTACTATTGCTAGTACTTAGGTTATAAAAAGGGGAACTACCTAACCGAAAATTACTCTACCTTTCCTCCTCATAAGTGCTTCTACTTCGTCCGTCCTTGCCATGGCCAGTGAGCAGAGCTCTAGGTCGAGAACTACTCGTAACAAGGGAGCGGCAACCAAGGCTGTGGAAAAAAAGAGAGGGATCGCCGCCATGCAGAGACTTCGAAAGATCTCTCATGGGCAGGCGATGGCTCCCAGGAGCGCCCTAGCCGCGGAGGCGAACATGCCGAGCCGGCGGCGCTGGAGTCGTTATCCCTCGACGGCATGCCTGATCAGCTCAATAAGCACCTCAATAAGCAGAAGGAGTTCATCCACGGGTTGGTGCAGCTGCTGAAGGAGAGCCTCGACGACATGCCTGCTGAGCTAAATAAGCAGGGGGAGTTGACTGTCGGCTTGGTGATGCTGCTGAAGAAGAGCATTACCTCAGAGAAGAAGGCGACCGGCGAAATCCTGCAACTTCAAGAGGACGAGGCGAAGCTCTGCCACGAGCTCGACCTATTGAAGGAGAAGAACGCCGGCTGGAATAAGTTGCATGAGAATAGTAGTTCCTTGATGAAGATGCTGCACGCCCTCGTCATGGAAAAGAAGGAGGAGTTGGCGAAGCTCCGCATCAAGCACCCGGCTGCTGTCAAGGTACGTAATGTGGCCATGGAACAGATGATGAAGGCTCACGTCGAGAAATCCCGCATCATGGACATAATGAAGAAGATGGCGGAGGAGACGCGCAAGGAGATGGAGGTCGTGGAGGCGATGAAGAAGCAGTTACGACTCCATGGTGAATTAGATCATTTGGGGTGATAATCTTCCTTCTTCTTTTGCTCCCGTGTTTCATCTTTTGCTTCGGGTGTTTCACTGCACGTGTCACGTTCTCTGCGAGGCATGAATAGAACAATGCTAACAATGAGATAACCAGCAAATTAGATCATTTTTATCGCCATATGGCACTAGGCTGCCGTGTTTCATGCTCCTCTGTCGTAGTACTACTCCAGTGGAAAACTTGAGTATACCGCACGGTTCTTTGCTCCTCCTCAGGTCGTCGGCACATTTATACGAGCAGTCAAATCACAAGGCCCCGCCTTCTAGCAGTAATGAGCCATCAAATCACAAAGGCCCTCACCTCTCGTGAAACCAACCAAGCTAGACTGCCCCGCCCTCTAGCCTTTTAAAAAATGTATACTTTTGTACAGTAGTAGTATCGATGGATTGCGCCATGGAGCAAAACTTGAAATTAAAAAGAAGGTGGTACATATAGAGAGCGTTCGTCAATAAATTATGCATATATACTATTAAAAAAGCTAGTACGTGCTTAAATGGGGTGCTAAATTCTATTAAAGAAATTAGCATACCTATTTAATTCTTGGGTTCTTATTATTTATGGCACTAGTTGTGTATCACTACTCAATTTTTCCATTAGAAGTTACAACTACTCAAAAATGCCATCGATTCATGAGATGCCTGCTCAAAAATGCAATTAGATATCTCGAAAATGCCATCGTTAAGTTAGATGTTTGCTCAAAAATGACATTAGACATTGTTATTTTCATGTCAAACCTGTTGACCATGTTACATGACAAAAATAAGTCAATTCTCACAATGATAAGTGTGGCCCCGCTTGTCAGGAGTAGCCAAGCGAATAATTTTACAGGAAAATGAGAACGCTGTTGGGATCAAGTAGGTCCCACACTTTATTTTACTATAGTGAAATAGAGGGAGAGCAGGCATGTTGATCCATCGGTATTTATTTCATTATAACATGGCAAAAGAGATTTGAGTCACAATAATGGTGTCCAGCACAACCCACCCTCAAGTAAAACTAAGCACCCTGGAATTCTTTGACAAAACTAAGCACCCTGAAATTCTTTGACAACTAAACTGCTGGCTATATGATGTTGGCAATATATATTGTACGTATATAATGTGAAGAAACGAGTGGTAGTACAATACCAACTAAAAGATAAAATATAATAAATACTAGTATGTACGTACTGAAGAGTTAAAGTAACAAGAATAAACATAACATAGTTCTACTGGGGGCTCAGCACAACGCACCCCTCAAATTAAACTAAGCACACCTGAAATTAAACTATGCAACTAATCTGGTAGACACTGCATTAGAACCACCATGAGCAACAACACTGCCACCTTACCGAGAGTCCTCGTCCACGTCCTCGACTTCGTCCTTGTCCCTCTTTCTCTTGGCCGATACTTCTTTGCTCGAAATACACACTTGGCTCTTTCTCTTCATCCAACCCTTGTAGATATTGAAACAAAGGTAGCCATCCATTGCAACATAGTGGATGTGGTATATATCTAGTAAATTCCACTGCCATGCATGACGATGAAACGTGTACAGAGGTTTCTCTAGTCTACCGTATGAAGGATGAACCATGGTTCCTGCCAGGGTCAGCATTGAAGGCTGACCACTGGAGGGCAGTAGCTGATTCTTCTGGAGGTCAAAGGGGTTGCCTACAACGAGGCCTATCTGACCGAGGACTCTTTCATCGTTCATAAAGTCTACAGTAACAAATTTGACTAGGCCGCTCTTGAGGAAGTTCTTAAAATCCTGGCATTCAACGTCGGTATGGCATATGTGGTAGACCAAGCATAAGTCATGCACGCAAACCTGGATCAGGGCGGGCTTCTTCTTCTCTTCCTCCTTTAGATCCTTCTCTCGTCCCAGGACTGTGGTGTACTCAACATCTAGCCGAGCAACCCACTCATCATTTGAGTTTTCGAACATGCGTCTGAAGCAAGCAAGGCATCCTTTCACCGTCGTGGAAGAACGAGTGTAGATGACATCGAACTCATCGTCGGTGATGGTTCAAGCCTTGTAATCGCCACCGATCATGGGGATTTGAGACGCCATGGATTTGGGAGGAGGGTTAGGATTAGTGGAACTGCCGTAATGTGAAAGGATGGAACGACTAGGAGCAAACTGCCGTAATGTTAAAGGACGTCCCGGGGACGAGTAGGAGCAAACTGCCAGCGTGCGAATGGCAGGGTAGTGGTTTTCCATTCTCCCATGATACGGGCTTCCGAGAGCCCTTGGATCAGAGATTGAACGGTTGCATGGTGTCATTCTAGACCTATGGGTGAATATCCTATCCTGGAGGGTTATTCTGCAAATTTTCATCAACTTAGCATGCGACCGTTTGATCTCAGATCCAAGGGCTGCCAGCAGCCAGTATCATGGTCGCGCCTACCACAACCGCCGCCTCGCTCGCGCGGTCGCACCCTTGGAGATTTAAAATGGTGCATTAGGCTATCTGATGTTGGCACGCCATACATACTCATTACTTAGTCACTCATACTACAACAAGGTACGCTATAAGGTTGGCTATACGTGTATTTTTTTACTTCTCTCTATCTCTTTCTTTGTAGTATTTCTTGCATTTGCCAAGGAGTGACCTCTTCCAATGAAATGGTGCTTAGATAAGGTGCTAAGGGCATTAAATGGCTTAGCAATCAAGTCCCCAATGCATAGGTGCTTAGTTTTTTGTTGCTAAGTTTGCTTCATTTAATTAGCTATAGACTCAAAATTGTCTTTTCACCTAGGTACACGCGCTTAGCACCGTTTCTTCCTTGGGTCACCAAACTAGTCTCTCTCTTCTCAATTAACTTGCCACATTAGACTTTATGACTATGTGGCAAGCTTAGCACCTGTAGGAGCAAGTAAGTACAATAGTGGGCTATAAACCCGCTTTACATGGCATTTTTGCATACGTGGAGGAAAGAGGCAAGGAAAAAGTGGAGAAGTGGGCTCTCATGCAAGAGCCAACCTCTACATGGTGGAGCATTGGGAGAGGCACCTGAATGGAGGTGGTCAGGAATCGGGAGACTCACGCCGGTCATAGAGCCATAGTTATAATGATAATGGCAAGTCAAATCACGGGCCCCCACTTGTCCAGCAGTAACTCACTGTCAAATCACATAGCCCTACGTTTGCAGCAGCCTACTCCCTCATCTTCTCGTGTCTCTGTCGAACCGACTAGGAGGAACTGCCCCGCCTACCGTGCAGGAAAAGCCCCGCCCTCGACTTTTAAATAGTACAATATACTAATTTTGTATCCATGGATTGCGCCATGGAGCAAAGCCTCAAGAAAACGGCGGTACACACGTACGGAGTATACAACACGCCCGTCGCGTTCGCGTCGCACCCCAGACGGTCTGTCGGTCTGGCACGCTGCTCTCCGAATGGAACACGCGTCATATTGTGTTTGCACACACATGTGGGACCACAATTGAGAACCGACCATAGGCACACTCCCCAGCCCCACAAGTCGGGTGACTTAATAGAAGAGAGAGACGGGTGATAGTACTAGAGAAGTGTTGTACTACGTTGGTGCCTGGACGATCCCTGCGAGACACGGAAGATCAGTTCATCCATGCATGTGACTAGACTCCAGCAGACACACCTAGATTGGGTATCATATACATATCGTGTAGGCTGTGTTGTATAGGGTTGTAGTTCTGGTGAGAAATCTAAAAAAGGTTATTGTCATCTCACAAAATTAGGTGTCATGTGCTTTGGATCACTTCAAGGGTTAAACAACGACAACTGAGTTGGGCTAGTCATTGGGGGCACATGCACGAAGACTACTCGGCTGCCATCTAGGTCAAGCCGACTATGTTAATTAGGACATCTATCGATGGACCCCTTTTCTACGAGTTTATCTTTAATTTGAGCTTTGTTCCTCGTCTAGTTTGTCCGTCGAGATTCATGTTGTCTCCTTTGGGCAGTCAGGTTACGATTTCTTGTCATGTGGCATTTTTTCGTGTTATATGTTATAATCCGGTGCTTTAGATCAAAATGATGACAACCACACTCCCGGGGCACGTGCATGAAGACTTAGTACAACACTTCTCTAGTACTATCACAATGGAGAAGAGGGAGAGGCGAAACAGTGGTTTTGGAATGGAGATGATGGAGAGGAGAGAGGAGGTGGTTTTGCAATGGAGAAGAGGGAGAGGAGCATGCGGCAGCGATTTAGGATTGGACGAGAGGGCCGGCGCGCTGTGAGTGGATCAAAATCAAAATCAATTTACCCTTCAATTAAGAAAGCGACCCCACATAACTAGTCTCCCTTTTATTCTGGGTCATAATTGACCATGATTTTTGCAAATAAAATATATGTTATATGTTGCAAAAATAATATAATTTGAAAATACATTCAGATACAAACCAAACGATACAATTTTTGGTGACATGCATTCACATTTTGCTTGTCAAATACAGTACGTGGTCAAACTTTGACCCAAAATACGCAAAACAAAAAAATACTTCCAAGAACAGCGCCACTCTTCCGCTCTTCTTGTCTTAAACCACCGCTGCTCCTCTCCTCTTCCAATCTAAATCCAGCCCCACTCCCCTCCTCTTCCATTTCAAAACCACCGCCCCTCCTCTCCTGTTCCAATCCAAACCAGCATCGCTCCTCTCCTGTTCTAATCCAAAACCCGCGCTGCTCCTCTCCTCTTCCATTCAAAAACCACCGCCGGCGAGTGAAGGTGCTGTGGAGAAGTAGATCGATGGAGGAGTACAACCGATACGTGAGGATCACAGACGGAGACCCTGTGAAGCTAGCTAGGATGTTGGAGATACAGTCTTGGTTTGACAACAAGGACCAACTAGCGGCGATGGCGACATCCATGGCCAAATATCTGTAACAGAGCGAAAAGGCGGTGATACTCCCAGAGGGAGTCGCACGGGAGTACATAGAGCTGCTCCTTTGGGCCATGGAGCAAACAGATTCATCGAATCCGATCATGAGGGAGCAGTGGTGGGAGTATCGATCCCAGATTGAGCATCCACCAGAGATTGAAGGATCGAGCATCTACAGGGTGCCGTTTGTGAGGGTGTCGTGCTAGAGCGAGCCGGTGGAGTCTTCATCAACCAAACCCAACTGTAAGAGGAGAAAAGAAGTTGGACGGACGATGCTTTCCCGCCATCCTCTCCCTCGCCGTTCACATCGTCTCACGGGGCGGCTGTCTGCCGCCGAGGAATAGGAGGGGACTGCCCCCCATCCCAATAGTCGGGCAGGTTCTGAATTGTCATGAGGAGCTTAGGGTTGTTAGTATTTGGAGGTTGTGAATTGTGTTTTGTGTTGTGTATTTTGAGAGTACTTTCAGATATGAATGTCTTTTGAATTTCAGATTTGTAGTATTGAGCATATGAAGTATTTTATTAATTCTAGAGATCTATTTTTAGCACTTAAAAGAATGTAGTTTCATAGGAGTATAAAAGTGCAGACAATGTGATTCTCAGATAAGAAACTGCAAGTTCAGTTTCAGATAAGAAACTGCAACTTTCAGAGGCAGATCATTTATATTAACACGACCTTTTCAAATAGGGTTAACATCATGTTGGAAGTTTTATTCATGGTCGAAAAGGGAACTACCAGCCAGTTAACATCATGCTGATCAACATTCATGCATAGCACATCTTCATATGATGCACAGTCAAAAAGATATGCTATCTTCAAAATGCCCATACAATGTCGAGTGTGCGAAACACAGAGAAAACGAGGGACAAAGTTTTGGCAAGTGTTGGACGTGGTGTGCATAGATGACAATGGGGGCCCACATGTCAATAAAGGCAGAGGCAAAACATTTGGAGATATTTTCCCTGCACAGGTGGAATCGAACCCGCGCGGAACAGCTGTCGGGTAGTGTCACTTGGCCACTAGGCTAGTTCAGTAGTTTCACTACTAATAAGGCACTTCCTCAGGTGGTCGGATCCCCTCCTACACCTTTGTGCCCTTGCTGCGACGCTGCTGTCCGCCATTGTGAACATGCTGAACAAATGAGAGGAATCTGGAGAGGACTCTACGTGGAGAGGCAGACAGTTGGGACCCACCAGGTCTATGGCCGTACGCAAGCAAATGCCTGATCAAAAAAATACTTCCTCCTAATGCTATACTGACATTGGGGCGCATGGGTTTGTCAACATAGTTAATAAAATTAGGTGCTTCAACGTAATTACTATAGGAGATAAATTCACAACGAAGCCGGAGAGCTGGCAAGTATCATTTAATATCACTGGGGTAGCAAGTATCAACTGGGTTTTGGGCTGCCTCGTCTAGGCTTTCTTTTTTAACATGCGCAACCAACGACATGCCAGTTTGTATTTTCTTGAGGTCCATCATGTATCAACCAGCCTATGGACCTCCCATCCGAGGTTTTATTTTTCTTGAAACATCGGCAACCCAATTTATGTATTTTTTTTGTAGAAAACACAAAGGTCTGTTCTATTTTTCTATATAAGAATAGGAACGCCTAGTCCAACTTATGTTTCCCTTCTAACTATATTACATATATTTAAATTATTTTATATGTTATTATATATTATTTTTATTTTCATCATATATTTAACAGATACTTACATATGTAAGAAAACAATATCCTACATCTTAGTAACTTATAAAAATAATTTCTTAACAATAAAATCCTGGATTTTATTGGCACGAAAATCCTAGCGATTGTGTACAAAAGCTTGGTAAGATTTAAGGATGAATGTAAAAATAAATCACTTATTATTTAAATATATTTATAATAAAATGCTCAACCCCTGTTTATTTTTTGATAACATTGTTGGCCCAACCCAACATTATAATTAGAATCAGCCCAGCAAAATCGTGTATTTCGAGAAAGTGCAAATGGCCTGTAATTTTTTAGGAAAAAAATGAATGGGCCGCATGGACGCTACATTATTTGTTCATCCAGCCCATCTAATGGACTGTAATTCAAAAAAAAAGATCAAATTGACTGTAAATTCTACCCCACAAAACAAAGACTATAAATTCTGAAAAAATGGGTTGAATACATGCCACATTTTTAGAGGCTGAAATGTGGGTCAATAGGTTGAAGCCAACACAAGTCGTTGTTAACTTAATCAACAAATGATTCTGACATCGTTAGCCGTTGGATTTACATCCAACGACCGACATCCATCTTCAATCTCTCGTCTTCTTCCTCCAGCGCCGCTGGGACCACCTCCCGCCTGCTGCTGCTAGCAGCTCTGCTTAGCACGCTTCGTTGTGAAGCGCTACTCCACCGTTGGCCAAGACATCCCTCCACCCTCCACACCTCCTATTCTTCTCTACTGACTGCTGAACCACACCGCACTAGAACTAGTTAACCCTCGTACACCTCCCTGTCTGTGACTCTACTCCCGCGTCTTCCCATCTCCGGCTCGTTGCTGTTCGGGGCCTCACCGTCATCCACCACCTTGGATGCGCTCGGTGCGGCGTGGTCAACATGGTCAACGAATGACACCATTGTAAGTAGACTGTGCGTGGGGAGGCCGACAGCTAGGTCCACGGCCGCACGCAAGGAAATGCCTCCTTATTACGCGCAAAATAATGATTCCTCCACCTGACAGCTGGGCCCCACCAGAAGGGCCTCTATATTTCATGAAAAAAACTTCCCCCTACTGACAGGTCGGACCCACCAGCTATATCTTCACACACAAGGAAGTGCCTCCTTATTACGCACAAGAAAATGAATACCCCCTGCTAGCTGGGACCCACCATAGTGGGAGGCGGACTTGTGGGCCAACTAAGTTGACGGGGACGGAGGGCTTTGTCAACTTAGTCAATCTGAACGTTTCTAGCTCAAGTGACCGTACGATGTCCATCCAACGACCGTAGTGCTTCTTCAACCTCTGGTCTTCTTGCTCCAGTCGCCCAAACCAGCGCCGGTCGTGCCGCGTGCTCCTGCCTCCCGTGGCCGGTTGTGATGCCGCGGAGGCCTCACCGCCCCCTACTACTCCCACCATTGGCTAGGCCATCCCTCTACTCACCCACCCCTCCTGTTATTCTGCCGTGATGGCAGCCTCACGCTGCAACTGAACCAGTGAACCCTCATACTCCTCTACGCGTGGGCATCCACTATCGCATCTTCCCCAGCTCCGCGTCGTACACTAAATAGGTCTCACCGTCGTCCACCGCCCTGGTGCTCTCGGCATGGCATGGTCAACGTGGTCAAGGAACGACTTCCATCGGAAGAGTACTGTACGTTGATAGGCTGACAGCTGGGTCCAGGGCAGCCGCAAGGAATTGGCTCCTTATTACGCGCAAAATAATTATTCCTCCACCTGACAGCAGGGACCCATCGGACGGGCCACTGTATTTCGTGAAAAAAACGTTTCCCCCCTGACCGCTGGGACCCACTAGCTACATCTTCGCACGCATGGAAGTGCATCCGGGCAAAAAAAACAATTCACCTCCCTGACTGCTGGGACCCACCAGCTACATCTTTACACGCAAGGAAGTGCCTAACAGTCGGGACCCACCTGGTCGAAGCGTACGTAGCATTGTCATTCTGGTCGCGAACGTGTACGTACATACTGGTCGATGTAGACGCGCACGTGTCATAGTAGAGGCGCGCACGTAGCATGTACACATACGTACAACGGCCAGGGTGCAAGAAAGTAAATACGGCCACATACGTACATACGGGCAGGGTCTCGAACGCCTACTCGCGCATACTTACGACTAGGGTTCGTGTACATGGCTGGGTCGGAACAGAGAAACTACGTCATCATCGTGTTCATGGGGAGGCAACGGAATGCGTCGTGTTCATCGGGAGGCAACGGAACGCGTGGGATCCAACCGGCTTGGACGGAACAACCGATGGAAATGAGGCCTGGCGTATCGTAGAACGGAGGAAACGGCCTTGTGTTCGACCGACCACGTTCGAAACAGGACTGTGTTCATCGGGAGGGGTTTGGCGTACCGCAAAACAGAGGAAACGGACTTGTGTTGGACCTCCTACGGTCGAAATAGGGTCATGTTGATCAGGAGGGGTGTGGCATACCACAAAACGGAGGAAACAGACTTGTGTTGAAGCACTACGGTCGAAACGGGGGTCTTGTTCATCGGGAGGGGTGTGGTGTACCGCAAAACGGGACTCCACGGGATACTGTTCATGTCCACCGTCGACCTCCTCCAGCCTCCATGGGCTACTGTTCATCCACTATTGAGCTCCTCCAGCCTCCACCTGCGACTGTTCATCCACGAGCTCCTGTTCATCTAGTCTCCACCTTGCGCTACTCCACCAGCTACTATTCAACCAGCCCTCTCCACGGGCTCCTGTTCAACCACCCCTCCACGGGCTACTTTTCATCCATCCCTCTATCATCTACTGTTCATCCAGCCCTCCACGGGGTCGTCCTGTTCATCCAGCCCTCCACGGGGTCCTGTTCATCCAGCCCCAACTGGCTCGATTGATCGGGGTCATGTTCATCTAGAGGCAACACCACGGGGTCCTGTTCATCCACTTCCACTGGGAACTGTTCATCCAACCCCCCAGCAACGCTCACTATTCATCCAGAGGCAGCATCGATCGGCTTCGATTCAATTAGCAATAGTGAAGGAATCGCTTGATCGCTCGGGTTTAGTAACGCGTAGCCTGCAGTGCAGTTGCTCGGGTTCAGTTAGGAGATGCCTCGCTCAGGTTCAGTTAGAGCCCAATGCCTTGCACCCACATGCGTATGATATGAGAGAAACATGTATCGCTCGGCCCTCGACCACCCACCATAACCGGGAACTGCCCAAAATTTTCCTCGCCCTCGCTTCTACCATGGTTTTCTCCATCATGGACGTCCCAAAGAATGTCATGCAGCTGCGTCTCTGGCCCGCCTAGGACGAAAAGCCCATTTTTTGTCATGATTTTTTGTCATAGAAGTAGGAGCCCACCACATCTATGATGATACCGGGTTTCGTCACAATTATCGTCATAGAAGTGTCATAAGTATGACATAATTTTTTTCATTCAGCCCAAAATGTCACGGATGTGTCTTTTTGTTGTAGTTCGTCAGGTGGGTGTGGTTGTTCAATCATTTGTTCCATAGCGTGCCGAAAGTTTGAACTTGTAGATTAGTGTACCAGATAAGTTACTAATGAAATAAAAACAAACAAAGTAGGTTTCACATTATACATAACTTATTTTGGTGCACTACTATAATACATTAGCATGTATTGTAGTGCCAACTACATAATAAAATCACTTTTGGAACATATGTTTATGTAGCATGCCTACTGCATTGTCTATTTCCTCACATTTGTTGAAATGTAAGGATAAAGAGACATGGTTTAAAGTAGGATGAACATAGTATGGCATCATTCATATTATGGGCAAACAGATATCAAACAAACAGGCTATTGTATCATTGTGTGGGCACGTGAACATCACAACTAGATTACAGATCAAGACCAAAAGAATATCCTTCCTCTCTTTAAAACCGTGTAAGGTGAAATGATACATTAAGACAATTGTGTATAAAAGTGAATAGAGTTACTGACATTGACTACAAACCAACCAGTTAAATGAACATATCACAGTAACAACCATCTCAAAGGCAGGAGGAGTAAGGACTTACAACAGTGGCTTGAACTGGTGTGCTCATGCCCTTCATCTTGCTTGTGTGGCAATCCTTGAAGATTTGCACTACATTCGGTTCAGGTTCTTTTTGGTCCGCACGGGCTTTCCTCTATATTTGGAACAAGTCAATATAGATAGGATAATATGGCCGAGAAAAAAGAAGGAAGCACCAGCTATTTACAAGAGCCTTGCAATGTGCAATATAGCTACGAGATCCTGTTGTCTGTTGGAATTTCACTTTAGAACGGTTGTTCTTGTTCTTCAAACAGTTAGCCTAGAAGAAGATACACTTGTAAGACACATAAGTAAATACAAGTTCAATATGTCATCTCATCAAATACATATACCCTACCTGATACTTTGGATCAGACCAGTGTTTAACAAGGGATGTCCAGTCTTCATCTGTAATATATTCCACTGGAGATGTTTGCGCAATTTCATTGTTAGCCTTGCCTTCAAAGTGAGTTTTTCTAAGGTGATACGGATACTATCGCAGAGCATACTAAAAGACATGAGTGCATGCTTGTTTAGTTGCATCATCTTTCAGATCCAACTTGAACCTCATCTGTTGAAAAAAGAATGTGAGTATAATTAGGAGGAAGCTCGAAAGTATGGGACAGAGCAAGATAATATTACAAATTGCGATGAATAACATTACTTACGAATAAATGGTCAAGGATGGTGTTCAACTCAGTATCGTCTTTCTCATTCCTGTACTGGATCCACGTTGGGAGGATACATGCATGGCACCTAACGTCAACGGCTACCTCTGATACTAACTTGGCTGACTCTAAAGCATCACGTGGCCTTTTTAAACCTGCCTCAAAATGGATCTCCATTCTTCCTCCTTTAGATTTTGTTAATTTGTCAAGCATTATCCCTGATGTCTGTTTCCGCTTGCGCCATGGTGCTAGTTCAACAACGAATATGGAAAGTGTTAGTGCACATCAAACTGTTAGAGTACATATAAAGGAGCATGCAACTGCAACTTGACTCAGTCAGGTACCATCTTGGTGTTGATGCTCATGAGGTTCATCTGATCTTGCCAAGTCTTGTTGTGTCAGCAGTGCTTCGGAAGTAGTGTTAGGTGTGAAGGAAGCTTGGGAACTGGCCAGTTGCGGAGCAAACGAATGAGTAACTCGTTGAGATGCCGGTACAGTTGAAGCGGATGCTGCAGCTGGTGGAGCAGGGGATACTATGTTGGTAGATTTAGCCGGTGGACTTGGACCTTCTACTGCACTATAAGTACCAGCAGAATCTCGAGGGCAGATCCTTTTTCGTTGCACCCGATGAGTAAGACCATTCCCTAGATACTATATTCTTTTCCTTGCTCTTTTTTGACTTTGCCATGTCAAGCCGTACCCACAACACAAAAGAATAAAATCGCCCTTCAGAACTCATTGATGCATGATATAGACAAGCAATACTTTGATGTAAGACAACCGTATGAGGATGGAATATGTAAGAAAAACAGGACGATGTGACATATTCATAGCTACGATGTGTACACTAAGTAGAAGGATTTTCAAGAAAATAGAAGTAATGCAAGCTAGACACCATATGAAAGATGCAACCAATATCACTCTACCAAGTTAAAAGTGTCTTGTCACAAGTGGCATTTCGAAAAATTAGAAGCAGTACAACCTACAAATCAATGCAAGATGCAACCACTATCAAACTGCCATGTTAAAAGCGTCCAATCATGAGTGACTGATGCGGGATACACAACAGCAGTACTTTGATGTAAGAACATGGTATGATAGATAGATGTAGTGCATTCTAGACACATAAAGGCATGTCATATGCACATGTATAACGCATATACTCATCAAGTGAAATTTAATCAAAACAGAAGAAATACAGGCTAGACAACATATGCAACATGAAACCAATTATCACACTGTCAACTTAGAGCAAGCACCTGCGGTGGTGGAGTACGGGAGATGAACTCATCATGTAGACTTGGGACCTCAACTGCATTAGCCGTAGCAGTGGCAAATCTAGAGAGTCTCTGTTTGCGTCGGTCTGGAGCACCACCTACATCCCCTAACTTACCCTTTTCCTTCCTCTTTTCTGATATTGCCTTATGAAGTCAAAACCACAAGAAGATGAATAAAATTGGCTCTACATAACTGGTTGATGCATGATACAGATGAACACTACTTTGATGTAAGGCAAGCGCAGGATAGGAGGATGGAATATATACAAAAAACACAACGTTGCATATTCATAGGTACGATAGGAGGATGGAATATGTATGAAAAACAGTAAGCAGAAGGCATTTCAACAAAATTAGAAGAAATGAAACCTAGGAACCATATGAACATGCAACCAATATCACTCTATCAGGTAAAAAGTGTCTCGTCGTAAGTGCCATTTCAAGAAATTAGAAGCAGTACAAGCTAGAAGACAATGCAAGATGCAACCTACATCACACTCCCAAGTTAAATGTGTCTTATGGGTAAGTGATTGTTGCAGGTATAAGTTGTAAGCTACACAGACGTGATTCAACAAAATCAGAAGCAATACAAACTAGACATCATACGGAACACGCAACCACATATAACAGTTCCAAGTTAGAGCAAGCACCTGTGATGGTGGAGTAGGGGAGATGTTCTCATCATCTACACAGCTACGTTGATTGTCCAGCCTTGTGTTGTCTTGCGAATCTTGTTGGGAGGATGTCGGAGTAGAATTTGTAGAGACCCTTTGTTTGAGTTGCTCTGAAGGACCACCACCATCCACTGCCGTACTAATTTCCTTCAGCTGTATTGATTTTGCATTGTCAAGTCAAACCAATAAGAAAAAGGAATAAAATTCGCTCTTCAGAACTCATTCATGCATGATACTGACGAACACTACTCGGATGAAAGGCAAACACATGATACGAGGATGGAATATGTATGAAAAACAGGACAACATGACATATTCACACCTATGATGTGGTAACTAAGTAGAAGGCATTTCAACAAATTAGAAGCAGTGCAAGCTAGACACCATATGAAAGATGCAACCAATATCACTCTGCCAAGTTCAAATTGTCTAGCGTTTCAACAAATTAGAAGTCGTACATGCTAGAAATCATATGCAAGACGCAACCAATATCACAGTGGCGACTTAAAGGTGCCTTATCATAAGTGACTGATGCGGGATATGCAAGAACAGTAGTCTGATGTAAGAACATGGTGTGATCAGATATAGTATGTTCTAGAAACAGGAACACATGTCATCACATGCATTATGTGTAAAGTAAGCAGATGCAATTCAACAAAGTTAGAAGCAATACAAGCTAGACATCATACGCAACATGCAACCACATATAATAGTGCCAATTAGAGCAAACACCTGTGATGGTAGAGTAGGGGAGATGTGCTCATCATCTACACAACTATGTTGACTGTCTAGCCTTGCATTGTCTTGCGAATCTTGTTGGGAGGATGGAGGAGTAGAATCTGTAGGGACCCTCCGTTTCAATTGCTCAGAAGGACCACCATCATCCAATGCCTTACCAATTTCCTTCTGCTTTATTCATTTTGCATTGTGAGGTCAAACTGACAAGAAAAAGGAATAAAATTTGCTCATTAGAACTCATCCATGCATGATACTGACGAACACTACTCTGATGAAAGGCAAACACATGATATGAGGATGGAATATGTACGAAAAATTGGACGGCTTGACATATTCACACCTATGATGTGGTAACTAAGCAGAAGTCACTTCAACAAATTAGAAGCACTTCAAGCTAGACACCATATGGAAGGTGCAATCAATATCACTCTGCCAAGTTAAAACTGTCTCGTCATATGTGGCATTCATCAAACAAGAAGCACTACATGCTAGAAATAATATTCAAGACTCAAACCAATATCACACTGCCAACTTAAAGGTGTCCCATCATAAGTGACTAATGCAGGATACACAAGAAGAGTAGTTTCATGTAAGAACATGGTGTGATAGACAGATATAGTATGTACCAAAAATAGGAAGGCGTGTCATATTCACACGTATCATGTGTAAGCTAAGTAGATGCAGTTTACACTAATTAGAAGAAATACAATCTAGACACCATATGGAACATGCAACCAGATATCACACTGCCAAGTTAGAGAAAGCAGCTTGGATGGTGGAGTAGGGGAGCCGAGACTTGGAACTTGTAATGCACTAGCAGTATGAGGAGAATCCATACAGATGCTCCATTTACATTGCTGAGAGGACCATCATCATTGCCTTCCTTACTGTTTTCCTTCCTCTTTTTTGATTTTTCCTTGTCAAGTCAAACCCACAAGAAAAATGAATAAAATTTGCTCTTCAGAACTCATTGATGCATGATATTGGCGAACACTGCTTTCATGTAAGGCGGCCACATGATAGGAGGATGGAATATGTATGAAAAATAGGACGACATGACATATTGACATGTATGATGTATAAAGAGTAAACTAAGCACAAGGTGTTTGAACTAGTTAGAAGCAATGCAAGCTAGAAACCATATGAAAGATGAAACCAATATCACCATGCCAAATTAAAAGGGTGGCCTCATAAATGTAGTTGACCAAATTAGAAGCAATACATGGCAACATGCTAGAAATAATATGCAATATGCAATGAATAAAGGTGTCTCATCGTAAGTGATTGATGAAGGATACAAAAGAGAGGTAGTTTCATGTAAGAACATGGTTAACAGATAGATGTAGTATGTACCAAAAATAGGAAGGCATGTCATATTCACATGTATAATGTGTAAACTAAGCAGATGCAATTTACCCTAATTAGAAGCATTACAAGCTAGACATCGTATGCAACATGCACCCACATATCACACTACAAAGTTAGAGCAAGCACCTACGATGGTGGTGTCAGGGAAATGCGGTCTTCAAGTACAAAGCTACGTTCAATATCTTCATTTAGGCTTGCTGTTTCTTGAGAATCATGTGGGGAGGATGAAATTGCACTCTTTATAAGATTAGCCCGTCTCATACTAACCCACGGGCGTGACTGTCTCATCATAAGTGATAGATGCAGGATACACAAGAACAGTAGTTTGATGTAAGAACATGGTGTGATAGGCAGAGTATGTACCAAGAACAGGAAGGCGTGTCATATTCACATGTATAATGTGTAAGCTAAGGAGATGCAATTTATCAAATTAGGAGCAATACAAGCTAGGCACCATATGCAACATGCAGCCAGGTATCACACTGCCATGTTAGAGCAAGCACCTAGGGTTGTGGAGTAGGGGAGATGAGATTTGGAACTTGCACTTCAGTAGGAGTAGCAGGAGAATCTACAGAGATCATCTATTTTGGTTGCTCCAGAGGACCACCATCATTCCGTGCCTTCGTCCTTTTAGATTTTGCCTTGTCAAGTAAACACACAAGAAAAATGAATGAAATTCGCACTTCCAAATTCGTTGATGCATGATACTAACGAACACAACTTTTATGTAAGGCAACCACATTGTAGGAGGATGGAATATGTACGAAAAACGTTAAGAAGAAGGCATTTCAACAACTTGGAAGTAATGCAATCTAGACACCATATGAAAGATCCAACCAAAATCACTCTACCAAGTTAGATGTGTCTCATTACAAGTGGCACTTCAACAAATTAGAGCCAATAGATGTTTGAAACGATATGCAAGATGCAACCAATATTACACTGTCAACTTGAAGGTGTCTCGTCAGAAGTGATTGATGACAGATACACAAGAAAAGTAATATGATGTAAGAACATGGTTAATAGAAAGACGTAGTATGTACGAAAAATAGGAAGGCATGCCATATTCACAGGTATAGTGCGTTAACTAAGCAGATGCAATTTACCCTAATTAGAAGCATTACAAGGTAGACACCATATGCAACATGCAGCCACATATCACATTGCCAAGTAAGAGCAAGCACCTCTGATGGTGCTGTAGGGGAATTGCGGTCATCAACTAGAGAGCTACGTTGACTATTTTCATTTAGCCTTGCCGTTTCTTGAGAATCATGTGGGGAGATCACCCTGCACTCTTTAAACGAGTGTCATGTCTCACAGTAAACCACTGGGGTGACTGTCTCATCATAAGTGATTAATGAGGGATATAAAAGAGCATTAGTTTGATGTACGCACATGGTTAATAGACATATGTAGTATGTATCAAAAATAGGAAGGCATGTCATTATCAAAGGTATAATGTGTAAAGTAAGCAGATGCAATTTAACCAAATTGGAAGCAATACAAGATAGACACCGTATGAAACATGCAACCACATTTGACAGCGTGAAGTTAAAGCAAGCACCTGGGATGGTTGTGTGTGGCAATTGAGATCATAAAATGCAAAGCTATGTTTACTGTCTCCATCTGCTGACACTACACCCTTTAGAGCGTTGAAACGGTTAGTGCTTATCTTCGAATTACACTAGAGTGACTTCTGTCTTTTATTTTGTATATTCATCAACACTGCGTCAGAGTCTGAAATACCCATGCATAAAAAAACAATAGTGTGAGTATGGGTGAAGTGTGTGAACAAGTAGTACAGTGTAAAAGTATCAGATAGTAGGTCAGTGAGAAATAAATGATGGGAGACATATGATAGCTCTACAACATGCATGGCACACGAAATTACTAGATTCTAGGATTTTGAAATATGACCACAGGGATGGCTGGGAAATGCATATGCTCCTCCAGCTCACCACAAGGTGTGGTCCTATGAAAATAACAGTCGACTGAAAACAAATAGGTTAGTCCATTTTTTCTGCATCATCCAATGTACAAAGAACGGGCAGATCACCTTCATCTACCTCCACCCAGTCAGTGTTGACGATCTTCCTCGAAACGCCAGCGACCACCGGCCAGTCCCCTGCCTCCGCCCTCCCCTCGACCTCACCGCACCATCGTGCTTGGCACCACCCCCGGCCATCCCCTCAAGCCCCGCTGACCTCCAGATCGGGCGCAAGCAGCTCCAGCACCCCACACCCCTATTATAGACACCGATGCACCGCTCCCCCGGCCAATAGGCGGACTAGGTGCTCCGCGCACCTAAGCGTGTGTTGCTTCTTTTAAATGCGAATCAACTGACCCTGAATTGAAATCCAGGCGGGCTACTAACCTCTAGCCAATGTTAAATAGTAAATGAGAGGAAACCTTTTGCATTCAGTATCACAGAGAAGATGCAGTAAGAAGTGCTCAACTAGTTTCTTTCGTGGGATGAATACGGTGTGAGCAGAGAAGTAAGATTTGCATGAATAAGGGAACATGAGTACCTCTTTCTGCTAGCAGTGCTATGTCCTCCTTCTGTTTTTCCAACAATATTCTTGTGGTTCACTGGAAACAAGAAGTTGTGGAGGACGATGGATCCTTGGACGAAACCATGGCCAAGTTGTTGAGTGTGGTGCGGTGGCCGTCTATCGGCAGCGAGGAACCAGATCTGAGGCGGTGAATGATGGCTTAGCGGGAACAGCTCCGGTGCAGTGGACGGTTGCGACAGTGGAGCAACAGCGGTGAGGCTTAGGACGGCATGGTCAAAGTGGTTCTAGTATGGCGCACGTCGGCGTCGGTGTCATCGAAGTGGTTCTGGTATGGCGCACGTCAGCGTCGGTGTCGTGCAAGTAGCTCTGCCTCAGATTGAGCTGCTAAGTCCTTGAGGGCATTGCGGTTGCGGTTGCATTGGACGACGATGTCGGGGTACCGGATCCGGCGTGATGGAGGAGGGTGGCAGTGGATGGGCGCGATGGGGTGGAGGACAGAGGAGGCTCGGGTTTCACGACTGATGGAGAGGGCGTTTTGGCGCCCACATAGTATGAAATTGGGAAATGGAGGGAGGGGAACTAAGGGGGAACAATGTTTTGGTTTGGGACGCGCTTGTTTGAATTTTGAGGGAGTTACAAACTTTGTCCCCATCTAAAATTTCAAACATATTGCGGGTCGGGGGTAGGACAGTAATCTAAGGTGTCCCAAATGGTGGGCGGGATAGATTTTGGCCGAGCGCATGGGTGTTTAGGCGCCCACGGCATAGGAATACTTCTCGGAGACGGTTGAGACTGGCATCTTGGTGAAGTTACAAACCTACCCCGGTTTAGACCTTTGGACATCGGGCCGATAGGCTACATGGGCCAGAGTTAGGAGAGTAATTTCCTACCACCAAACATTAGTCTCGCACAGTTTTCGGGTGACCAGAGGCTTATTTGGCACTTCGTTCAATATTTGGGACCAAAAGTATTAACGTTTTCGGTTGTCTTGAATTGAACTTTTAGGATTTGTCAAACTTCACAAATCTTAACTCTTGAAAATCCTAAAACTACGATTATTTTGGAATGGAGGGGGTACAATTGAATATACATTGTACACGAGTATATATTAAAAAAATATGCATCTTACCTTAGTTCATGCATGGTTCCAGATATAATCTCCTTGGTTGCAAAAAAATAGTTAGACATGCATATGAATATATATAGCATGTTCAAATGCATAACAAAGATTGATGCCCCCTTTTAGATTTGATTTACAAATGCCATTATCTCGAATTCAAATAGATGAATGCACTTCCTATGAATTTGAATCTTCGAAACCCCCTTTATGTTGGATTCAACATGTATTCTATTTTGTAGCTAGCAATTTGGAATGTATCCATGTAAGTGACAAATGTATAAAGTGCTTCATACTAACAACATGGAGTGCACTAATTAGTGTTTATATATGAATTGCAAAAGAAATGCATTGTCTGGATTTCAAACCACTCTCACTCTATGGATTGATAATATGAAATAAACACATGCACATGCTAGAATTCAATAGAGTATGGGTGTCTGATAGACCGATGTTCGTTCATACGCAAATTGCAAAATTCATGATCTCATTCAAAAATAATAATGCCATTTATATTCTAGTTTAATGCGTAGAACCGCCTTTCACATGTAGATGCACTATGCCTTGGCCCGTTCTCACACACGCGCTATATATCTCTCTATCAACGCATAAGTGCACACACTTTATATACATCGGCATTTCTCTCCCACACATGCTCACAATCTCTCTCGGGGTGTCCCACACACACTCTCTCTCTATATCTCCCTCTCTCTTTCTTACTACTATGTACCACTCTTTTCACTAATCTCAGTTGGAAAACACTATTTCTCTCACATGCATATACACACACACACACACACACGGTCTCTACTAGCCCTCTATAGGCACATATATGTGCCTACATGTCTCCCGCACGCACATTATCTTTAGGACTCTCTCGCACACATTGCCCCCCCCCCCACACACCTCTCTCTTAGTAGTTGGCAGATATGATTCCATCAGATCATTCGGTAGGACATCCCTGACTGATAGGCTGGATGGTAATACGAGGCAAAGTTTTACCCAAGTCCGGGCCCTTGCAATTGAGGGAAAAGCCTACTCCTGGTACTGTATATTTATGATAGGGGTGTGTACAAAGTACACGTGAATACCAGGCATTGTGCGTGTGTGTATAATATCGACGAACTAGCCCCCGGGCTTCTATAACATACTCGGGGCCTAGAGTTACAAATCATATATAGTTGGCTTATCATTAGTGGGGATAGAGTCCTCCACAACTTTGGTAGCTTTGTTTTGTACGCCGAGTCCTCCACATGGGTCTTCGTATAATGCGTCTTGGTCCAACCTATGTGGCGCAGGATGGAACCGAACCATGAGTCCTCATGTTGACCCACCACAACTAGATATGATGTGCCCACCACACCCCACACGCAATCGGCCACTAAGAAAATAAGCATATACAATAGTATAGTGTTATACATGAAAGTTAATTGCATGGCACATCCAATAATATTTGTTCTGCATTGTGAATGTTTATATTTTCTCCTAAAATATTAGTCACGAGAAAGAGAAACGAAGGGCATATCTCTCCTTGTCTCCACCAGACACCCCCTCTTATACACCACTTTAATGTACGCACACAAATTATCTCTCGGCCCTCTAAAAGTATGCATGCCCCTGACACATTCACGCGTGACGGTCACTGTATTTCAAGTGAAAGCACTATATAGTAACTGGGCTTCAGAATATGCTCATTAAGGTCACCGTATACATTCTCGTGGTGATCATACGGTATATAGCTCATGATACATCACCGTATTTTGTTGATGACACTGATGGACATTCTATTTGATGCGTGATCCGTATTTTGTTGACGATACTTATGGTCATTATATTTGAAGTGAAAACATGATATGGTTACTGGACTTCAGAAGCTCATCACGGTCACCATATACATTTTGTGGTGCTAACCAACCTATGGTTGTATGGTTAGGAGGACAGTGGTTTCCCCAGCCCACGAGGGTTAAAGTCCTGGTGCTCGCATTTATCCTGGATTAATTTCATTATTTTCCGGTGATGCGCGTTCAGTGGGACGAGACGTTCCCCTCGACTACGAGGCACCTATGGTGACTTCGTAAAATCTCAAGATCATATGTTGGCTCACTCTCTCGAAGGTGCTAATAGGGGTAGGGTCTACGTGTGTGCCCTTATAGCGGTGAGTGTTTGCACGTATATATGAGCGCTTGCATCTGTACTGTGTTAAAAAAAATACATGTCGTGATTATACGGTCACTGGCTCACCCGTACAACTCCGTATTTTGTTGATGACACCATAAATTGTCCAGTCAAACGTTCCACGTGGCGCAACTAATGTTGCACCATCAGCGCGCATAAACATGGGGCCCACCTGTTAGCACATATATGAAAGAAAGAAATGGTAGTTTGAGTCTGTACTGTGTTAATAAAATACATTTTATGGTGATCGTACGGTCACTGGCTCACCATACAGCTCCGTAATTTGTTGATGACACGATCAATTAACCAATCAAACGGTCCAACATTCAGCAGCACACGTTACCATAGGGCCCACTACATTCAGCCATGCCATGCAAGCAGAGACAGAAGCCAGGTGCAAGCAGAGACAGAAGCTAGGTGCATGGAGAGTGACAAGTCAGTGCCCAACGCCTCCGCGTCTGCCGCCATCATCGAGGAGAAGTAGAACACGGGAGGCCGCCGCTGCTTGGGTCCTGTGAAGGACACCGTGGAGGCAACAGCAACGTACACAATCGGTGTCTTGCCGGATCCTTTTGTTGCGAGGAACTTCGTCGAAGCGGAGAAGCCCCCTTTAGACTCCATTTTGGGCATCAACCAACTATGTCAGTTGAGTGGTGGGGAGGAGAGCCGTCCGTTGCGCTGAAGCATATATCTCCGGGGCTCCCAGCAGTCGAGTGATCGTGCTACTAGACATGAGGAAGATAAATGGTCAGCGGACAACAATTTAGGTTAGGTATTATTATACCTATGCTGTTGAGGACTAGCACCGCTTAGTTGATTTTAATGTAATGAAATCCATCATGTTTGTATGAAAACCGGTATTTTATATGAATTCCGTCATTGTCTATATGAAATATCGTCGTGTTTGCATGAATTTCTTCATGTTGGTTGAGTTGCTGTCAAATAGTGTGCGGCTACGGTTGGATGACATAATTTGCGGGTCACCGGCCGGTCTGCGGCCGGCTCGGGCGGCGTGGTGGGACAAAAAAAGCACAGCTCATGCGAGCTCGTCTCCAATGCGCGTTCTGGAGGATGCATGAGCACCCGAGCTCTTCCTTGTTCATTGGTGGCAAAGGCACGGGTGGACAAAAGGGTCGCCAATATTTTGGCTACCTCGGGCAAGATCCAAATAGCCCCTCCCAGCCCCACCCCTCCTAGCACATTCAAATCCGTCGTTCGCCATGAAACTTTGCCATGTGTTGTTTTCATGGATATTTTTCTGTGTTAAAACAAATTTAGTATGAACAAATAATCGGTGTCCGTGGTCTTCTGCCAGGACACAGTAGGATGGCCTCATAGTACTAGTAGTAGTATATAGTACTACTAGTACTACTCCTACTAGATAGTGAGTGTCTACTACTATATTTACGTACTAATTGCAACGCATGCATGTGTTAGCAGTATAATGACCACACAAGGATTTGATGGTAAGATTTGCCTAAGTTGGATGTCATATTATTGCTGGAACATGTGGTCAAAGTTAGCCTTCAAAATGTATTTTATACCCTATATGGATTGAGGGAGTACATGCATTGCTGAGGTTTCTCTTAATCCTTGCGTGCAGCGTTTTTATTGAAGCTTGAAATGTGAACATGTGAATGGGAGGGACTACTACAACCCTTCCAAAATAACTGTAGTACTAATGGTATCATACTCCCTCTGTTAACCATCTCACATGCTCAGTACTTTTGCGAACTATGGAAGTAACAAACTTATTCCACCACTCAGCATCTATTATGGATGCATTGTGGATTTTAAATTGAGTCATATAGACCAGAAAGTAGGCACTTAGGGCATCCACAATGTATGATTTTTGTTTCCTCTAAGACCTCTCTGCTCTTAGAGGCAGACCTCTATACATTGCATGAACTGCCTCTAACAAAAAATTGGCTAGCATCGCATCTAACCTTAGAGGCTGCCTCTAACAATGTAACAATCCATTTGGTCCCAATTGTCAGCCTTAGGAAGCATAAGAAAGTAGGAGTACAAGAGACATAGTACTGATTGGACAAATGTGTTGCTAATCAATACTTTTTTAATTTCTTCTAGGGCCCACCTTAGAGGCTAGTTAGAGTCTCTATAAATTGTGGTTTTTTCATCTGATAAGAGGCAAACCATGTGGGGCCTACCTTAGAGGCAAGGCTCTATACACTGGAGATGCTCTGTCCATATTACTTTTGATGTGTACCGTCAACTCGCAGAACAAGGAGAAGCTTGCTTAGTGCGCCGTCTCCCACGCCTACGAGCGCAGTGGCTCGCAGAGTCACGGGACGAGGAGAAGCTTGCTTACTACGCCTATGCCCACTCCCTCGACCACACGCGTGGTGGCTCGCAGGATGAGGAGAAAATTTTACTACTCCTTCCATTACTCCTCGTCCCTACCTTGGTTAGAGAGATAATCATATTGTTTGAAATATGTCTTTTAGTAGTAGGAGTAGTACTACAGCAATTTCCTTAGAGTCTGTGGTGCAGCACGCTACCCTAGGCTATGTTACTACTCCCTCCTTTCCGGTTTATGGCTAAATTTCAAAATCTCTCCAACCAAGGTAGATGGTGAGTGGTGGAATTAATTTCGTAGTTTGCACAAGTAATTAGTACACTCGTTTTATCAAATAGTTATGTTTACCGATGCATTAATTACAACAAATGCATGCATGACCACTAAATTTCCATGAACTTCTACATGCATTGGTGAGTTTTCTCTTGATACTGCTTGCATCAGGTGATTTAATGCACCTCGAAATCCAAACATGTGATGGTACTACTAGTAGTCCCTCATTTCCGGTTTCTAGGGCTTATTTCAACTTTTTTGTTTTTCCAATTTAAAGGGCTCATCTGCATCTCATTTTTAGTTTTTGAGGCGCATTAAATGTTTGCATGCAAGAATTAAAAAGGAACACACCAATGCATGTAATGTTCCTACTCATCTAATGGCCAAGCATGCATGCACTGCAATTAATCCAAAGTAATGCATGAGTTTAGTTTGAGTAGTTCTATAAAGTACGAGGTACATTCCTCCACTCACAAAATGCCTTAGTTGATGAGATTTCAAATTTGAGCCCTATAAACCGGAAAGGAGGGAGTAGAATTGAGACTTATAAAATGGAAAAATGGATTTTTTTAGATGAGCCCTATAAACCGGAAAGGAGGGAGTAGTAAGTAGTACTACCTCCATAGTGGGTACATACTCCTTAAAACCAGATTTTCCCAAAACTAAGTCACTCAACCTTTATTCGCTTGTTTCCCTTCTTGCCTCGTTGCCTCGAACAGACTATGCCAAATTCCCTCGCGTGCCCCACGGGAAAAGACCTGCCCTCGCCTTTTCAGTCCGGGTTTGTATCAATGGATCGCGTGAAGTAGCAAAAACCAAGCCGTGTCTTGTACTTCTCCGTCGTACTAAAAGAGTGGAGACGCTCGCTATCATGAATTTTGTACTTCCTCTTGCCAACATGTGGGACATATAGCAATAGGGTCGACGTGTCTTGCACCCAATAACAGTGCAGAACAGCAGGAGGATGCACCCCAGTCGTAGCGCCCCAGTAGTAGTAATGAGCAATGAGACATTAAATCACAATCTCGCTCCTTCCCACACAGACGAAGCAACCATTATTTCACACTTCGCTCAATCCGCTTTCCCATCATCTCCTTCCTTCAGGAAAACCACGTATTGCTTCTGCCCTTGTTCTTCCTCAAGAGGAACGCGCATCGCCTTGGTACATCATGACACGTGGGACCACATGACAGGCCATGCTGCCCTGCTCACCGCTCGGTAAAATCACCTCATTTTTACTACTTCCTCCATCTTAGTTTATAGGGCATGCACGTCATTCTAGGTTGAGAATTTAACTAGGTATATAGTACTATGTGATGGACAATATATGTTTAGAAACTACATCCACTTAGAGCAAGTACAATAGTGGGCTATAAGCCCGCTTACATGGAATTTTTGCCTATGTTGAGGACAGAGACAAGGAGAAAGTGATGGAGTGGGCTCTCATGCAAGAGCCAGACTCTACGTGTGCTCTTAGGCAAAGACATTTAATGAGAGGAAAGAGATAGAGAGAAAGTGAAGAAAAATGTGAGCTTATAGCCAACCTTATAGCCCACTCTATTGTATGACCAATTTAAAATTCTAACTCTGGGTGACGTGGCATGTCCATATAGCCGGCAGCTGTCTATACTATTAACCATGCTCTTAAAAATCCAATGATATACTTTTTGTGACATAGTATCTCATATTTAGTTAGTCAAATGAATGACCTAGAACTATGTGCATGCCCTATAAACCGAGACAGGGGAGTAGTATCTATTTAGATCAATATAGTCGGGATTCACCAAGGAGCAAAACCAAGTTGTAGGCTGCTCCTGTCATGTTGGCGTAGCAACTCAAGCAGGCTCAGTCCGCACACGAAATGATGACACACTTAACAGGACCCCTTTGGCCGACATGTGGCTCATCCCCATCTTTTTCCATGTGTGATGCACCAAATTACAGTTCAGAGAAGCGTTTGGACTTGGAGGCACCCCAGTCGTAGCACCGCAGTAGTAGTAAATGAGCGATGAGGGGTCAAATAACAAAGCCCCACCTTTCCCGCATTAAGCTAGGTGGACGAAGCAACCATCATTTCACTCTAGGGCGCAAGAGCATAAAGAAAAGAGAAAACCAATGATGCGTGCGGCAACTACCTAGGGCACCCTAGGGTAGGAGCCTCCACTACAAATCTGCTTCTCTCTCGTCCTCTTGAAGAAAACTGATGATGCATGCGGCGAGTAGGGTTTGTAGGAGTACTACGGCGTGCGGGGCCATGGCGTAGAAAACAGGAGAGGGATTGAGTTCAAGTCGACACCTTTACACGAGTGGGCCTCTTGGTTTTACGGGAACGAGGCAACATTTTGGGTTCAGGGACAAGTGGAGATATACATAGTACAAAAAATTGTGGACATAGGTTCGACAGAAAGGCAATAACGCATGGGCCCCGCATTTTGATATACCTGCGACCACGTAAAATTTTCTACTCAAAATAATACATAAAAGTTCCTCCAAAAACATCTATAACTAATGGGAAGTGAATGTATGCTTAAAATGAAAATGTAATACAAAGAGAGAAAAATGTATTGCAGTTAAAAGAATGCCATTTCTAACAAAAATGTGAATGTGAACTACATATGTGTGCACGTGACCAACACATACATTGTCAACAAAAAAATCTAATGCAAGAAATAACTTATGAGTAACATGCACGAATTGATGATGTGGTTCTTGCATGTGTAGAGTACAAAAACAATGTGATTTATGACTTGCATGCAAGTCCATGAAAAAAGCTACTAGTGGGCTATAATAGCTATTTAGGAATAAAGAAGATGTATACATGGAAGTTGTAGGGAAAGAGATGACATGTCTCTCAATTCCTATGAGTAGGGATTGGAAAAGATATGTCATTTGGTTCACATCATAGGAACTTTTCTATTGAATCTAGATATGACATGTATCTCAATTCCTATGAGGAGGGATTAGAAAAGATATGTCATTTGGTTCACATCATAGGAACTTTTCTATTGAATATACGCTAATGTTTATTTCCCTTTGAAATTGTGGGAGTATAAGAATCCATTTATATGAACCAAGTGGCTTTAAAGCTATAAAAATGATATCATGTTTATTTTCCTTTGAAATGTGGAGTATATGAATCTATTCCGATGAACCATTTGGCTCTAAGGGAAAAAATCCTATTAAAATCATACCATATAGAGTTCCTATGATATTCCTCCACATCAAAGGATGGTTGAAATTGTTGTAGGTCATACGACGGTCTTTCTTTGTACACCTCCCCATCTTAATAGTTACCTCTATAAGATGAATGAAATAATATATATTGGGTATTCTATATGTGCATTTTGGTATACAAAAACTAGGTAAAAGTTTGCGAGGTTCAAATTTTCAATAAAGCTACATGCACTACATTTTGGAACGGAGGGAGGAGGATACCGCAGTTGCTAACACTCACTTGGAAGATTTGTGTGTTGGGGAGTGGTTGTTCTGTTAAATGACATGGCAAAACTGACACTGTCGGATGCCGATCTAACGGTTCTTACGACGTACGTCAGGAACTGGCTTTTGGCGAACGTTTGTCAGATATGATTTATGGACACATGTATTGCATTGATACATGCCCCCTCTTCTCATGCACACACGCACCCTCACGAGTCACGACTCTCCCGAGTCCTCTCGCACCCACCGTCTATCTGTAGGTAGATGTCACACACATATGTGCTATTCACACCCTACCCCCAGAACTTCTAAAAAATAAAAGACTTTGCACACCTTTTATTTTAACTCACACATCACACACTTATACTATTACTCTTGTGGTGAACGTTCTTTGAGCGTAGTATATTGTACTCTCATGAACAGAAGCGATGCACGCATGCACTAGTTCCCTCACACCCACTCGTAGGTACACGTAGGAGTGCTTTTTCGAAGCTAGGAGCACATTTGTTTACAAAGAGGCATCCCAATTGACATTTTGACTCCCTAAAAAAATGACATTTTGACTAGTCTAGTTTTCAACTTGATGGAGGGTCGGGGACCGCACGTGAATGATACAGTATTGTGCGTCCTGGACGCGGTGGCACGTTATTGATCGAGTTTTATTTTTACTTGAACTTTAAAAGAAAATAGTGGTTCGCGTGTATTCAATCTAATAATGGTTGGTGTCAGTGCCAAAACCGTCGGATCTCAGGTAGGGGGTCCCAAGCTGTGTGTCTTAGGATCGATGGTAACATGAACACGGGATTTTACCCAGCTTTGGGATCTCTTGATGAGATAATACCCTACATGCTGCTTGATTGACTTTAATGAGTATAGGGGTTACAAGAGTTGATCTACCTCGAGATCATATGTTGTGGTCTAAACCCTAGAGGTATGATGAGTAATGTCATAATGCCCTATCGACTAGCCTAGCCTTGGTTTATATAATGTACCAGAGGCCTAGGATAACAAGAGTCCTAGCCGAATACGCCGGTGGGGGAGGAGTCCTTGTCTTGATCACCAAGTCTTGTAGAATCTTCATTGTGTATACTTCGGCTGTCCGAACTAGCCCATGAGTAAACGGCCATGGGGGTCCTCGGCCCAATCCAACTAATCAAGAGACAACATGGTGAGTACACCGCAGTCTAGGACACCGTCAGTAGCCCCCTGAACCGGTCTTCAAGTTGGGGACGCTCCTCGATTCTTCCGATCTGTTCTTCATCTTCGGTCGTCGGTCTTGAAAACTGGTTCAACAAATCTTCTTATCTTCAATCTTGAGTATTCCCGAAGTAAATTTGAAGAGTTTACATGTCGGGTATCCGAGGAGGCCCGTTAAATTATCGGCTTTTATTAATGCCTTGTTATTTTCATGCCCACCTCGGGTTTGAAGTTGTTCCTGGGCGACGGTGTCCTCTTGCATCTGAGCTCCAACACCGGACTGCATTCGAGGTATCTTTTGCATCCGAGCACCAACGTCGGACTGTATCCAAGCTCCATCGCCGGACTATATCCGAGCTCTAACGCCGGATTTTATCCGAGCTCTAACGCCAGATTTTATTTGAGGTGTCATAGATCACATTGGTTAAGGAAAGTTGAAGGAGTTTAGCCGAGCTTAATGCCGGAAATGCCCTCTATGGAGCCAGCCACTGGCGCCCGAGCTTTATGCCGGACTGCTTCCGAGGTGGTGCACCATCCCTGACTGCGGGCTGATTTTTTGATTGGTGCAGTTTATTCTCTACCGAGATATATAGCCAGTAGCCCTCAAGGTGTGTGTGTCGGTCTAAAACCCGAGATGCACCTGAAGGAAAACAAGAAACCGCTAATCCTAGTAGCCCTTGAGACTCAGGCCGATGCGCGAAATCATCCTGAGGATCAACTCCTAGCTCGGCAACATACATAGGAATAGAAACGCAGTGTAATATACGAGCGATAATAGTGATCGGCGAATGGGCCCTTGAGAGAGGGTCTTGAGAAGTTGCCGTAATATATTAGCTTGATGCCGGATAGGTCCGTATGGTAACTATTGTTGTCCGAAGACGCGTTTACGCATAGTTTGGTCAAGCCAAACCCTAAGCACTTTGAATTTTTTGCATTGAACAGGCCATGCAGTAGCCTCTGAGACACTAGTCGGGTGGCAACACTAGATCAGGGGATCGATGTGCCCCTTTAATATTTGTAAATAATAAGCCCGAATCCCAGTAGCCCCCAAGCCTTAATGCGGGCACGGGTGGCCGAATTAAGGATCGATATCCATAGTAAAATCACAAATTATGTGTAATGACTCTATGTATCCAAGTACTTTAAATCATTAATGCTCGGATCCGCATTGTACAAAACTTTGTTGACTGACCATCAGCTTCAACCTCTTCGGCCAGTAGCCGAGGAGTGTTTTCCTACTTTATAAAGCCGTTATAAGGTTAACGATTTATGGAAAAGAAGGCAATTCGGCCATACAGTTTTATAAACAAAGGTACACGGAGAAATATGTTATATTACTTTTTTACGTAAGAAGCATCTTCCAAAGAAAATAGTCCCGCTATCGGTTCCTTCCTTAGGGTTGTCATGCTAAGCATGATCATGAAACCTCACCTCCGATCAATGTGGGAGGTAAATATTGAGGATTTAGTTCAGGGAAAGTTCCCGAACTCTATGGTATTAATGAACCAAAATTTTCACTTTCGTCCTTTCCGACCAATGTGATCCTTTAAGATTGCTAGATTTTGGCTTCATCCAGTCTGAGGTACTTACTCGGATGACCCGGTAGTAACAATCACAGAGGTGCTCCCTTTACCACCTAGCCGAACAATCGGGAACATAGGGGTAAGCACATGAGCCAGCTCTACAAAAAAACACACTTCCATGATGATACATGTTTGTCACAGTAGGTCGCGTTTTTTGTCATGCATGTACATCCATGACAATTTTATGACAGAATCAAGATAGTCATACCTGTGCTGTCGTAGAAGTGTTCCATGACATTACCAAAATTATCATCACGGAAGTGTCCACTTCCATGACGATAAATCACGCGTCACAGAAGTGCTTTCGTCAAGGGTGACCGACACGTGGCATCCACCGTAACGGAACGCAGTTAAGATATCGGGTCGGCTTTTGGATCCGATAACCCGTTAACAGCCCTGACCAATCGGATTTTCCACGTGTAAAATCATCATTGGCTGGAGGAAACACGTGTCAGCTCATCGTTGGGACAGATGTCATCCACTCATTGGACAGAAGGCGCCTATGATACATTGACACGTGGCACGGCCCAATAGAGGTCCATTCCTGTGAAAAGGCCGGGCCGTTTGACTTGGTCAAAAGATGGCGGGCCGGCCCATGTAAAGCCTGTTAACGTCCTGTTCGCATATAGCCCATTTACAGCCCACTAACCCAAGGCCCGTTATGCCCTATCCGAATTAGGCCCAGTAGCGTCATCTGGGCCATCCAATATGATTCCATCCCGTTTTCACTTCTGGCCCATGTATCCATTTATGGCCCATGACGTCTTTCGGCCCATATGAGGCCCTATGTAACTCTTGGCCTATTAACGGCCCGTGGTGAAACTAGCCCGTAATGAACATTGTATCACTTTACACCCATTAATGACCCATAGTGAAACTGGCCTGTAATGAACAGTGTATCACTTTATACCCATTAATGGCCCGTTATTCTATTGGGCCGTTTCCAGCCCATGTTATCTTTCGGCCTTCTCAAAGCCCATTTATTCTTGTGCTCATTTCCATCATTCGTTTACTTATGGCCCGTTACTCTCATTTTCTGCTTGTGGGCAAAATTCAGCCCGTGGTTATAGTCGGCCCGTTTGTGGTCCGTTAATACGTTGGGCCGTTTTCATAGCATCATCAAATACGGCCTATTAACGATAGCCCGTTATGGTCAGCCCATGAACGAACGATTCCAGCTCTAGCCCGTTTAGGGCCATATTGCAGCCTGTTATTGGCCCATGTTTGGCCAATCGATCATACTGCCCGTATAAGGCCCATTGATGATACGGCTTGTAGAAGGCCCATTATTTCTATGGCCCGTAGAAGGCCCATTGTTTCTACAACCCATAGAAGGCCCACTGTTTCTATGGCCCGTAGAAGGCCCACTGTTTCTACGGCCCGTAGGAGGCCCAGTGTCACTACAGTAAATATTAGCCCATGGTTATTGTGGCCTAGTTTTAAAAAATAGGTTATTGCAGCCACTAGCAAACCTCGGAAAAAGAACTGCTAGGACTACAAGCAAACAAATAAACAAGATAACAAGGAAATAAATAAGCAAGCAACTTACGCTAGGCTATCACGGCTATCACAGATATTACATCCACTGGGCATCAAAGTTCGCCACCAGTGCAAATAAACGCGCCGACAAAAGAATAACAAAACTTAGAGCACTTCAGAAGGCACTAGGCCTGGCCTGGTCGGGCCCCCCAAACAGCTGAAGAAGCTGAGCAGAACTCATTTGTGTTAACGATAGATGCATCAACACTAGATTTAAGGCATGATGGTGCGCACGACAGTCCTCTGACATCTTCATTGCATCTTTGACTTCAAGTCGGAGCTGAGCTGAAGCAAGCCTTTCCGCTTTAAGTTGAGACTGAAGAAGTCAAATTGATTGACGCAGCGACTGCACAGAGGTTGTCTCACACCTGCTGGTGAGTAGCTTTAACTCACTGTCTTCATCAAGATAGGACGTTGGGGTCATCTCGCTGTCCTCAAGATGGTTTGGCTCACTATCTTCCCTAAAGTTCTGCCTGGCGTAAGAGATACGACTCTGAAAGAGAAACAAGGAGACACGTAACAGGTTTCACAATTATATAAGCAAATAAATGGATCCGTTCTGCATAAGGAACATGTTTTTACAACTACAATTTGAAACTGGTAGTTGTTGCAAACATCCAATCAGATGTAAATAGCAAAGCAAACAACAGTGGAGGAAATGATGCCTATCTAAACCTATACTAGAACAAAGTTTGAAGGCTTGAGAAGGATGAAGTTACATTACATGTTAAAACGGGCTGGACAAAGCCCTTCTCCATGTTGATGGAAGGATAATTCAATAAATTTCCGAAAGAAAATTCTTTATAAGCGTTGCCATTATTCTACATTTGGCAAAGAGTAAATATAGATCAAATAATATTGGAAGAAACAGAGGATAATGAAGCTCAGGTGTAGACTGATAATACATAATCAAATAGCAATTAATTAAGTACAGCGCTACGAGGCAAAAGGGAGAGAGGTACTGACAAGAGCAATGCAGAGCCCATTATTGTTTTGAGATCGTATGATCCTTTGAGCAAGGAGATTCATCTGAAATTAGTTTTCATACAAGAGAGAAGGTAAGGCACAAGCATAAATTTAGGAGTTCAAATTCTGAATTGATACCATAGACAGTACCTAACGCTGGGCTCCCAGCAGTTCTAATAGGGGTTTGGCCACTGGAGTAGGGGTAAAGTGTGGTACAGTTGGGCCTGTGTTTTCTGTGGCTGTTGATCTATCTGATTTAACAGGTATCACTACCTTTTCCAAATACCTAGTTTGTACTCCTTGAGGATATGCACTCACCCTCTTCCTTTTGGACATCTATTACGAAAGAACAACATTTGATTGAAAAACATAGTGTGACGACACATGGAAAAGGTACAGAAAATGGATAGGTATGGCATATACTCATATATGATGCTTAAACTAAGCATATGGTGTAACAAAGTGGAAGTAATGCAAGTGGTCAGATGCAAAATATGTGCGACCAATACAACTTTGCAAAGTTAGAGCAAGCACCTTGATGGGTGAATAAGATAGGCCATCCTCCACCATGCCAAGTTTGTTAGCCAGTGGATCATTCCGCAATATTCCTCTCATGCGCCCATTCTCATATTCATTTTGATAATGTTCAATATCTGACATGCATGAAAACATAAAAACAAGTGAGATTTTCTTTGTAATGCAGAAGTGATTCTAATCCAATAGTGCCTCCCTGTAAACCCCTTTGTGCTATCTCTGCAATTCTTTTAGGAGATGCCATGCATGCTATAATTTGTTGTGTGCATTAATATAATGTGGCCTACTACCCAAAATATGAGAGCTCCAGAAGTGATGACACTTCGCAGATGACAGCTTCAACAAATAGTAAAGAAGAACAAGTCGACCTGACCTGACAGATTCAAAATATACTAAGGGAGAACAACTCGACCTGACCAATCGACCGCAAGAGAAGAGTATCATCTTAAAGAAGAGCAGAAGAGCAAGCAGACTGAAGATATTACAAGTCTTTCAATACAATGTCGGTTGGCCACCCATGATGAACCAGAGCGCACAAAGAAATACTATTCTTTCCGGTCTCTCCATATGTGGCTCACATGCATTTCGAAACTAAAGTAGGAACATTTATCTAACCAATTAAACATCTCTCAGTTTTACTAGTATCAGCAATAATATCAGATATGAATTTGTACAACTAAGCTTGTTTAGCTCGATGGGTGGAGCAGTGCTATTACGACACGAACCATGTAGGCTGATTGCGGTCATCATAAAATGGGGAAAACATAGGCATGATGAGTACAGTGTTGACCGTGGCAGTGGGATGGCAGATCTGAAGCTGCAAACCGCGCAAAGGGTAGTTAGCAACCGATGTTTTCTTTGAAATAACAACTAAGATTTGGTATGTACAAGAAAGTACGGTCAACAAGTGACAAAGAAATGCAATTATGCTGTCTCTCTATATGTCGCGACATGCATTTGGAAACTCAAGTGGGACCTTTAGCTAACCAATTAAATGTGTTGGTTAACTAATATTAGTATCATATCACAACCATATTTGAACAACTAAGCTTTTGAATTCTGAGTGCGTGTTGTTTAGCTTGAAGGGTGGAGTAATGCTAGTACGACAGAAAGCACCTACGCAGATCATAGTATAGTAGATAAAAGGGGAAAACCCTAAGCATCAAGAGAAAAATCAGGAAAGTTGCACTAGCTGGACCAGTGGGTGGCGCACATGCTTTTCGAAACGAATATAGGAACATTAGGTGACCAATTAAACGTTCTCTGTTTTAGTGATATGAGCATCATATCAGATTCGTCTTTCAACACGTAAGCTTTGGGTTGAGGTCTTGAGGAGCAGTGCTAGCACGACACGAAGCACCTACAATGATGGTAGTGAATATAAAGGGGGGAAACCATAAGCTTTACGAGTATAGTGCCCGTGCCATGGCGGATCTGAAGGTGCAAACCGGACAAAGCTACTTCGCAACCAATGTTTGCTTTCAACTAGCCACTATGATTTGGTACGGACAAGAAAAGTACAGTAAACAAATTACGATCTATTTTGCGGGTGAGATCAATAACTTAAGCACATATGGAAGAGTACCACCTCTCTTGCGACTCCGTGTAGGCCTATGCTGATACGTTGAGGGTGCTGCGGGTGCGATGGCTGTCGGCGGCGGGGAAGAAGACTTTAGACGGCAGACGACCAGGTCGGGGGATATATCCTGTTGCCGTGGATGAGGCGGTCGTAGGAGCGGCAACGACAAGGTGGACGACGGCGCTGATGAAGCGAGAGGAGGCGATGAAAGGATCCTGGTCCAGCGCCGTGGATGAGAGACGTCCATCTCTTGTAGTGGACGACGGGGTAGGGGTAGCGGCTCCGGCAAGGTGGAGGATGGGGTGGCGGACGGAGCGGGCTGGCCGCAGTGCGGAGGTTGTCGTGCCGTCGACGGTGTATGAATGGGGAAATACGGGGGATGGGGGATCTCAAACTTTGGGACGCACTTCTCTGAAATGGGGGAAAGTTACGAACTTATCCCCCATTTAAAATTTCGGACATCACGCCGGTTGGGGATAGGACGGTAATCTCGCATCTCCCAAATATTTGCCAGTAACTACTTCACGCGAGGAGAGGGTGTTTTGCCGCCCACGGTTTGCGCCCACGGTGTATGAACGGGGCTGACAGGTAGGGCGGTTGTGTCACGTCTAATGTTAGTTACACATTTGCCCCTATTTAAAATATTAGCCTACATTGATTTCGGACGAGGAGAGTTTGTTTTGCCGCCCATCGTGTATGAATGGGGAAATGGAGGAAGAGACACATGTCTTTCGTACGAGCTTGAATCAAATGTGTTTTGCCGCCCACATTTGGCGCCCACCGTGTCTGAATGGGCTCAGAGGCCGTTGTGTCACGTCTGATTGAAGTTACTAGTCTACCCCTATCGAAAGTAGTGTAAATCCGGTCGATAAGGATGTCAAGTGTCAGGGGTAGACAGTAATTTCCATCTCGCAAACACTTGCGTCGGGCAGCCCACAAATTATAGTGGGTGTTTAGCCGCTTCGTTCAAAACTTGGGAGAATTAGCATTCACGTTTGCCCTGGGCCCTGGCAAACTAAATTCAAATCCAATTTGTATTCGATTACGAATATCCATATATAATTAGACGTTTTGTTATTTATTTCTTCAAAGCCACAACAAACATTTATTCCACCTTTATATATGATTATGATTTAGAAATGTCATGATCTTCGAATTCAGTAGGTTGGATACACTCTGAGTCAAACAGTTATTTCATCTAATACAATATGCTCACACGAAAAACAGTTCATCTTATGTCAATCATACAAGTACTGAGGATTACCTCGCCTAAAAAATCCGGATCATTACAACACATGGACAACATAGGGGGTCTTGCAACATAATCCATTCAGAGACATGACACAACATGCAAGTACAATAATCTAATGACAATTTCAACTGGTATCTAAAGAGGAACCGGGATTTCCTTGGGCTTCAGATAGCAGAAACAGCAGGACCTCCTCCGTCTTCAAATGCAACATTCTTACTTCCTCCAATTCTTGGGTAACTTGCATAATGTGTGCCGCTAATTCCGTAATTTCCAGCCTCAAGATAAAGATTACCTCATTCATGGCAGCCACACCATCTCTTTCTGCCTCTAGTAGAGCCTCAAGCACTATAATATATGTGCTCGGACTGCTCTCCGGAGGTGTTGCCTCTGAACTGCTACCATCTGGTAACATAGATGGCGCACTGCTTCCACAAATAGATTCTGGGGTTGTACATTGTGTCCTAGTGTGAACGGCATCCTGAAAGGTTTCCGCTGGACATATGTAAGAGATAGTTATCGTATGATCCAGGCAGTAAGCATACATGGTAAACGACGGGCGAATTATTGCCGAGCATGGAAAACTATATTTAAATGGTTCGAAGCAGCATCAGCCCAAAAGAAATTAAAATGGTAAGATGAAACTAGGGATGTAAGTGGCAAATAAACGACATCCGTCGGTCCCATCTAGTTAGTTTTTGCTACCTCCCTAGTTCATTTTCCTCAAAAAACAAAAACTCTTTTGAACTATCATACCACTAGTGGACTTTAATCAGGATTAAACGGGACCCAGTTGACATCCCTAGTTAAAGGGAGTGTACCACCACTATATTTAAGTTGCCGAGGCATCTAAGAAGTTCAAATAATCTGAGAAAGCACTTAATAGTGTGGCCTCATATAAATTACGAAGACAGTCTTGTGATGAAGTTGAGAGGAAAAGTTAAGGACTCAAATAAAATAGGCATGCATTTCTTTACGATAGTACAGCAGGCACTGCTGACATATTGGCCAACTCAGGTATAGCATAACAACAAACAAGCATTCGAATCAAGCAATACAGCAAAGCAGACAACTGAACTATTCGTAATTCGGTAGGATTATAGGTTGAGGGCACAAGCCAAGAAAGCAGCCCACTCACATTACATGTCACATGTACTAAAACACATTGGCTTACCATATGTTGCTGTGAAGCCTCGCTGCTGTTGCAATGTTCTTTGAAGATATCGTCAGCATCCCGTGGTTGCAAATCTAGTTGTTGTAGTTTATTCTGCACCCTCTATTCAGGTAAAATTAATTTTAATCGCATGCACTGGTCCGAGTTGATCTTCAATGGTTCATCTAAACTAATGAAAGAAGGGTGTGTGCATACACGACAATATATCTACTTCCCTCTATTTTTATGCTTGTTTGAGGTGCCAGCCCCAAAAGAACAAATATTTTGATTGATGGGGTTGGCAGCTCCATAATTAATAGAAGCATCAAATTAGTCATGCAACTTGGGAAGATCAAGAACACACAAACAAGTAATGAACAGAGGCTCAAAGCAGTGATGTAATAGCTAGCATCAGAAAATGTAGGGTAAAACAAACAAAAAGCAGCGCAACCACATGCTAGTTTGCTGATGTGTAATTAAGCATAGAGAACATTAAGCAATCTGATGGAACCAACAGAAAGCATATTAACTATATGTGCACTGGTATGTAATTTAGCACATGTAACATGTTCACTGCCAGAAGTATGGCCCTACAGGTGCAAGCAGAATAATGCGTCTCATGAAAAACCGAATGATGCCCTGAAGAAATTCAAAGGTGCGGTGCTTATGCTAGGAAAGTGAACGTAGGTGCCGGCCGTTGGATAATAGTACCTGATTCTTGGCGGCGTATGGGTATCGTTGTCATACTTGATAGCTAAGGATCATCGATGGTGCTCGTGTTGCGGTTGAGTTTGGGCCGGCTGTCACCGTCGCTGAAGCGGCTCCGGTGCTATGGTTGCGGCGCCTGTCGACATACAAGAAAGCTCATCTGTGGTAAGTGAACAGTTGCACGATAAAGAGAAAAAAAATGAAGGAATACAAATCGAAATAACATGATAAGGCTGCGGCATCGGTAAAGCAGGTCCGGTGGAGTTGAATATGGCGTCCGTGGAGCGGGTCCAGTGTAGTGGACGAAGGCTTCGGCGGGCGCGTTGTACAGTGCTTTCGGTGAGGCGGATCTGTTGCGGCGGACGAGGGCTTGTATGAAGGGCCAGCGAAGGGGCGGACGAGGGAGTCAGTGATGGGCCTACGCTGTGGTGGACGAGGGCGCCGGTTAAGCAGATCCGGTGCAGTGGACCATGATGGCGGTCAAGGAGATCTGTAGCGGTGGACAAGCCCGTCGCTGAAGCGGCTCCGGTGAAGTGGTGAGTTGGCAGTTGGGGGTTCCAAGGTGCGGAAGGTAGATCCGGCGGGGTGTGAGGTCCACCGCTGCGGCGGAGGACTAGATTCGGCGGCTTGCCGTGGTTGGGGGGGTCGGGGAGGGGAAGGGGAGGGGCTCTGGGGAAGAATGTTGGGGGCAAAGAGGGGAAAACAATGGAGTTACCAAAGCAGCCCTTTTCCGTTCATGTGTCAGGGGTAAAACAGGAATATCGCAGGGCTAAACTTTTGGGCACGTGATATTTCGATGTGAGGGGGAAGTTTGAAAGCTTTTGGCGCCTAAAATTATAAGTATTCTGCTCTCGTACGGCCGACTATGATATCATGACCGACAATTTGTTTGTTTTGCATGCAAAAAAATGTGCAAGTTTTGAAAATCAATGTCTCCAACTCGAAACTTAGATTGTCCATTCAATTCAAATATGGATCATCGAGCTACTATAAGCAAATACCATCATGCGGTCCAATTCAAATGAAATTCCAAATGTGTTTATCCTAAATATGATGACAAAAGCGAAAATGTGTATGTGTATGTGTATGAATAAAGTGGATGATTATAAAGTTTGAACATGCCCGTATGTGTATATCTCTAGGTTTGATATATGAATTTGAAATCACGAAATCCCGGCTTAAAAAATGTACCCCCGTTTAAATGAATTACAAAAGCTAATGATGGAGTCGAATTCCAAAATTCCAATCTTAGGTTTGTAATTCTGGTACATCAAGGTATATCACGCATGTTCAAAAGTATCGTTATCTCATAGTACTAACTGTGAAACAAATTGATCAACCATGAGTGCACAATATCTCAATTACGCTAAAGTCCCTCAAATATAGACACCTCACTCTTTATCTGAAGTCAACCCCCCCCCCCACCACCACACACACACACACATAGAGAAGTCGTTCTCTCCCCCAAACACCAACACACAAGCCATTAACACCCCTCTCTCTTCTAAAGTCCGGACCCCAACATAGGTCTCTATCACTTTATCTCTCGGGCATGCACACATCTCTTCCCTCACTCTCTAGGTCTCCCGCTATCTCTCTTACCCAAGCACACACACTATATAGAGTGTATATTTCCCATACACACAAAACGTCACCCCCAAACGTCTATCTCCCTAGTTATGTGGTTCTCGCACACTCACCTCACACACCACCCCCACTTCAAACAAGCACACTTTGTCTCCTTGTGCACCACTCTCCTCTTTCTATCTCTCCCACATGCGGACACGCCCCAGCTCCTTCCCTGTATACATATATGTCGTGACTCTTTGCATAGCTCCCTAATGTATAATCGTTCTCGATTTCGCACATTGTTCTCTACACCATCTATTCTAGATCTCTCATGAAGTCCCTATCACACACACAATGACTCGCTTCCCTTGCGTCTCCATTCATAGGCCAACTTTGGACAACATCAACATTGTGTCCCTATCTATACGCCATTTATGGACACAAACGACCCCTCTCGCCCCCTCTCTTCCTCTCTATCTCTCTCCATCGCTAGCTCTCTCTTTCTCTCGCTCTCACACCCCTCTCCCACACACACACACTCGATGTCTCTTCCAAATAGTCCGCTCCCCCCGCCCGCACCTGTGCTATCCCGCTGCTACACATGTCACACCATTCCCCCTTCCCTTATACTAGGTTTACATCATCAGTGGTCTCTCTACTCCACATACACTCTCTCCTTCTCACACACGAACGCATGCACAAACACACACAGACACGCACAAACACCCATTTATCTGGATCCTCATCTCTCACCATGTCCGCATGTGTATCTCACACACTCACTCTCTAATTATGTATATGTGTCTCCACGTTACACAACACAAAGCCCCATGTACATGTGTCTCTCTATCCTCCACACACATAGAGACAAAGAATCTATTATCATTGCCTCAGTCTCTAACATATCACACACGCACACTTTCTGTCTCTCTCTCTTGCAAACACGCTCAACAAGGGTTTCCCCGTGAATAACTTACTGTCTATTCATCAACAGTCGTGGCAGTACGGCAAACATGAGACATGAAAAATAATAAATCTACACATGCTTAGACCACCTAGTATGACTACTAGGACTAGACCAAGCCAAAAAGCGCGCCGCCGTCACCCCCTCCTTGTTGTTGACGGGAAAATCTTTGCTTTACACAGTTGAGAAGTCATTGTGCTAAGGCCCCACATGCCGAGGCATTGAATAGAATGTAGATGCTAGTTTACGGAAGCAAGTATCGATAATACGTTTGTATCTCCATACTTATATTTCTTCTCTCTTATAAAAAACCGAGTTGGTGATGATGGGACATGTGCCATCTTGCAATATAGACCGTCCGATCTATATCTGACGGATGGAAATTAAACTAAAAGATACCCGCACCCCTCTCCACATTTGCAGACAAGGCCTTCCCTCGTTCATCCTTATCTCCAACAAACCTCATTGTTGAGCAATTAAGAAAGGAAGCCTCTGGAACAAATTGGCCTGGTGGCCGCTGCCGGCGTCGTAAATCCCCATGCCTCCGCTCAGTCCCCCACCAATCACCGCCACACCCCACTCCTCTTCACATTATCTCATATTTCTCGAGATATCATTAGTTTTTACACATGGGATTACTCCCGCAAGGGTCAATCACAACAAGTGTTTTATAAAAAAAATGCATCTTGATGTTCCGTGCAATGCACGGATCTTGCTAGTACTCCTAAACAAGACTAAGTTGGTGATGCTGGTGTGTCTGCCATCCATCATTTCTAACCATTAGATCTACATCTAACAATTGTGAGGTAAGTTGTTGCCTTTTCTCACCAACATCCCACTTGTCTACCAATTTGCAGAAAAACCCATAATTAGTATCTTAAAACCAACCACATCCCTCCCTGACCTCACCAAAACAGCCCAAGGAATATATTCTAATTGAAACATAATATATCTCTAGTGACATATGTATATCAAAATTAGAGTGTTTTGTACCAAGTTTGTGAATAAGTATTATTCTAATTATGATTCGTTGCAACGTACATGAACATTGCTAGTATTTCCAACCATGCATTTTTTTCCTAGTATTCCATAGTTTCGACTTTTCCATCAAGATATTAGTCACTCATGGTTGATATTTACTTTCAATCATGTACACATATGCGCTATGTAACAAGCCTTGCTTATTGGCTTCCAAAGCTTAACTTTCACTCCTACTTACAATATGTAGAGTATTTAACAAAAAAACTACCACTTTCAACCAGCCCTAGAAATAATCTATTGTACAAAAAATAGCAAAAATATACCCAAAATTTCTTAATCCACGCCAAAAACTACTACCTAGTACTCCTACCAATTAGGTTCGTTTAAACCCATTTATGAAAGGGTTGGCCCACACATCCGTGCTGACGAGGCAGCTTAAACCAACGCATTTTGTTTGACCGTTGACAAGAGGGACCCACATCTGACCTTCTATCCTGCTATTCCCCCTCAAATCATTATTTTTCCTGAACATTACTTCAAACGGCACTGATGCGTGTTCGTCGGTGGTGCCGGTGATGAGCGAGTTGGCCGCCGCTCCGCCGGACGGGCCGGACGCCGCGCTGGCCTCCGCACGGGTTAGCAGGCTGGCTCGAGCGTGACTCACGAGCGAGCAAGCCGCCACACTCGCCTTCGCTCGAGCCAGATGGCTGGCCTTAGCATGGCGCGCGAGAGCAAGCCGCCGCGCTGCCGTGCCAATCTAGCTAGCAAACCTTGCAGACAAGCAACTGCCGCAACATGGGCTCTGAACCGCCGGCGGTTTTGACCTCGCCTTCTGCCATCGGCGGTAGCTGCGTCCCATAGCCGAGGATGACTAGGTGGACGGGCCGGAGGTAGGAGGTCACTCGAGGATTTTTGTTGGTAAGAGCATGTACAATGGTTGATAAGGTAGTATTATCTTAAGTCTGCCACGTATGCAAGTGGTAGTAGTTTCTTGGTATTTTAGTGGTTTCTTGCATTATAGGGGTTTCTTGTAAGGAACAATGTACGTACTACTAGCGACAAAAGGCGATTCTAGGTTGCATTGTACTCCAACGAGTACTACTAGTGGTCGCGGGAGTGTATACCTCGTTTTGTGGGTTCGATCCCGGCCGAACGCATGGCGGCCTTTTCTTTAAATAGTACTACTACACTTTGCTGCGAGCCAATATTTTACATGGGTAGTTTGAGTTTTGAAGTCAAACAGACATGCGGCCCCACAATCTGGGTGCACTGGATAGCCTAGCCACGTGAACGGGTTTTCCTTCCCAGCATCCCGTCGCTCACGTGCTCGCCCTGCCGCACCTCACTTGCAGCTTCCTCATCAGCTAGTAGCATAGTTAAACTAGCGGCTCCCAATTAAGCCCGAGGAGCCGGAAAAGCCTGGCGGGGCATTGGGAACTATGCAATATGGCTCTGCACGTAAAGTGCTCTACTACTACTTTGTAGCTTGTGGCGTTGCATGCATGGACTTCACTCCATTATCGGCTCTACTATAAAAGAAATTCCTATTGACGTGTTTTTTTTTGAAACGGAGGCAAAAGCTTTGCTTCATCTCTTCATAAAGAAGGAACTACTAACAAAGTTCGATGAGATCCATTACACCTCCACAAATGGAAGCGAAAAGCCTAGTCCCGGTGTATCAAATAACTCAAATGTTCTGCCCCCGCAGTAATCGTTGCTGGTAAACAGGCTGCTAGTGTGAGCGTGAGAGGAGCGGCTGAGTAGGCCAGCTACGTGAGAGGAGCGGCTGAATAGAGCACCGAGAGTACCCACAAGGCCACTACGCAGGTGTACTTTCACTGCATTGATAGTACAGCGATGGTTCTAGAGAATAGTAGTACCCTCCACTTCCAACTCTAGCTCCTTGGCCTTGATATTCAAGAGTTCAAAACTGGTGCACTATACTAGAACTAGACAAGAAGTACAGTACATCGCACTACTAGTTGAGAAAAGTAGTACTAGTACTGCTATAGTACAAGTACGTACTCCTCTGTCACACAATGTAAGACGTGTTTTGACACTAGTTGGCGTGTAAAAAAAATTGCAAAAACATACCCAAAATTTCTTAAACCACGCCAAAAACTAATACCTAGTGCCAAAAATTTCTTACTAGTGCTATTATTTACAGTATAATGCAAGCCCATAACGTTCCATAATGCTAGTACTAGTAGTAAACAATAGTCTCACCCCTTCGCTGAGGAACGATCTACAGTTGGAAGGGACGAGGCCCTGCGGTTACTACGCTCTTATCTCCTCCTCCCCAGTTCCCCTTCCCCTGAAGAGGAGGCAGTTTGTCGCTGCTCCCATGGATTCGCCAGGTGGTTCTCCTCCTCGTCGGGGCTGGGAGACCTTGGACGACGATCCTCTGGGAAAAATCGCACGCTGCTCCGACGTCCTCACCGCCGCAAGACTGGGTGCTTCTTGCACCAACTTTTTCAAGATGCTGCTTAAACAGGCTTGGGAAAAGGCCATGCTTGTTGGTCTTCCATGCGTCCTCGAGGAGAAGGTTCTTCTATGGGACAATCCTTCGAACAGTCCACCGCTCCTTGGCCATGGTTGCGCGTTGACTCTGCTAGAGTTGCCGACGTTGAGAGGTAGTCGGATTTTGTCCGATGAGCAGGTCAGTAATGGAGTTTGATCATGTAGTACTTAGTTATTCCATTTCCATCCCGTAATTTCTCTGCTGCCCATAGTCTTATATATAGGTCTTGGTCGGTGCCAACGAAGATTGGCTTGCATACCTCCGGCCGGATACCACCATCATTTTGCACAACATCCACAGCAGTGCGGCTGGTCCGGTAGACCCCTTCTCCACAATTGGGATCGGCCTTTCGGACTGGCTGGGCTTGAATACGTATGATGATGCCTACATGAGATTGAAGAATATAGCAATTGCGGACCCGCCGACAAAGCGACGCGGCTACGACGATTACTATCTCATCACGGTGTTCGACATAAGGATTGCTGTCGGTGTCAAAACCGGCGGATCTCGGGGTAGGGGGTCCCGAACTGTGCATCTAGGCGGATGGTAACAGGAGACAAGAGACATGATGTTTTTACCCAGGTTCGGGCCCTCTCGATGGAGGTAAAACCCTACTCCTGCTGATTAATATTGATGATATGTGTAGTACAAGAGTTGATCTACCACGAGATCATAGAGGCTAAACCCTATAAGCTAGCCTATGGTATGATTGTTGTTCGTCCTACGGACTAAAACTCTCCGGTTTATATAGACACCAGAGAGGGCTAGGGTTACACAGAGTCGGTGACAATGGGAGGAGATCTTCATATCGAATCGCCAAGCTTGCCTTCCACGCCAAGGAAAGTCCTATTCGGACACGGGACGAAGTATTCAATCTTGTATCTTCATAGTCCGAGAGTCCGGCCAAAGGTCATAGTCCGGCCATCCGGACACCCCCTAATCCAGGGACTCCCTCAGTAGCCCCTGAACCAGGCTTCAATGACGACGAGTCCGGCGCGCAAATTGTCTTCGGCATTGCAAGGCGGGTTCCTCCTCCGAATATTTCATAGAAGATGTTGAACACAAGGATAGTGTCCGGCTCTACAAAATAAGTTCCACATACCACCGTAGAGAGAATAATATCTGCACAAATCTAATCTGCTGACGTATTCCGCAGCGTGACATCATGCCACGGCCAAGGCTTTACAAATCGTTTTACTGTTCCACCTCAGCGCGCTTAGCGAGGCGGTTTCCTTGGCACGTCTTGTCAAACCAGAGATCGTGTCCCCTTATTCCGGGATTCTCATCAATACGGGCGTGGGTAACCCAACCGCGCCATTTAACCGCGGTGCTTGGGAGATAAGCGAGCTTTATTACGCTGGTGGGGGCTCATAGTTTCGGCCGCCCATATAAGGGGATAAGGATCCACCCTTTCCATTTACGCCTTCTTCCTCCTTTGCTTATCTATTCCTTCGCACTCGAGCTCCAGCGCCCAAGTCCGCACTTCCCACCTCAACCTTCTCCAATCATCTTCGGAGCGGGAGGTAGATGGATGGCCTCCTCCGTCACGGAGGGGCAAATCAAAAAGTTGAGGAAGGCCGGATACTTGTCTGACGACATCGCGCACTGGCTTCCAGATAAGGGGCAACTCATCCCCACCCCTCGGCCCCATGAGAGGGTCGTATTTCTCCCCCATTTCCTCCGCGGACTGGGCTTTCCTCTTCACCTGTTCGTCCGGGGGCTCATGTTCTACTACGGCCTGGACTTCCATGATCTGGCCCCGAACTTCATCCTCAACATCTCGGCGTTTATCGTCGTGTGCGAGGCCTTCCTCCGCATCCAGCCTCACTTTGGCCTATGGCTGAAGATCTTCAGCGTCAAGCCGAAGGTCGTGGGCGGCCGCCAAGCGGAGTGCGGAGGCGCCATGGTGGGCAAGATAGCCAACGTTACATGGCTCGAGGGCACCTTCGTAGAGACCATCAAAGGGTGGCAATTGGGGTGGTTCTATATCACTAAGCCGCGTGACCCTGAATGAGCAGTGACCCCTGAATTCCAATCTGGCATCCCCACACGGCTCACATCTTGGAAAGAGACGGGCCTGTTGTGGGTAGTCCGGAAGAGGTGACCGGACTCCAAACCTGCGTCCGAGACCTGGTGAACAAGAAGGTTAAGCTTGTCAACGTAGTCCAGGTCATGCTCTTCCGCTGGATCCTCCCGTGTCAACGACGGGCCTTCAACTTGTGGGAGTTCGACCCGGCTCAGCACCAGACTCTGTCCCGGCTCTTCGACACAAAACACGAGGATGCTTGGAGGGTGCTATTCAAGAGCTCCGAAGTCTCCCCTCCCGTCACCATGGATCACGGACTCTGCACCAAGCGCCAAGCCACCGAGGTAAGCTTGCATTTAGTCCTTCACGCGACACTTGATTTTCACAGTTTGATTCCATGTAGGATCTGAACTCCTGCTCCTTTGACAGGACTGGAAGAGGACATCCGGACAGTTTGACTGTCTGGCCCCTTTGCCCGAAGGCCCAGCAGACGCACGGTTGACGAAGCTGCTGGTTTCGGCACCTCACGTGGTGCCGGAGAAGAAGGCCAAGAAGAAGGCCATGGGGACTCGAAAGAGTTCCCGGCGCCTGGTGGTGTCGGATTCATCGCCTGACAACCCCGAAGCACCCTCCGCCTCTGAGGATGAGGAGGAGGAAGAAGAAGAAGCCTCTCCCCCTCCAGCGGGGGGAGGAAAGAAAAGGAAGGCAACCCCAACTGGGGAGGCCGGGGGGTCCAAGAAGGGGAGGCCCCTTCTGCCGGACTACGCCTCCGATGCCGAAGACAGCGGGGAGGAATCTCCATCCAGGGTCAAGCCCCTGGCAAGATCGTAAGTATCCGGATACCAGAATAACTTATGGCGCTCCTCTATTGTATGGTACCTTCTGACGCCGCAATTCAATCATGCAGTCCGCCCAAGGCTCAGCTCGGTGATTCGTCGAGCGGCTCCCTGGATTCATCGTATGTGAATAGCGCTTCACTTTCGACGGCCTCCTCCCCTCTCCCCACGGACGACGCCGAGGTGGAGTCCCCAAAGGGACTAGACCAGGAGGAGGTCGTCCTGGAGGCGCTGCAAGGCGACATCCCGGACTCCAGGCCCAAAGGGGGTAAAGCCCCAGAGGGATCTAAGTCCGGCCCCGGGCCAGACACCGCTCCGAAACCATCAACGGTTCCAGAGTCTGGTAGGCAGCGCCTTCGCAAGAAGGGCACGCCTACGACGTCGGCGGCCTCCGTCCAACCAGAGACGCCGGATAATTTGCTAGAGGTGCTTAACGGCGCCTCCATCAACGAGGAGCACCGCACTGTTATGAGTGCGGTGATTCAGAAAGTTCAGTCCACCAAGAGCGGGTTGACAGAAGCATGTACCAGCCTACTAATAGGCTTCGAGGTATGTATTCAAAACATATAAAAATGTTACCGCATAGACAGTAGCCCCTGATGCTCAGTTTGGTGTTCGGAAAGAAAAGTCAGACTGAGAATCTAAAAAGATATACGCAGGAGTCTAATATAAATATGTCAATATGCGAATGCAGGCTGCGCTGCTGACCTCTGCCACACTGACTGCGGAGGTCGATGCATTGAAGCAGAGCCTCGAGCGGTCCGAGAATGAGCTCGACCGTGCCAAGAAGAAGCTCGAGGACAAAGAAGGTTTGTAGTACCGTATGTAAATGTATATATAAATACCTGGTTGCAAATAATGACAGGACCAACGTGAATATTACAGGGGCCACAACCGAGGTGGCAACCCTGAAGGAAGGGCTTTCCAAGGCCAAACACAATGCGGCCATGGAGCGCTCCAAGCGAGAGAAACAAGAGGCGCAGGTGTCGGAGGTGCGGCAAGAGCTCGATGCTCTTGTGAAAAAACACGAGAGGTTAGAGCTTGACTCGAAGACTCAAGAGTCTGAGCCTGCCTCGGCACTTGAAAGCGCCAAATCTGCCAAGGCCGAAGCCCAAAAAGCCCTCCAGGAGATTGAGGCGATGAAAAAGATTGTGGCGGGTAAGGCATTCTTTATGCAAAGCAAGCATGTGAAAGTAAATTACCTGTTACTTATCGCATCCGGAGTTCTCCAGGAGCGTTCGCAGATCTGCCCCGCAGTGTATCCGATGCCGCCGCATTCTACCGAGCCGAGGAAGGAAGCTCGATGGAGAAGGTGTTCTGGGCCCAGTATGCTGAGGCCGAACACCCGGTGCCCTTGAGCGACCAGCTGAAGCAGCTGGTCGAGCTTCATAAGGTAGCCGAACAGGCCATGAAGGGCCTAATAGGCCGGCTGTGGCCTTGAGGTCATGCATTTGAGCTACTTTGGGCTGGTGCGGCGGCTGGTGGATGCCTGCCCACGGCTTGAAGTCATCAAGCGTTCTGTGTGTATCGAGGGTGCCCGTAGGGCTTTTGCCCGTGCTAAAGTGCACTGGGGCAAGCTGGATGCTGAGAAGCTGGTGAAGGATGGGCCGCCGGAGGGGAAGGAGCATCGCAGGCCCGAGATGTATTATGAGGGCGTCCTGAAGGGTGCCCGTCTTGTGGCGGAGGAATGTACCATGGATGTAATTTTTGAGTAAACTCGCTCGTATTTGTCCTATGCGCTGAAAACTTGTTCATATGCACTAAGCAACGCTTTTTGAATTTAAAATATTACCTTCTGTGCGGCCGTTTATGAAATCTGACAGATGCAAGTCATTGGCTTCTACCCCCATGCCACGAGTGCTGGGGTGTTCGGGATAAACCTGAGTGCTCTTGTTCCCATTCTTGGGTCCATCTAGGGAGGCGCTCAGCACAACGAACAAGGCCATCGGACTTATAATGTTTTATCACTCTCACTTAGCCATAGAATTCTATAATTTTAAATTTCGGCGAAGCCCCTAGTATTTGGAAGACCGAGTTCGGGGCACTATCCACGCCTAGGCCAGATAAATCGGGCTCCTTGCTCTAAGCGGCATAAGTCTTTAGGGACTCGAAAAACCTCGCGAACAGCAACCGGTCTCATGACGGTCAGTTTTAGCTTTCTCTACTGAGGTGTTAACCCAGCTCAACTGGGGCACAATCGCAGTAGTTCTCCCAGCGCTACCTTAGCCAACATTGCGGAACGTAAGGTACCAAAACATGGGAGCCGGGCAAACCCAACTATTGACCCAAGACATGATTCGGAGCCGATGCATATAGTGCTATAAGTTCGGGGTGCCGCACTCATGAGAGTGTTCGGTCTTCTCACACCGTATTATGGGGTGCTTAAGCCCCTGGTGTATTGGCCATACCAAAGTGTGCGGTTGCATAATATCATGACTGAACATATTTGTATAAAAATAAATGAATACAATAATAGATAAGAGCTATGTATTGTTTATTAAAAAGGGCTGCTATGAAAGCAGAACGAAACAAATAGTGCGATAAGCAAGAGATGGGGTTTTTTGACATGTCCCCCCCAGGGGCAAGCTGCGAGATTTTAAGTAAAGCAGGTATTTAGCTTGTTATAGAGACCACCTGGACATTTGACGTGGCTTGTTGTCTCCCTGGCTGTTGCATCGTGTGTTCAGCGAGTGTATTGCCGGACAGGCCTTCCGAATAGTTGGGTCCTGAAAGTATATATATATATATATATATAAGGAAACGGCAGAATATGGAGCCCCTAGTGCAGTTGAGCCGCATTCTGGGCGTGCCGTGGTTGTGCCCCTCCCCTTATGCCTATGGTATTTCCAAAGTGTAATTATGTACGCGTGGTACCGCTATCGCCATCTGGTGAGGGCTGGGGTTGGGGCCGCACTGCTATGCTTGCTCGGAACGTGCCAGGCGGTTTTGTTGTAAGTTACTTCGGGCGCGCTTGACGTTGTCCAGACGTTTAACACCAGGATTGGAGAATTGCCTTGAGAGGCTACTTTGTACTTCCGCCGCCAGGGCCGCCGTGTGCTCCTCCGTTCGGAGAGAGCGTTCGGTGTTTCCATTGACCGTGATGACTCCGCGAGGGCCTGGCATCTTGAGCTTGAGGTATGCGTAGTGCGGCACCGCATTGAATTTTGCGAATGCGGTTCATCCGAGCAGGGCATGATAGCCACTGCGGAATGGGACTATGTCGAAGATTAACTCTTCGCTTCAGAAATTATCCGGGGATTCGAAGACCACTTCGAGTGTAACCGAGCCTGTACAGCTGGCTTCTACACTAGGTATGACTCCTTTAAAGGTTGTCTTTGTGGGTTTAATCCTTCAGGGATCTATACCCATTTTCCGCACTGTATCCTGATAAAGCAGGTTCAGGATGCTGCCGCCGTCCGTGAGGACTCTAGTGAGGTGACATCCGTCAATGATTGGGTCTAGGACCAATGCGGCGAATCCGCCGTGAAGAATGCTAGTGGGGTGGTCCCTTCGATCAAAAGTGATCGGGCAGGAGGACCATGGGTTGAACTTTGGGGCGACTGGCTCCAACGCATAGATGTCCTTGAGAGCACGCTTCCGTTCCCTTTTGGGGATATGGGTTGCGTATATCATGTTCACCGTCCGCACTTGCGGGGGGAAGCCCTTCTGTCCTCTGTTGTTCGGCGGCCGGGGCTCCTCCTCGTCATCGTTATGCAGCCCCTTGTCTCTGGTTTCGGCACTTAACTTGCCTGCCTGCTTGAACACCCAACAATCCCTGTTGGTGTGGTTGGCTGGTTGCTCGGGGGTGCCATGTATCTGGCACGAGCAATCGAGTATCCGGTCTAAACTGGATGGGCCTGGAGGGTTTCTTTTGAATGGCTTCTTCCGCTGACCGGGTTTAGAGCCTCTGAATCCGTCATTAACTGTAGTATCCTTAGTATTGTCGCCGTTAATGCGGCGCTTGTGCTTGTTGCGACATGACCTACCATTGTTGTCCTTGGTATCCGGATTGCCAGGGCTCTTGGTTATGTTATTGCTACGAGCTAGCCAGCTGTCTTCTCCCGCACAAAAGCGGGTCATGAGTGTCGTGAGGGCTGCCATAGATTTCGGCTTTTCCTGTCCTAGGTGCCGGGCAAGCCATTCGTCTCGGATGTTGTGCCTGAAGGCTGCAAGGGCCTCTGCGTCTGGACAGTCGACTATTTGATTTTTCTTGGTTAGGAACCGTGTCCAGAATTGTCTGGACGATTCCTCTGGCTGCTGGATTATGTGGCTTAGGTCATCGGCGTCTGGTGGTCGCAGATAAGTGCCTTGGAAGTTGTCAAGGAATGCGGATTCCAGGTCCTCCCAACAACTAATTGACTCTGCTGGCAGGCTGTTAAGCCAATGCCGAGCTGGTCCTTTAAGCTTGAGCGGGAGGTATTTGATGGCGTGTAGATCATCACCACGGGCCATGTGGATATAAAGGAGATAATCCTCGATCCATACCGCGGGATCTGTTGTGCCATCGTATGATTCGATGTTTACGGTTTTAAAACCCTCAGGGATTTGATGATCCATTACTTCGGCTGTGAAGCATAGTGGGTGTGCGGCGCCCTGTACTGGGCTATATCGCGATGTAGCTCGGATGAGCTTTGTCTGTTGTGTTCGTCCTGGTCGTATTTATCATATCCGGCGTGACGGTTATCGTCACGTGACGTGCGGCGCCCACGCGATCCGTAGATCGATCTTGTTTGCCTTGCCTATCCTCCAATATGTCTTGCAGGTCTGTTGCGTTTCCCCGTGCTATAGTATTTTTGGAGCGGCGCTGGGGTGCGGCTTGAGTTGAGGGCCGAAAGGCCTCTCTGTCGCGTCCATGGGGTGCCCGATCGGGTGCATCGTTCGCTGGTGATGTAGGTTTAGTTGCTTCCTCCTCTAGTTGGGGTAGCAGCCTGTGCTTTGGGTAGCTCTTGGAGGGGCGTTTGAGTTTATACTCTTCGGCTGCCAGGACTTTAGTCCATCTGTCGGCTAGCAAGTCTTGGTCAACTCTAAGTTGCTGTTGTTTTTTCTTGAGGCTGCTTGTCGTGGCCATAAGCCTGCGTTTGAAACGCTCTTGTTCGACGGGATCCTCTGGCACGACGAATTCGTCGTTGTCGAGGCTTGCCTCGTCTTCGGAGGGAGGCATATAATTGTCGTCCTCGACCTCCTTGTCTACCGCTCTCTCATGAGGGCTCGCTCCTCCGTCCTCCTGCGCTGAATCCTACTGGAGGGGGTTGTCTTCGGCACTGTCCGGGGTGTTGTTGTCTCCAGTGCCGGACTCGCCGTTTTTGCTTTGGCGGGATTTAGAGCGGCGCCGCTGACGTCGGTGCTTGGGTTGCTTCTTGGAGGGGTCGTCCTCCATTTTTTCATCGCCATCCCCTGCTTTGGCGGTGTCCACCATGTATATGGCATATGACGAGGTGGCTTTCCAGTGCCCTATAGGTGCTGGTTCTTGGTCGTCTCCTTCATCGGCGTCCATACGGTCAATGTCTTCGGAGTCGAGGTCGAGCATGTCGGTTAGGTCGTCGACAGTGGCTACGAAGTGGGTGGTGGGTGGGTTTCGAATTTCTTCGTCGTCCGCATGCCAACCTTGCTGACCATAGTCCGGCCAGGGCTCTCCTGACAAAGAGAGAGATTTTAGTGAATTCAGGATATCGCTAAAGGCGAGTGCTGAAAGACGTCCGCAGTGGTGAACTCCATGATCGGAGCCCAATCAGGTTCAATCGGAAGGGGTACGGAAGAGTCCGGGAAGGAGTCCGACACCTTGGAGTCACAGGCCTCGCAAAGGACTAGGCTGGTATTCGGCTCTATCACCGTAGAGATTGCGGCTCCTAGGGCGGCGTCTGAAGGAAATATGCCCTAGAGGCAATAATAAAGTTATTATTTATTTCCTTATTTCATGATAAATGTTTATTATTCATGCTAGAATTGTATTAACCGGAAACATAATACATGTGTGAATACATAGACAAACATAGTGTCACTAGTATGCCTCTACTTGACTAGCTCGTTTATCAAAGATGGTTATGTTTCCTAGCAATGGACAAAAGAGTTGTCATTTGATTAATGGGATCACATCATTAGGAGAATGATGTGATTGACATGACCCATTCCGTTAGCCTAGCACTTGATCGTTTAGTATGTTGCTATTGCTTTCTTCATGACTTATACATGTTCCTGTAACTATGAGAATTATGCAACTCCCGTTTACCGGAGGAACACTTTGGGTACTACCAAACGTCACAACGTAACTGGGTGATTATAAAGGAGTACTACAGGTGTCTTCGAAGGTACATGTTGAGTTGGTGTATTTCGAGATTAGGTTTTGTCACTCCGATTGTCGGAGAGGTATCTCTGGGCCCTCTCGGTAATGCACATCACTATAAGCCTTGCAAGCAATGTGACCAAATGAGTTGGTTACGGGATGATGCATTACGGAACGAGTAAAGAGACTTGCTGGTAACGAGATTGAACTAGGTATTGGATACCGACGATCAAATCTCGGGCAAGTAACATAACGATGACAAAGGGAACAACGTATGTTGTTATGCGGTTTGACCGATAAAGGTCTTCGTAGAATATGTAGGAACCAATATGAGCATCCAGGTTCCGCTATTGGTTATTGACCGAGAATAGTTCTAGGTCATGTCTACATAGTTCTCGAACCCGTAGGGTCCGCACGCTTAACGTTACGATGACAGTTTTATTATGAGTTTATAAGTTTTGATGTACCGAAGTTTATTCGAAGTCCCGGATGTGATCACGGACGTAACGAGGAGTCTTGAAATGGTCGATACATAAAGATTGATATATTGGAAGCCTATATTTGGACATCGGAATCGTTCCGGGTGAAATCGGCATTTTACCGGAGCACCGGGAGGTTACCGGAACCCCCCGGGGGTTATTGGGCCTACATGGGCCTCGAGGGAGAAGAGGGAAGGAGGCAGGAGGGGGCCGCGCACCCCTTCCCTTCCTAGTCCGAATAGGACAAGGGAAGGGGGCGGCGCCCCC
>NC_041381.1:142304987-142311790 GCF_002162155.2 Triticum dicoccoides
CCTCCTTCTCCTATTCCAACTAGGAAAGAAGGGAGTCCTACTCCCGGTGGGAGTAGGACTCCTTGGCGCGCCCTCCTTGGCCGGCCGCCTCCTCACCCCTGGCTCCTTTATATACGGGGGCGGGGGGCACCTATAGACACACAAGTTGATCTACAGATCGTTCCTTAGCCGTGTGCGGTGCCCCCCTCCACCATATTCCACCTTGGTCATATCGTAGCGAAGCTTAGGCGAAGCCCTGCGCCGGTAGAACATCATCATCGTCACCACGCCGTCGTGCTGACGGAACTCATCTCCGAAGCTTTGATCGTCATCGAGCTGAACGTGTGCTGAACTCGGAGGTGCCGTACGTTCGGTGCTTGGATCGGTCGGATCGTGAAGACGTACGACTACATCAACCGCGTTGTGCTAACGCTTCCGCTTACGGTCTACGAGGGTACGTGGACAACACTCTCCCCTCTTGTTGCTATGCCATCACCATGATCTTGCGTGTGCGTAGGAATTTTTTTGAAATTACTACATTCCCCATCAGTGGCATCCGAGCCTAGGTTTTATGCGTTGATGTTATATGCATGAGTAGAACACAAGTGAGTTGTGGGTGATACAAGTCATACTGCTTACCAGCATGTCATACTTTGGTTCGGCGGTATTGTGAGATGAAGCGGCCCGGACCGACATTACGCGTACGCTTACGTGAGACTGGTTTCACCGTTGCAAGCAGTCGTGCTTAAAGGTGGCTGGCGGGTGTCTGTCTCTCTCACTTTAGCTGAATCGAGTGTGGCTACGCCCGGTCCTTGCGAAGGTTAAAACAGCACCAACTTGACGAAGTATCGTTGTGGTTTTTATGCGTAGGTAAGGACGGTTCTTGCTAAAGCCCGTAGCAGCCACGTAAAATTTGCAACAACAAAGTAGAGGACGTCTAACTTGTTTTTGCAGGGCATGTTGTGATGTGATATGGTCAAGACGTGATGCTATATTTTATTGTATGAGATGATCATGTTTTGTAACCGAAGTTATCGGCAACTGGCAGGAGCCATATGGTTGTCACTTTATTGTATGAAATGCAAACGCCCTGTAATTGCTTTACTTTGTCACTAAGCGGTAGCGATAGTCATAGAAGCAATAGATGGCGTAACGACAATGATACTACGATGGAGATCAAGGTGTCGCGCCGGTGATGATGGTGATCACGACGGTGCTTCGAAGATGGAGATCACAAGCACAAGATGATGATGGCCATATCATATCACTTATATTGATTGCATGTGATGTTTATCCTTTATGCATCTTATCTTGCTTTGATTGACGGTAGCATTTTAAGATGATCTCTCACTAATAATCAAGAAGTGTTCTCCCTGAGTATGCACCGTTGCGAAAGTTCTTTGTGCTGAGACACCACGTGATGATCGGGTGTGATAGGCTCTACGTTCAAATACAACGGGTGCAAAACAGTTGCACACGCGGAATACTTAGGTCATACTTGACGAGCCTAGCATATACAGATATGGCCTCGGAACACGGAGACCGAAAGGTCGAGCGTGAATCATATAGTAGATATGATCAACATAGTGATGTTCACCATTGAAACTACTCCATCTCACGTGATGATCGGACATGGTTTAGTTGATTTGGATCACGTGATCACTTAGATGACTAGAGAGATGTCTGTCTAAGTGGGAGTTCTTAAATAATATGATTAATTGAACTTAAATTTATCATGAAACTTAGTCCTGGTAGTATTTTGCAAATTATGTTGTAGATCAATAGCTTGTGTTGTTGCTTTCATATGTTTATTTTGATATGTTCCTAGAGAAAATTGTGTTGAAAGATGTTAGTAGGAATGATGCGGATTGGATCCGTGATCTGAGGTTTATCCTCATTGCTGCACAGAAGAATTATGTCCTTAATGCACCGCTAGGTGACAGACCTATTGCAGGAGCAGATGCAGACGTTATGAACGTTTGGCTAGCTCAATATGATGACTACTTGATAGTTTTGTGCACCATGCTTTACGGCTTAGAATCGGGACTTCAAAGACGTTTTGAACGTCATGGACCATATGAGATGTTCCAAGAATTGAAGTTAATATTTCAAGCAAATAACCGAGTTGAGAGATATGAAGTCTGCAACAAGTTCTATAGCTAAAAGATGGAGGAGAATCGCTCAACTAGTAAGCATGTGCTCAGATTGTCTGGGTACTTCAATCACTTGAATCAAGTGGGAGTTAATCTTCCAGATAAGATAGTGATTGACAGAATTCTCGAGTCACCACCACCAAGTTAGTAGAACTTCATGATGAACTATAATATGCAAGGGAGAACGGAAACGATTCCCAAGCTCTTCGTGATGCTGAAATCAATGAAGGTAGAAATCAAGAAAAACATCAAGTGTTGATGGTTGACAAGACCACTAGTTTCAAGAAAAGGGCAAAGGGAAGAAAGGGAACTTCAAGAAGAACGGCAAGCAAGTTGCTGCTCAAGTGAAGAAGCCCAAATCTGGTCCTAAGCCTGAGACTAAGTGCTTCTACTGCAAAGGGACTGGTCACTGGAAGCGGAACTACCCCAAGTGATTGGCGGATAAGAAGGATGGCAAAGTGAACATAAGTATATTTGATATTGATGTGTACTTTACTAGTGTTTATAGCAACCCCTCAGTATTTGATACTAGTTCAATTGCTAAGATTAGTAACTCGAAACGGGATTGCAGAATAAACAGAGACTAGTTAAGGGTGAAGTGACGATGTATGTTGGAAGTGGTTCCAAGATTGATATGATCATCATCGCACACTCCCTATACTTTCGGGATTAGTGTTGAACCTAAATAAGTGTTAGTTGGTGTTTGCGTTGAGCATGAATATGATTTGATCATGTTTATTGCAATACGGTTATTCATTTAAGTTAGAGAATAATTGTTGTTCTGTTTACATGAATAGAACCTTCTATGGTCATACACACCAACGAAAATGGTTTGTTGGATCTCGATCGTAGTAATACACATATTCATAATATTGAAGCCAAAAAGATATAAAGTTAATAATGATAGTGCAACTTATTTGTGGCACTGCCGTTTGGGTCATATCGGTGTAAAGCGGATGAAGAAACTCCATAAAGATGGATTTTCGGAATCACTTGGTTATGAATCATTTGATGCTTGCGAACCGTGCCTATTGGGCAAGATGACTAAAACTCCGTTCTCCGGAACAATGGAACGAGCTACTGACTTATTGGAACTAATACATACCGATGTATGCGATCCAATGAGTGTTGATGCTCGTGGCAAATATCGTTATTTTTCTGACCTTCACAAGATGATTTGAGCAGATATGGGTATATCTACTTGATGAAACATAAGTCTGAAATAGTTGAAAGGTTCAAAGAATTTCAGAGTGAAGTGGAAAAATCATCATAACAAGAAAATAAAGTTTCTGCGATCTGATCGCGGAGACGAATATTTGAGTTACAAGTTTGGTCTTCAATTAAAACAATGTGGAATAGTTTCACAAACTCATGCCACCTGGAACACCGTAGCTTTATGGTGTGTCCGAACGTCGTAACCACACTTTATTGGATATGGTGCGATCTATGATGTCTCTTATCGGTTTTACCACTATTGTTTTGGGGTTGTGCATTAGAGACAGCTGCATTCACGTTTAAAAGGGCACCATCTAAATCCGTTGAGACGACACCGTATGAACTATGGTTTAGCAGTAAACCTAAGCTGTCATTTCTTAAAGTTTGGAGTTGCGATGCTTATATGAAAAAAAAGTTTCAACCTGATAAGCTCAAACCCAAATCGGAGAAGTGCGTCTTCATAGAATACCCAAAGTTAACTATTGGGCACACCTTCTATCACAGATCGGAAGGCAAGTTATTCATTGCTAAGAATGGATCCTTTCTAGAGAAGGAGTTTCTCTCGAAAGAAGTGAGTGGGAGGAAAGTAGAACTTGATGAGGTAACTGTACCTGCTCCCTTATTGGAAAGTAGTTCATCACAGAAATCTGTTCCTGTGACTACTACACCAATTAGTGAGGAAGTTAATGATGATGATCATGAAACTTCAAATTAAGTTACTACAGAACCTTGTAGGTCTTCCAGAGTAAGATCCGCAACAGAGTGGTACCGTAATCATGTTCCGAAAGTCATGTTACTAGACCATGATGAACCTACGAACTATGAGGAAGCGATGATGAGCCCAGATTCCACGAAATGGCTTGAGGCCATAAAATCTGAGATATGATCCATGTATGAGAACAAAGTATGGACTTTGATTGACTTGCTCGATGATCAGCAAGCCATGTTAAATAAATGGATCTTCAAGAGGAAGACGGACATTGATAGTAGTGTTACTATCTACTAAGCTCGACTTGTTGCGAAATGTTTTCAACAAGTTCAAGGTGTTGAATACGATGAGATTTTCTCACTCGTATCGAAGCTTAAGTCTGTCTGAATCATGTTAGCAATTGCCACATTTTATGAAATCTGGCAAATAGATGTCAAAACTGCATTCCTTAATGGATTTATTAAAGAAGAGTTGTATATGATGCAACCAGAAAGTTTTTGTCAATCCTAAAAATGCTAACAAAGTGTACAAGCTCCAGCACTCCATCAATGGACTGGCGCAAGCATCTCGGAGTTGGAATATACGCTTTGATGAGTTGATCAAAGCATATGGTTTTATACAGACTTTTGAAGAAGCCTGCATTTACAAGAAAGTGAGTGGGAGCTCTGTAGCATTTCTAATATTATATGTGGATGGCATATTGTTAATTGGAAATGATATGGAAATTCTGGATAGCATTAAAGTATTCTTCAATAAGAGTTTTTCAAAGCAAGACCTCGGTGAAGCTGCTTACACATTGAGCATCAAGATCTATATAAATAGATCATGACGCTTGATAAGATTTTTCAATGAGTACATACCTTGATAAACTTTTGAAATAGTTCAAAATGGAATAGTCAAAGAAGGAGTTCTTTCCTGTGTTACAAGGTGTGAAGTTGAGTAAGACTCAAGACCCGACCATTGCAGAAAATAGAAAGAGAATGAAAAGTCATTCCCTATGCCTCAGTCATAGGTTCTATAAAGTATGCTATGCTGTGAACTAGACCTATTGTATACCTTGCTCTGTGTTATGGCAAAGGAATACAATTTTGATCTAATAAGTAGATCACTGTACATGGGTCAAGAATATCCTTAGTGAGGAATAAGGAGATGTTTCTCGATTTGGAGGTGATAAAAGAGCCCGTCGTAAAAGTTACAACGATGCAAGCTTTTACACCAATCCAGATGACTCTAAGTCTCAATCTGGATACATATTGAAAGTGGGAGCAATTAGCTAGAGTAGCTCCGTGCAGAGCATTGTGGACATAGAATATTTGCGAAATACATACGGCTCTGAATATGACAGACCCGTTGACTAAGCTTCTCTCACGAGCAAAACATGATCACACCTTAGTACTCTTTTGGGTGTTAATCACATAGCGATGTGAACTAGATTATTGACTCTAGTAAACCCTTTGGGTGTTGATCACATGATGATGTGAACTATGGGTATTAATCACATGCAGATGTGAATATTGGTGTTAAATCACATAGTGATGTGAGCTAGATTATTGACTCTAGTGCAAGTGAGAGACTGAAGGAAATATGCCCTAGAGGCAATAATAAAGTTATTATTTATTTCCTTATTTCATGATAAATGTTTATTATTCATGCTAGAATTGTATTAACCGGAAACATAATACATGTGTGAATACATAGACAAACATAGTGTCACTAGTATGCCTCTACTTGACTAGCTCGTTTATCAAAGATGGTTATGTTTCCTAGCCATGGACAAAAGAGTTGTCATTTGATTAATGGGATCACATCATTAGGAGAATGATGTGATTGACATGACCCATTCCGTTAGCCTAGCACTTGATCGTTTAGTATGTTGCTATGGCTTTCTTCATGACTTATACATGTTCCTGTAACTATGAGAATTATGCAACTCCCGTTTATCGGAGGAACACTTTGGGTACTACCAAACGTCACAATGTAACTGGGTGATTATAAAGGAGTACTACAGGTGTCTCCGAAGGTACATGTTGAGTTGGCATATTTCGAGATTAGGTTTTGTCACTCCGATTGTCGGAGAGGTATCTCTGGGCCCTCTCGGTAATGCACATCACTATAAGCCTTGCAAGCAATGTGACCAAATGAGTTGGTTATGGGATGATGCATTACGGAACGAGTAAAGAGACTTGCCGGTAACGAGATTGAACTAGGTATTGGATACCGACGATCAAATCTCGGGCAAGTAACATACCGATGACAAAGGGAACAACGTATGTTGTTATGTGGTTTGACCGATAAAGATCTTCGTAGAATATGTAGGAACCAATATGAGCATCCAGGTTCCGCTATTGGTTATTGACCGAGAATAGTTCTAGGTCATGTCTACATAGTTCTCGAACCCGTAGGGTCCACACGCTTAACGTTACGATGATAGTTTTATTATGAGTTTATAAGTTTTGATGTACCGAAGTTTGTTCGGAGTCCCGGATGTGATCGCGGACATAATGAGGAGTCTTGAAATGGTTGAGACATAAAGATTGATATATTGGAAGCCTATATTTGGACATCAGAATAGTTCCGGGTGAAATCGGCATTTTACCGGAGCACCGGGAGGTTACCGGAACCCCCCCGGGGGGTTATTGGGCCTACATGGGCCTCGAGGGAGAAGAGGGAAGGAGGCAGGAGGGGGCCGCGCACCCCTCCCCTTCCTAGTCCGAATAGGACAAGGGAAGGGGGCGGCGCCCCCCCCC
>NC_041381.1:142312051-142329958 GCF_002162155.2 Triticum dicoccoides
GAAGGGAGTCCTACTCCCGGTGGGAGTAGGACTCCCCCCTTGGCGCGCCCTCCTTGGCCGGCCGCCTCCTCCCCCCTGGCTCCTTTATATACGAGGGCGGGGGGGCACCCATAGACACACAAGTTGATCTACGGATCGTTCCTTAGCCATGTGCGGTGCCCCCCTCCACCATATTCCACCTCGGTCATATCGTCGCGAAGCTTAGGCGAAGCCCTGCGCCGGTAGAACATCATCATCGTCACCACGCCGTCGTGCTGACGGAACTCATCCCCGAAGCTTTGCCGGATCGAAGCCCGGGGATCGTCATCGAGCTGAACGTGTGCTGAACTCGGAGGTGCCGTACGTTCGGTGCTTGGATCGGTCGGATCATGAAGACGTACGACTACATCAACCGCGTTGTGCTAACGCTTCCGCTTACGGTCTACGAGGGTACGTGGACAACACTCTCCCCTCTCGTTTCTATGCCATCACCATGATCTTGCGTGTGCGTAGGAAATTTTTTGAAATTACTATGTTCCCCAACAGCGTCCAACCGTCCGTCCCCGACTGGCGCAGTCGGCTCCGAGCTAATGGTCGGAGCGGACACCTAAGCGGCGCTCTGGGCGCTGTCCGGCGGTAGAGCTAGATCATGCCCATCGTGACAGTGCAGCGCGCTCGGCCGTGGCTCGAATTTGTCGAAGATCAAGTCCCTGCGGATGTCGGCCGTGTAGTTTAAGCTTCCAAACCTGACCTGATGGCCAGGGGCGTAGCTTTCGATCTGCTCCAGATGGCCAAGCGAATTGGCCCGTAGTGCGAAGCCGCCGAATACGAAGATCTGTCCGGGGAGAAAAGTCTCACCCTGGACCGCGTCGTAGTTGATGATCGAAGAAGCCATCGGGCCTAAAGGTGACGACACAGAGGAACTCTCAATGAAAGCACCAATGTCGGTGTCAAAACCGGCAGATCTCGGGTAGGTGGTCCCAAACTGTGTGTATTTTCCCAGGAGACTAGGGACACGATGTATTTTCCCAGGTTCGGGCCCTCTCGATGGAGGCAAAACCCTACTCCTACTTGATTAATATTGATGATATGGGTAGTACAAGAGTTGATCTACCACGAGATCAGATAGGCTAAACCCTAGAAGCTAGCCTATGGTATGATTGTTGTTCGTCCTACGGACTAAAACTCTCTGGTTTATATAGACACCGGAGAGGGCTAGGGTTACTCAGAGTCGGTTACAATGGGAGGAGATCTTCATATCGAATCACCAAGCTTGCCTTCCACGCCAAGGAAAGTCCTATCCGGACACGGGACGCAGTCTTCAATCTTGTATCTTCATAGTCCGGGAGTCCAGCCAAAGGTCATAGTCCGGCCATCCGGACACCCCCTAATCCATGACTCCCTCAATTGCCATCAATGCAAGAGGCAGTAACGGCAGAGGCTGGCGCATGTTGGCGGCGGCAGATTTGTACCCCTACACGTTCGAAGACGTCGTGTGCCATCTAGGCTGCATCTTCGCGGTGACAAGCCAGGGGACTTGTTTCATCTGGTTGCCATCCTACGGTCTGGGAGATTACAAACGGAATGCAAACCATCATTTGCATCCCTAACAGTACTCCATTATTTTGCAGGGACCAGTCATCCCCCGATCAAAATAAGATCACCGATCCTAGATGTGCATTTGCATCCGCGATTCGGTCTAACCTGGAACCTTGTAGCTGACTTTGGCATATTGCGATCAACTATCTTAGTAGTCGTTACCCATGGTACCACTGATGTGCAACATGGTCACACAATCTACCACGATCGAACCTTCACCATCTACCCAGGTATTCCATTTTTTAACCCTCTCGCCTTCTCTATCATTGTTGTACTAGTAGTATACTAGTACTTAGTAGTACTAGTAGGAGTACTTTTTACCTTGGAGGACGCGTATAGCTAGCTAGGCCCTTGAAGACTTGAACCAACTAGCTGCCACCATTTTTGTTTTTCCATGTTTTACTATCTCATCCATGTAGCCAAGAGTGTGGCTATATATAATAAGCCGGTTATTTTACTTTCCCTATACCGGAGTAGTACTATTTGCTGCACAGTATTACTGACCGCCATATTTGAGCACAACATTATTATGCATGGACCTTGACTATGTACGTCACCATGTGTCCAGATCTGGGATGCCGCGTGTACCAGATGAACGACGCCGAGTTCGACCCCCGTGATGCTACGTGGGTGCCGAGGAACACTCTTGGAGAGTACTCGCTTTTCATCGGGGATAGCTACCCCATTGTGAAGCGGATGCCACCTTCCGTGCACAACACGGAAGGCCTACCATTCATGAAGCATGGTTGTGTCTTCATTGTGCACTGCCGGATGAACGACATGCTGGGACACGCTATCCCTGATTTATGCCGCTTCAGCTTGGATGAGTCTCCATCATGTGGAACCGGACTAGAAAGCTACGACAATGATTCTCGTTGCCCACCGCTATGGATCGTGCCATCCATGAAGAGCAACTGGGACTGGAACCTGGAGGAGGACATGTAGCCCATCTATAACGTGTAAGTGGAGTACGGTAATTGTGAACGGTAGCGCTGTGAATATATGTGGACTAGTCGTGCACAAATTTATCACATAAATTCGAGATGAACCTGTGTGGCATACTGGCATTTGTCCTTTAGAATTTATTACTAGTAAATGTGTTATGTGTACGTGCAACTTGTGTGGTTGTTGCACGGGCTCTAACACTCTCTTTGAGAAAAAAAAGGTGGCACCGCTTTGGATATACGTGACGTGGCGACATCATACAGTAGCATCGTTCGCTGTAGTTGTAGTACACTCCTACTAGGACGGCAACTCCTATAAAACCTTGCGCTTGGCTCTTCGCCTCTTCGGGAGGTTCAACAGTTCGTACTCGTGTGAACCTTTCACTTGGCTCTTCGCCTCTTCGGAAGGTCCAACAATGATGATACTACAGTACAATATGCTTCTGGCAATCTGACACCGATTGAACTGCTGCATGCCCATTGTGAGGGCGAGGGTGAGGGAGAGGGAGAGGGCGCTGTAGTCAAAACCCTCTCCTCGTCCTGTGAACCACCGCGCGCGTGGGCGAGGGAGAGGCGTAGTAAGCAAGCTTCTCCTCGTTCGGCGAGTAGACGAGACCATCATAGCAGTATTAGTACTAGTAGTAGTCCATAGTGCGTCCTTTCCAATTAATATGGCTTAATTTGAAACGAGAAAAATACACTGGCGGTCAACGTATGTAACAGTACGCTCTTTACGGTCACTATATATAGTTTTGCGTTGATTATACGATTACTAGCTCATCGTAGAGCACCGTATTGCACCCTACTAACCGGCCACATAGTCGACGTGGCACTTTGTTGACTGGTTAAATTGTCACCTAGTTTCTGGGTCCCACTTGTTAGTTGGCAGAGCAAAGAAGTCAGTTAAACAAAACTTTACGCAGGCGCGACACGAGTCCAACCCTTGCACGCGAACCGCCCTGGCTGTGTATGTGAGTGCATGCACGTGTCCTCCCTCGGTCTTCCAACAAACAGTACATCGGCTATAAGGCTGGTCATAGTGGAGAGTAACATATACTAGTATCATGCATATAATACTAGTGTATGATACTACATCTATAGTGCATAGTATCATAAAGTAGTATCATAGATGGTCTCATTTATTGCCATGCATGACACATACTCCCTCCTTTCCGGTTTGTAGGGCTTATCTCAAAATTTTAGTTTTTCCATTTTACAAGGCTCAATTTGGTTGTTTTCCATCACATGTTCAGATTCCAAGGTGCATTAAATCATTGCATGCAAGTATTAAGAGAAAATTGACCAATGCATGTAATTTATGCATGCATGCATTGCAATTAATGCATTGATAAACATAATTTTTTGAGGAAAACAAGAGCATTAAATAGGTGCTTTTGCAAAACTACAAAAAGTATTCCACCACTCACCATCTACCTTGATTGGTGAGATTTTTGAATTGAGCCCTATAAACCGGAAAGGAGGGAGTAGTAGCATAACATTTATTGTGTTACGGTATCTACCTATGTTACTACTACCCGCTCTCTCTTCTTTAATTGTTTGCCACATAAGCATGTTTGCGAGTCCAAAGTACATGATACTAGTTATGTTACCCCCACTATGGCCAGCCTAAAACAAAGAGTGTAGTACATGATGTACATCCACACTTCCAATGCATTTAGCCTTTAATCTAAATCGATATTGATTGACTAATGCACCAACTTGTGTTGTAGGTATATGCTACATGTCTATCCTTAATTATAGCATGCAACGGCCTTCATTTAATCTACTTCTCTCAATGGTCACATGCACACATAAGTCTGATACTTTTGGGCGTTAATTATGCCGTGGTCAATGTGTAAATCTCTAAATGTACAGTCTTTCACGGACATAGGGAGTAGGTTGAGCACTTGAGCGTGAGCGTGTGTGTTGCATCATGTGCTGTGTGCCGCATGGGTGCGTGAGTGTTGTGTTCGTCCATGTGTACGTGTGAGTGTTGCATGTTGCATGCATGCATGCCTGCATGGGGCTTACTCCCTCCCATTGACATGTTCATATTTCAAGCTTCCTCTGTTCCCTCCATATGGTGATACTCCCTCTGTTCCCAAATACAGAGTAAAAGCCTCCCTCTGTTCCCAAATACGGAGTATTTGTCTTTCTACAGATTTCAACGAGTGACTAGGTACGGAGCAAAATGAGTGAAGTGAGCATAGAGGCATAGGGATACTGTAGAAAGGAAGTCCTCGCGATCCATTATTCCCCATCTCGGTCAGAGAGAATTATTCAACTAGTCTTCACAGTGAAGTGACAATACACGCTGCAGCAGATGGGACACGTAATTAATAAGCTGAACCAGCATGTTGGTGTTACTAAATCAGCCTTACCTAGTACTGCCATCATGTTTGCCAGTAGAGAACGCTTCCGCAAATACGCCTACGCACCTCTGTCCTCCATTAACTGACATATGGGCCCTCTTGTGATAGACCCACATGTCATCGGTGTAACTATTTACACTCCGAAGGACGCTATATCCTGGTAGTAGTACTAGTAGAATTGAGATTTATTGCACTTTCTTCCCCGTCTTCCACTCTTCTTCCTCCTCTCTTCTTCTTCCTCCTCTCTTCCCCATCGTCGGCCGCACACCATTTACCCCCACTCACTGCTCGCCCACCCGCGCAATCTTCCTTGGTAGCTCACGCATACAATATCCCCCCGCTCACTGCTCGGCCACATGAGGAGAAGCTTCTTCGCTCGCCCGCCCGAATCCACGTCCCCGCTGGCTCGCAGACACCGAAAACCCTAATGGCAGAACCGACTGACACGCAGAGCCGCAATTGGAATTCCCTCCCCGATGTTCTCTTGGAGCAGATTTGTAGTCGTATGGACCTACTCAGCATCGTCCGTCTAGTCGCATGCTCGGTGTCTTTGTACCGTCTACTCGTCTGCAACCGACCGGCTCTTTTCAAGACACCCTGCTTGCTGATGCCCGATCCTCGCAGGTGGCCCAAACACCGACTTGACGATCCTCGCAGGTGCCCCTCGACATGCTACCACTACTCGTCCACCTGTCCTTCATGCACGGCCACTACTGGGCGGGCATGAAGTCCAACTGGATCGTCCTCATCCACCACTCCGGTAGTCCATGGTGTCTCGTGGATATCTACACCCAGCGAGAGATCACCCTTCCATCGTTGGATACCGCCGCCATCGAGCCTCGCGGCCCGCCCGACACTCCTGCCTACTACGCACGAGACTTGTCAAGCTTTTGGCCCGACCTCTGTTTGCAGAAAGTTCTAATCTGCGAAGTGCCTAGACCATCAGAAGACTACATGGATTACAAGCTCATTACCTTGTTCAACATGGGATTAGTCTATCTGGAATCCGGTCGCCATACATGGTTATGGCTCATCATCAATCCTGTTGAGGCAACATTTCTGTCTAATGCTATAGTGCACGATGGCATCATTTACGCGGTCGACGCACAGATTGGCTGCCTATACTGGTGGAATCTATCGTCGTGTAATTGTTCTATCTCATCTCATCTTTACCTTATGAATACGACTGCCTGTTCATTTGTTACAAATTTAGAATACAAGCATGTCTATAACCACATCATTGCTATATGTTCCTCTCATTTCCTAGATTTTTATGACCACACATGTTATTATAATAGTTGATATGAGAACAATTGGCATCTAATGATTGCTAGAATACATATTATGAGCATAACATCATGATTGCTATATGTTACTCTCGTTTACAAGATTTTGATAACAACGCATGTTATTTCTTAGAGTTGATATGAGAACAGTAGTAGTAAGTGCTATGGTAGAATATGAGTAGGCGTTGTCATAGCTGTTTTCCTCTCATTGTTACATGATGTTTGAACCATGACATATTGCTAGAATATGAGAGCCATTGGCTTATTTTTTAAACTTGGGGTATGATTATGACCACGGCATTGCAATTCTCTATCTATGATATGTGTCACTGTTATAATAATCTTAATTCAACACATACTCTGAACATGATTATTTATTTTTGTCCTTTTGGTCTCCAATTTGAATTGTTGCAGCAGACGCAAATGCGCTGCCCTTCATGATTCTAGGACCTGGAATCATACCAGCCGATGGGTGGTGGTTTATCGCTCGTTCAGCTGACGGCGGTCATTTGATGCTCATTTGCACGTACCAAATTGACCAAACCATTACATCAAACCACATGCAGTACAATGCGTGGGGTGCTCGTGACATTGATGGCTATGGCTGCTTCGTGTTCGAGAAAGATCCCAACTCCGTTGGGCCAGGCGTATTCAACTGGAGATGGGTTTACAGCCTCGGCAACCACTCCTTGTTCCTCGGGCTCAATTATCCGATCATCCAACCAATCATCGATCATATCAACAGCGATGATTACCGTGCTATGCAACTTCCATTCACGAGGGGGGACTATGTTTACACATCATACTATGGGTTTCATGAATCACCATATCCAGAGATTCGTCGACACAGCTTGTTGCCAGATAATCTTCAGTGTGTGAAAGGCATCACACTTCCATGCGATGGATGGCTTTTGCAAACCCGACATGCGGCGATGTGGTTCATGCCAACAGCAAATATGCACAACTTGATTTGTGCTGATATCTAGACTGAGCCATGTATTCTGCTGCGGTAGCACGACCCTCTTTTGTTGAATATTATGTACTGTTGTTAGTTTGAAGCACTCATCTGGTTTGAAGGATAGTAGATACCTTCTTGGGATCAAGTGCATCCTAACTCACCTGCGTAGGATGTACTGATAATGATGATGGAGATGTTGTTGCAGAAGCCATATATATATACATATATATATATACACACACACACATATATATATATATATATATATACATATATATAGGGCTGGGCTATTCTGTTACCCCTCGGCCCTATATAGAGCAGTGACCGAACCGGCGGTACTAGAGTGAAAGAAAAGAAAACATGGGATCCCAACTCCTCAAGCCCATCATCGTCCTCATCCACAACCCCACGACCTGCCTCGCACCTTCTCCCTCCTGGCCGCCGCGCGCGTCCCAGCCCCGGCCGCCGTGCGCCTCCCACCTCCCGGCTGCCGCGCGCCTCCCACCTCCCGGCCGCCGTGCGCCTCCACCTTCTGTCCACCGGCGCGCCTCCACCTCCCGTCCGCCGCCGCACCTCGACCTCCCGACCATCGCGCGCGTCCATCCCCGACTGTCGGCATGCCTCCACCTCCTACATATCGCCATGGCCCTCCATCCCCAGTGCACCGGCCCCCTCTTCCCCACCGCGCCATCGCCCCCCTCTACCTCACTGGGTCACGCCACGTCCCCCCTCCTCCGCCTCACCGCGCCTTCCCCAAGCGCGACGCCGTCGACTTAATTGCAGGGCCAACTTGCCGCTGACCACGCAATCTTCCTCAAGGAGCTCGTGTCCAACGAGACTGTAAGGAACAACTACTCGAGTTCTGAACTTCTTACTCAGTCATGCTAGTACTGAGGGAAAATGGACTGAAATGTATTGCAAATTATCTCTCCGAGACCCTGACAATTATTCAGTCCATGCCGCCATGCAGTACAACTGCATCCGCCATCTCAGTGCGACCTCTTATACCTTTGCAACCCTGTGTCCCGCCATCCACCAAGTAGTCCAATGTCAGGTGCGGCCTTGTCAGCAGCATGTTGGGGGTCCTCTGTTTCTCTTATTGCTGCTCCAAGCCGCAACACCTCATGGCATCTTCATCTCTGCAGGGCCATGTTCTGAGAAAATCCCCTGAAGCGAAATTGTAGCCGATAGCCATTGACCATGAAGCTTCTCTGCCCTGCTGCTACTACTACATGAGGTGATCATAGTGCTTAGTTATTTTCGTGTGATGCCGCTGCTTTAGCCAACTCTAAATGCATAGGTGCCTAGTGTGCTGCATTAGCCATTTTTATAATTAACACGTATATCTAGCTTGTCTTGAAGCTTCATGATATGGAAAAAACATTGGGGAAACTTCATGTTCTACATAGATGGAGTTCTGTTCGGCTGCACTTTGTGTCATTTAGGTTGTTCTCTAGCTAGTATCTAACAAAAATGAATCAGTCACTTGAGCGTTTTAGAAGAAAAAACTAAAGCTGAAATATCCCTCATGTTTTGTCTGTGCTTACGTATGTAGACATGATTTGTATGACAAAGAAGCTCTGCTAAGTTAAATAGATTCAGTCGCATATATGTTTGTATGAAAGTACAAGCATCGGTCAGGACTTCTTTTACAATGTTGTTTATGCTGAGTTCCACTACAAAAATGTATACTTTTTCTCTAAAAAAAAGTTACTAATATAAAGTTTCCCTTCCTGTCTATTATAATCAGTACTGATGGACATATGAGGTCGTGTGGCCACACTTTTTTTGAAGGCGTATCTCCATGCAATTGCACCTTTTTCCCTGGTCCTTTGAGAGGTGACTGACCTGTTGTCTATGCTGCTCTTTCAGTAACTGAACTGTTTTCATGTGGAACTATTGCAAACCAAACAGGCCCTAAGCTTGGTGCATATCACAAATAATGGCAGAACTAGGATATTGTGCACATTACAGTGTTGAGAGAGAGAAGTAGCTGGTTGAACGCTCCAGCAAAGGTCAGGAATCCACTATGGAAGCTTAATCAGAGCTTGCCTTAGTATCTGAAATCTTGACTGTAGTAGTGGACCATGACATGAGTGTCCATGGTTGAAAAACCTTGACTGAACCATGACATTGTCGTATCTGTGCTACTTTTAAGTTATGCATTGCTTAGTATTTCAACCACAGTGGGCACTAGTGCTCCCTTTCTTAAGAATTATCATCAATTATAGGTTTTTTGCACCACAAAATTTTGATTATATTGATACCTAATAATAGCATGTGCTCATTTTTGAATTGAAACAAAACGAGTCTCTCTAATAATAAATGGGCTCTCTAATAGTAAGTTCTAAGGAAATAAATATAGAAGTTCATATTTCAAAACAAATGAAGTATTTTGGAAGTAAAACAAACTATTTCAAAGTACATAAATTATATTTAGGTATCTTTGTGTACTTCAACGTTACTGTACATGAACTTGTTCTTCAACGTTAAATATAGAAGCGCTGCAGGGGCGGTCGCCGGCGGAGGGCGGAGTGTCGACAAGAACCACCTCTGCCCCATCCTGCTCCTCCTCATCGCATGACCGTCTCCTTGGCCGCCTTGCACCTTGACGTCAAGCACTGCCCTCCCATGAGAGTTCGGACGGACAAGGCGCTCCTGCCATATTCTTCCCGTGGATCCAGCTCCTGTTCCCCGCCGACAGTAGGAGACATGAGGTCACCTCCGGCGCTGCTGGTGGCGTGAAGGCCGTCAAATGGTAAATTTCCGACCCTTGTAACCTCAGGTACTACTACAAAGCAGAAAGGATCTTTGTAAGTTAGTTAATAGCACCATGATGTGCCTGTTGTGCTGCAAGACTGCTAGTTCTTCAACTAAAAATAAATATACATTTCGCTTGGCATGCTTTCTGGATGTGGTATTACATGATACAGTCCCAAAAAAGTATAAATTTCTTCTATTGTCAGTTCAATTTTCTCTAGTATGTATGTTCTGAAGATGATGAGAGAATGGTCTGGTGGAGATGATGCATGTTTGTTTGCTTTTTATCATGATATATAAAAAGATGCTGGTAGCTATAGTACCTATACTACAACAGCTCATTGAGAAAAAAATCAGTTCAATACATACTTGGAAAAAAGTTCAATACTAAGTGTTCTCTGCCTATCCTTACATTAGCTAGTCTTCACCATGTCCAGATAGTGCCTAGAAGAAGTTAACTCATGCATTTCCATAAAACTATGTACTGATAAATCAGAACTCGTGCATTTCCATAAAATTCTATAAGTATCGTGTGTGTGATGTTACAAATCTGAAATATTTTTCCAATCATACTATTGATGCAATCACCTAAAAATGTTGAAGAAAAACTCTGCAAGTTTGGTGCATGTGCTGCTACAGATCTAAACTTCTTGTCCAGTCATTCTTGTACTGATGAAGATCGAGTTGACTGAAATAATGTAGTCGATTCCTGAGACCCTTACTAATCCTTCTATATATATAGAAGTTGTGCCTGATAGCCACACATGACTTTTGTCTTTGTTTTTGTAAAATTCTTTGAACTTATTTAGGTGATATATTTGGACCCTTGCCTCGTCAGTACAACAACACACTCCACAGCTGGTCAGGAGAAGAGTTGCATGCAGGCCACCCTCTGCTCCATCCTCGATTCGGCGCAGTCATCTCCCTCTCATCCTCTCTCTGCTCCGTGTGTGTGTGTGTGTGTGTGTGCAGGGAGTGGAAGGAGATAGTGCAGGGGAGTGGGAGGTCCTTCCATGGTGAATTCATAGGCATCTTCCATGGAGATTGTGAACTCTCTCGATTATTGCTTGAGGATTTATGTTGGTCTGTTCACTGTAGTTCCTGTATAGCGGCGTCCTCTTTTTCTAGTGTTCCTCTTTTGATGTTGTTGCAGGTGTTTAATAACCCACTGATATGATTTCTGGAAACAAGCTTCAGTACAGAGAAGCTTCGGTACGAGAAAAAATGGGTCGTCACTTCATCCATATGCAACCTCCTGCGTGGTCGTACATTTTTATTTGGAGCTACTCGTTGTGTGGTCATCCATATGTGTATTGTGTTGTCAGGTCATGTGCAAGTTTGTTACAAGTTCATTTATATGTTGGTAACCACTGTTATTGCTGCTAGCTATCGATCTGACTGTTGTATTACTGTAGCCCCTTCGCTGGCTTAATCTCCTACTATTTGCTAGCTTGGCATTGTAAAAACATGACAAGTTCACAACTACAAAAGTTGTAAGTTCAAACATGGCGTACCAGATAACTTTGGGGAAAAAGCTCAGACGAAAAGAAAACACGGAAATTCAAATGGTAAAAGTTCCAGTCGCAAAATGAGAGAAGTTCAAAATATTGTTGCAAAAAATATTGAGTTCAACAAAAAAAGGAAACACACATGATTTATTTTTTTTGAAAAAATATCATTCAGTTCAATGATATAAAACATGCAAGCTCGAATTGTTGACGAAGTTACGGGATAAACAAATTTTCCTATTCAAGTGGAAGCTCCCAGTATATGATGGATGTGGGAGTTATTTTTACATTCACTGTTCGATGCTTCTCTTTATGCAATGTTTTATATTTTCAAGTGCTCGATGAAAATTTATGTTCCTAGTAGTTCATGTATTATTGCCTGAGGAGTTCATGTGTTACTGGCCAGTAAGTAAACTTATTAATCACTCTCTCAAGTGTGATGAAAAAAATGGGCAGTAAATTGATGAAAAAAATCATCGAGTTCAAAACACGCCGAGACACGCGACAGCCACCCTAGTTCGGGCGTAGTAAGTACCTCAGTACGAGTTAAAAACAGTGGTCCGTTTGGAATAAAAGAAATGGGAGAAAATCAAACTGTAAAGTTCAAGCAAAAAAAGAAACCCCATGAAAATCCTGCTTAGTAAGTACCTCAGTACAAGTTGTAAAATGAGAGAAGTTCAGAACAACGTTGTCAAAAAATTATTGAGTTAAAAAAACACATTTTCTTTCTGAATAAAATATCATTTAGTTCGATGATACAAACCATACAAGTACAGGGGCGACAATACAGTAAACCGTTGAAAACTTACGAGAAAAATATTACCCAAAAATAGAGCAAAGTCTAGTTAATGAAAACACGCTTAGTACAAACCCATGCAAGCATTAGTACAAGTACCCTTTTTCGGAACCATTCAAAATTACTCTACAAAGAATAGCTCAGTACAAACATACACATATATCAGTACGACTACTCTGTTTTTCAGACGAGAAAACAGCAAGATCCGTCATGCCGTCTTCAAAATTACTCTTAAACAGTTGCGAAGTAGAGAAAACGTTCAACATGACTAAGTTTCGCATTTTCGATAGCTATCCAACGGTATATAATTTGCCATATTTCGACAAACTTTTAAAAAAAATCGCGTTCAAAATCAAATTTGACCGTATTCAAATCCGTTTTTAAACCGTAAAGAATTACAAAAACATTTCTATACTAAAAAGTTGTGCATTTTCCATACCTTTCGAATGTTGTATCATTTGCGTCAATCCGACAAACCGTTTGCAAAAAATCGCGAAAATACGTTTTGCCCAAAATTTCATCGTTTTTCAAATTACTTTTAAATCATATAGAATTAGAAAAAACAATACATATATGGAAGATGCGGATTTTCACCAGCTTTCCAACGCCATCTTATTTGCTCAATTCCGACAAACCATTAAAAAATTGAGTCCAAAATATGATTCGCGTTTTCGATTTTGAAAAAACATTTTTTTCAAAACTGCTCTTAAACAATAATGATTTTGCAAAAAAGTTCAATATACTTGAAATATGGTTGTCAAGAGCTTTCCAACGATATATTACATGCCACGTTCCGACAAAAAAATGAAAAAAAGTTTTTGAACCAAAGAAGACGATTTGTTAAAAACAACTGAAAGCATTAGTTCAACCACTTCGAAAACATCAGTACAACCACCTGAAACTGTCAGTTCAAAAAGGGTAACAGAATAATATTCTGTTACGCGTAACTGAATAGCCCAGATATATATATAAGTTAGGCTTTAACTATGTACTTGTTAGTTAAACCTATGTATAAATTGTGACACTTAATACGACTAGTAAGTAGTACAGTAGCAGTACTAGTATACGGCGGTAAAATTATTCATCATGTCCACACATTGAATTGACGTGACAACATGCTGCGCGTGAGGTGACACAATAATCCCGGCAGTGTGTTCGGGTATTCTGGACTTCAGATTTGGAGTACCACTTATCTGTCGAAATCTTTCATCATTCACTTAAAATAGTCGATTGATCATAGATTGAGTACCATATAACTGGAATTACCGATGCAAGTCGAAGGAGGATTGGCCGGTGCTGCCGGCTGGCGTGAAGTTTGATCCCACAGGTCAGGAGCTGATCGAGCACCTTGAGGCCAAAGTGAGTGCTGACAGCGCGAGATTTCAGTCTCTCATCGATTTGTTCATACCAAACATCAACAACGAGCACGACATATGCTACACCCAACCTGAGAAACTTCCAGGTAAGACACCGATCGGCCGTCTACTTGCACAAACATATTCCTTTGTTTGTAGCTCTATTTTTTTTAGACGCAGACCTGGTGAAGCAATTAAAATTTGACAATTAATAAAAAGTGAAACAAGTGACTGCAACATGCCAAAGATGTTATGAAAATGCCAACTACGTACACTAAAACCTGTATTCCACAATACTGCAGGTATCACAATGAGTGGCCTAAGGAAGCATTTCTTCCAGCACAATTCCAAGGCGTTCAAAAGGGGAACGTGGACGCATCGCAAGATACAGTCGGAGTGTGGCATGCACGCGATGTGGCACAAGACCGGCAATACCTTGCTGGTGATGGTCAACGGCCGGCAGACAGGCAGCAAAAAAGGTTCTGGTGCTGCACACCAATAAGAACTTCAACCAGCAGAGGACCAACTGGGTGATGCACCAGTACCACCTCGGGGACCTGGAGCAAGAGAAGGAGCGGGAGCTGGTCCTTTGCAAGATTTCTACCATACGAACACTAGGGCCAGGAGTAAAAAGATTATAAGTTAGTTTGGTATTGGTAGTTGTACTACCTTGTCGTCGCAAGTTGGTATTGTTGTTAACGATCTTTTGGTATGAACTTGCATTTGCTTCCAACCATCATGCTGAGGGTCGACGTGGATATAAAGCTGAATCATTTGTTTCGAAACGAATTTTCAGGCACCTGCTTTTTATTTGATGGGTAGCATAAGCACCTGCCGTTTGAATTCCTAGTTCTCCATTTTTTTCGAAACAAGTCCATGCACTTATTATCACGATAAAAAAACAATATCCGTCCTGCATCCCAGTTATCAGTCTGTACTTGTAGAATTCTCTCGTTTATTGAGCACGTATATTGTTTTTCAGGTCGAGCAAGTTTCAACTGGGCTATAGACTGCCCAGGGTGGTTTTGTTTTTACCAGGCCCAGCCCATGACAACAACGGGGCACAAAGATCCAGCAGGTATCTACTGTCCTCTGGCCCGCCAGCGTTAGTTATATTTTGTCTTACAACATCCGTAGGCAGTTTTTTTACTGAATCAAACACACAGCCCAGTTCTATTTCCTCTTGAAACGCATGTCCTACATCCGTTTTCTAATCTCTACCTATAGTTTCACTAGTTCATATACACGTATCATTATATTGAAAACACATAACATTCCCTTGTCATATTTACATCCTTATTTTTGTTGTTTTTTCCCACCTAGCACTCATTTTTTTACCATTGGTTTTCCCTTAAACCAACTGCATTGTCTCACGTCTTATTTGCTTACAAAAACAAAATGATTTTTTGGCCAATCAATAAGTTCTTAAAAATATGTTTATCATTTCAGGATTACAACAGTTCAGACTCCACCGAAATATGCAAAATAAGGTTCAGCTGGGTCCACGGACACAACCCAGTTTTTTTGTGACTTGCCAAGTAAGTCGCTTTGTCAGGCCTGTTGGGCTGCAAATCTTTCAAGATGAGGAGAGCTTTAATTCGGCTGGCCGAGAAAATGGCCCATGAGTAATGAGAAATGGGTTGTACATTTTTAAAACACATCAAACCGGCAATTAGTTTCAAATATCTTTTTTTTTTCATTTTGAGATTTTAAATTACATTAATTTTTATGCGTGGAGAATTTGTTGGATTTTATATTGATATACATTTATTTTTAAAATCAGTTTGAATGTGAGTTGAAATTTCGGGATTAAAAATAGTTCGGACCGCACCGAAATATGCAAAATTTCGTATAATTTTTTAACCGTGGCCAAAATATAGGCTGTAATGCTAACAAAAAGAATATGGGCTCCAAAAAACCTTAAGAATTAGCAAATGGGCTGTAAATTATTAGAAATAATGGCAGATGGGTTGTATGCTGTTTTCCATAGATTTGAGGCTTTCCTAAAAAAAGGTTGACGCACAAGCAGTGACTGTTGGATGTCCATCCAACGGCCGTCGGCCTTCTTCAATCTCTGCCTGCTCCCTGTTCCCCACGGCCGGCTGTGCTGCCGTGCAGGCTTCACCACCCCACCGTACTCCCATCGCTGGCCTAGCCATCCCTCTACTCACCCACACCTGATGTTATTCTCTGGCGATGGCAGACAAACCAGTAAACCCTCGTACAGTCGTACTCCCCTCCGCATGGGAAACAACTACCGAGTCTTCCCTGCCTCCGTGTCGTTCTCTTCCTAGGCCTCGCCGTCCTCCACCGCCCTGGTGTTCTCGGCGCGTCCTGGTCAACGTGGTCAACGACTGACATGCATCTGAAGTGGACTATACGTGGAGAGGCCGACAGCTGGGTCCATGGCCGCACGGAAGGAAATGCCTCCTTATTACGTGCAAAATAATGATTCCTCCACCTGACATCAGGGACCCACCGAAAGGGCCTTTGTATTTCTTAAAAAAATGTTACAGCCACTGACAGCTCGGACCCACCAGCTATTTCTTCGCACGCAAGGAAGTGCCTCCTTATTACGCACATAAAAAATGAATACTCCCCCTGTTAGCTCGGACCCAGTATAGTCGCAAGCTGACTTGTGGGCCTACTAAGTTGACGGGGACGGAGGGCTTTGTCAACTTAGTCAATATGCACGATTCTAGCTCCAGTGACCATACGATGTCCATCCAACGACCGTAGTGCTTCTTCAACCTCTGGTCTTCTTGCTCCAGCCGCCCAAACCAGCGTCGGTCGTGCCTCGTGCTCCTGCCTCCCATGGCCGGCTGCGATGTCGTCGAGGCCTCACCACCCCCTACTACTCCCACTGCTGTCCAGGCCATCCCTCTACTCACCCACACCACCTGTTAACTGTTATTCTGCGGTGACGGCAGCCTCACACCGCAGCGAACCAGTAAACCCTGGTACTCCTCTACGCGTGGGCATCCACTGCCGCGTCTTCCCCGGCTCCGCGTCGTCCCCTTCCTAGTCCATGCCGTCGTCCACCGCCCTGGTGCTCTCAGTGCAGCGTGGTCAACGTGGTCAAGGAATGGCTTCCATCGGACGTGGACTATACGTGGAGAGGCTGACAGCTGGGTCCACAGTGGCGCAAGGAAGTGCCTCCTTATTACGCGCAAAATAATTATACCTCCACCTGACAGCAGGGACCCACCGGGCGAGCCACCGTATTTCGTGAGAAAAACGTTTCCCCTGACTGCTGGGACCCACCAGCTACACCTTCGAACGCAAGGAAGTGCGTCCGGGCAAAAAAACAACAAAAAAATGATTCGCCCCCCTGACTGCTGGGACCCACCAGCTACATCTTCGCACGCAAGGAAGTGCCTGCCAGTCGGGACCCACCTGGTTGAAGCGTACGTAGTGTTGTCATTTTGGTCGCAAACGTGTACCTACATACTGGTCGTTGTAGAGGCGCGCACGTGTCATAGTAGAGGCGCGCACGTAGCATGTACACGTACGTACAACGGCCAGGGTACAAGAAAGAAAATACAGCCATGTATGTGTACATACGGCCGGGGTCTCGAACGCCTACTCGCGCATACGTACGGCCAGGGCTCGTGTACATGGCTGGGTCGGAACAGAGAAACAGCGTCGTCGTTGTGTTCATGGGGAGCCAACCGGCTGGGTCGGAACAGAATGCGTGGTCGTGTTCATCGGGAGGGCTTGGATGGAACACGCGATGGAAACAAGGTCTGGCGTACCGCACAACGGAGGAAATGGCCTTGTGTTCGACCGGCCACGTTCGAAACGAGATCCTGTTAATCGGGAGGGGTGTGGCGTACCGCAAAACGGAGGAAACGGACCTTCTACGGTCGGAATGGGTGTCCTGTTGATCGGGAGGGGTGTGGTGTACCGCAAAACGGATGAAACGGACTTGTGTTGGAGCACTACGGTCGAAACGGGGGTCCTGTTCATCGGGAGGGGTGTGGCGTACCGCAAAACGGACGAAACGGACTTGTGTTGGAGCGCTACATTGAAACGGGGGTCTTGTTCATTGCGAGGGGTGTGGCGTACCGCAAAACGGGACTCCACGGGATACTGTTCATCTCCACTGTCGACCTCCTCCAGCCTCCACGGGCTCCTGTTCATCCAGCCTCCACCGTGCGCTACTCCACCGTCTACTGTTCAACCACCCCTCCACGGGCACCCCTCCACCGTCTACTATTCATCCAACCCTCCACACCACGGGGTCCTGTTCAACCACCCCTCCATGGGCACCCCTCCACTGTCTACTGTTCATCCAGCCCTCCACGCCATGGGGGTCCTGTTCATCCAGAGGCAACGCCACCGCTCACT
>NC_041381.1:142330119-142409959 GCF_002162155.2 Triticum dicoccoides
CTCACTGTTCATCCAATCGACCGGCTTCAGTTAGCAGCAGTAGCGAAGGAATCGCTCGATCGAGTTCAGTTAACAGCCATCGATCGATCGCTCGGGTTCAGTAATGCGTAGCCTGCAGTGCAATCGCTCGGGTTCAGTTAGATCCCAATGCCTTGCTTGGGTTCAATTAGAGCCAACGCCTTGCACACACGCGCGTATGTGTATGAGAGAAACGTGCATTGCTCGGCCCCCGACCTCCCACCGTAACCGGGAACTCCCCGAAATTTTCCTTGCCCTTGCTTCTACCATGGTTTTTTCTGTCATGGACGGCCCAAAGAATGTCATGCAGCTGCGTCTCCGGCCCGCCCAGGATGAAAAGCCCATTTTTTGTCATGATTTTTTGTCATAGGAGTAGGAGCCCACCACATCTATGATGATACCGGGTTTTTTCACAATTATCGTCATAGAAGTGTCATATGTATGACAGGAAAAAAAATCGTTCGGCCCAAAATGTCACGGATATGTCTTTTTTTGTAGTGCAGGCAACCCAGGTTGGCTAAAATCTTAAGTCAAATTGATGAATATTTATGGCTTTATAACGATGATTATGGAAGGTGGCCCCTGTATATTAAATACAAATGCCGATGATATGTTTATTTTGACTCTGTTGCGACCGTTTATCAGTTAAAAGTGGCCCATCATCAGCTTCTACTCCTTTGTAGATACTACGCAGAGTTTTTTCCGCAATAACAAGACAACCCTTAGCCGACGTCTCGGTGCCCGAAGGCAGTTGTGTTAGCGAAAATGAGGCAATCAGATATGCGGGCTTATAACTTTCACTTAGTCATAGGAGCTTTAAACTGGGGAAGCTAGCTATGAGCCCCCAGTTAGTGTTTCGGCGACAGCCGAGGTCAAGCTGTAAACACTTCGGCCAATGTTATGAACGGCCCATCATTTAACATAGTCATCAGATCGCTGACCAGTTTACGCTTATTGTGACAGTCAGTTTTCAGCTTTCTCCACTGAGGTGCTTAACCATGCGAGCTGGAAGCACAATCGTAGTGGTTCTCCCTTTGCACACCTAGCCGAACAAAGCGGAACGTAGGAGGCAATCATAGGAGCCGGGAAACCCAACTATTGACCAAAGACACAATTTGAAACCGATGCATATATAGTAATATCCGAGAATGTTTTTGCCGAATCCCTAAAGGTGTCCGGCGTTGCACTGCGAGACTTGTGTTGGAAACACACAAATAGTTTAAAAGTTCCATAAGCTTGGAAAACCAAAAAAGTCAGTAAAAACTTGGCGTCCGAGCAAGATCAAGTGTTCGGTGTCAATCCGAAAATTGGAAAAAAATTGTGCTTCTGTCGTTCTTTAACATGACGCATCCGATCTCAAGACTTCAGGCAAGTCAGCCCTTTGCAATGACCAAGAAGAAAACACATTTACTATAAAACAGCTCATATAAATTTTAAGAGCCCCCAAGTTACTTGGGTAAAAGAATTTTATGTATAATGATTGTATGTATCGAAGTACTTATATCCTATCTGTGTTCACCCGAACTTTGAACGCGTCTTAAGCGACCGTCGGCTTCTCCCTCTTCGGTCAAGGACCGAAAAGTGTTATGTACTCCACCTACGAGAATATCGACAGTGTTTCCAATAACCAGGCAATCATGCCATAAGGCTGTAACAGACAAAGCACGCTCGGGGAACTTATGCTATATTACTAACGAAGTGTAAGAAGCAACTTCGAAGAAAATAGTACCTCCACCAATACCTTTCTTCACTTGCTCATTGTTACTATTAGACTTGTGCAATAGATTTTTTGTACTCATGAGTTCTGTTGTGTGCTGACCATGATTGAAAACAATAAGATTGCTAGCTTTCGGCTTCACCCAGTTTGAGGTCAGAGCTCGGATGACTCGGTCGTGAAAATCGCAGATGTGCTCCCTTTACAACCTAGCCAAACAATCGGTAACGTAGGGGTAAGCACAGGAGCCAGGCAACCTAGCTTGCGGAACACTTAAGTCAATATGATGCATATTGTGGCATAATACACGAACAAGGAACAAAGCCGTACAAGTATAATCATATGCAAGAGAAAAACTTCATAAAGGAAGCCCCCAAATAAATGGGGTATTTGAATTTGTGTGTCACAAACAAAGTTATGACAAGGAATTTTTCTCACAAACAACTTTTTGCCAAAGAAGTATAATGCTTGGTCGAACCGAACAAAATTTAAAACTGAAAGTTTTTGCGCATGAAAGCGACTTAGCTAGTTAATGTGTTCGGCATTGATGACGCGGTCCGAGCTTGACACGGGACAAGGTTCCATCCTCTCAGGATGGTCCCCAGGTGGCCGAGCAGAGAGTTCGGCACTCCGAGAAGATCAAGCCCCCAGTCCAGCCGCGGTAATGGAGTAGCTCGGTGCGCCAAGGCGACAACACAATTCGGTTGACAGAGGCGACAACACGGCTCGGTCTGAGTCGATTGGCTGCACAGTAATATAGTGCAAACCAAAAGTAATGACAAATAAAGATAATAATGTATATTTACAAAAATTCGTCTACTTATTTAATACAAGTGAAGTAAATAATGAAAGAGATATGGCCTGAGTGTCGAGGTCAATGTCAATGCAGGGCGTCGGTGTGATGTGGTAAAGGTGTGGCAAAGCCCGAATTCACAGGTCGGTCCGAGTTCCGGATACGGCGTTCGCTGAACTATGTAGGGAAACTTTCTGAACCACCACGCGATCGTTGTTGATGCGGCCACCATTTGATAGACCTGTGTATAGATGATGGAACAAAGCAGAGTAATAATTCCTAGGGAGAAATAAATCCAAACAAGCAAAAATTGCAAGGATTAATAGCACCTGGTTTATTTGTTGTAGCAGTCCGAAGAAAGGTTACTCCCAAAATTGGGACTCGGTCCGCAGACCCATTGCCTGATGGGTGATAAAGCAAAGGAATGGCGATGCTGGCAAAGGTTGGGTCGCCGAGGCAAAGCCCGTGGTCCAGCTAACGTGATGAAGCTGGTCGGTTGGTGACGCCGAGGTCTCCGAAGTAAGTTGACGAACAGATGGCAAAGCCCTCGTCCTACCCGAGGTGACGGAGCAGGTCGATAAGGAGATGTTGCAGCTGCCAAGTCAGCCGAGGTATTGAAGTAGTTCGGCATGATGGACATTGTCTTGATGAAGCAACGGTTCGGCCATGCCGATGCAGGTCATAACTTGTGACGTGGTCAATGCTGGCTTGATGAAGTGACCGTGTGGCAATGCCGGTGTGCCCTCTCCGTGTAATCCATGGGGCAGCGATGTTGGTGACGATTTATCCTTCGCGATGCCAAACTATTGTCCGGCTGGCCGAGATGATGATTTGAAGAAGTTGAGATCGGCTCAACAAAGCGATGACGTGTCTAGCGCAGGTCGGCCGCCGTGGAGTAATGTTGTCGGGCTGGTTTGACACCAGCGCGACGTTAAAGATCGTATTGTAAAAATACTTTTAATACTAGTGGGATGTGTTTGAGAAAAACACAATACCCCATACGAAAACTTCCTTCAAAAAGGATGTCCAAAATCCCGTTCATAAAGAAGATGAACTCGGGTCGGATTCGTTCTCCCATAGAAAACATATCCAAAAGGTGATGCACTAATCGGAAGGTTACCGGAGTTTGATGGTCGGATCAAGCTGAATTTTTGGCAGGTGGTAGATATGGGAGTTCCGCAGCCGATCAACGGTTGGATCTTCCAAAGGACACCGAGCTAGATGCTAGACACCACGTTCCAAACTCGTCCGGATTCTCGTCCAGATTCAATAGGGCTCAAGTATATCGGAGATTGTCGGAGATTCCTCCATTGGAACTCGACGAAATTTTGCAGGGTTGTTGTAGACTTAATTCCATATAATTCCACCGAAGCAATCGTTTAGGCGACACTCGAGGAGGCGGTGGCAGCGGATACGAGTTTGCTGTCTAGAAAAACAGCACGGTCGCCTGAGGGCAATGTTGACGTTGAGCCCCCGAGATCCATGGATGACTCCTCCATGATCTTGATAGAGATCGGAGTTGATGTTGATGAAGGCCCTCATCCGAACATGACGATCGGAGGTAGGGCTCAGTCCTCGGTCAAGCCAAGGTGACCAGTCAAGCTAGTGACGAAGAAGCCGACGTCGCAGTTGACTTGCAGGTGAGCCATTGATCCTTTTGTCGATCACAAAGCGGAACTCTCAATGAAAGCACCAATGTCGGTGTCAAAAACCGGCGGATCTTGGGTAGGGGGTCCCAAGTTGTGTGTCTTAGGACCGATGGTAACATGAACACAGGATTTTACCCAGCTTAGGGCTCTCTTGATGAGATAATACCCTACATGCTGCTTGATTGACTTTAATGAGTATAGGGGTTACAAGAGTTGATCTACCTCGAGATCATATGTTGTGGTCTAAACCCTAGAGGTATGATGAGTAATGTCATAATGCCCTATCGACTAGCCTAGCCTCGGTTTATATAATGTACTAGATGCCTAGGATAACAAGAGTCCTAGCCGAATACGCCGGTGGGGGAGGAGTCCTTGTCTTGATCACCAAGTCTTGTAGAATCTTCCTTGTGTATACTTCGGCTGTCCGAACTGGCCCATGAGTAAACGGCCATGGGGGTCCTCAGCCCAATCCAACTGATCGGGAGACGACGTGGTGAGTACCCCGCAGTCCAGGACACCGTCAGTTGGTACAATAAAATCACTCCACTATATATATAAGCAGTAGCCTCGGCACTTGCTTTACTAGGGTTCCTCTCTTTCACTCTCTCATGCTCTCCAGATCTAAGCAAGACATAGGTGGCCACACACTCTCTTTCCTCATGGCTGGTCAAAAATCCGGCCGGACCACCTTGACCGGGGCAAGGGTGTAGGTGCATCGTTCATGCAGTCGTCAGTGGTGAGGGAGGAGACAAACAGCTGCCTGCGCGTCCCGGTCGGCGACCATGTCGTTCTCTTCGAGATAGTGCCAGCTTGGGAGGGCCTCCGACCCCTTCTTCCTCCCTGCGGTATTGTGGCCAAGATGCGGCCTCTGACGTCATATTTTGCCACATGCCGACGACCCTCAGGTATATATTCCTTCAAAACCTGCCTTGCTCTACTGCCCCAGCACCCCACGTGGCTGCGTGTGGATCTTTTTCTACTTCCGTTGGCTGTTCCAGAGCCACTAGACTTTTACTATTATTAGAGGTAAAGCTAGTTCATACATTTGAATCTAAGAGTTGGTTCAAACAGGGAAGAAAGTGGGAAAGCTGTAGCATGAATTTAGGACTTGGTTCTAAGAGGAAATGGGGGAAAGTAATAGATACTAGCTACCCAACCGATCTCTTGGCTGAAAAGGCAAAGAAAGCATGGTGGATGGCGAAGGGTGGGGGGGAAGTGGACATGTATCTTGGTCGGAAAAGGAAAGAAAGTGAGGGGTGTTGGGGGACAATGCAAATGAGAACGAGCACATCTAGATTTCCTCTACTCACATAGGAAAATGTTGTCATGGAGATAAAAAATGGGACAAATGTAGACATGTTGACTGAGTGTTTGCCGCTCTCGGCAACCACATCTGCCTCACCACTTTATGCCCCTGTTGTCCCTAAGCCCATATCGCTACAGTTAATGTAAAATCACATGAAGCATTAAGCAATGCCACCTAATGTCACTATTAAGTAATGGTCTAGTGTCGTCGATAAATTGAAGCAACGCCACCTAATGTCACTATTAAGTAATGGCCTAGTGTCGTCAATAAATTGAAGCAATGCCACCACCATTTTATGAAGTCCTTCCGTCTTGCTTAATTTCCCATGAATTGTGTTTTTGCAATTACACTTAAATCTCAAACCTCTACCATTTCTTCATCCCAATGGAACAACACAAATTAGGTTGCACATTTACTGAACATGTGATGCTCTTATGACAGTAATACTAATGCTATTGTTCTGCATGTTAATCTAGTGGCAGTGTTGATGTGATGTGATGCTACTTACTTAAGGGCACTTTCATACTGTCAATGTAGTGCCAATTATAATACAATAGATGCTACTATTAATCATATGCCACTGCAAATAAGTGTCACTGTTTAAATAACCGTATTTCATATTTGCGTAAACAGGTATGTCTATCTCCATATCATTTCTATCCGCGCAATCACAAGTACACACCTCAGTTTTAGTATAACTGCACAAAATGAGATGGCTATTCCTTGCTGCCGTCGTCTAACCACCCGTCTTCCAAGTATTCCTACATTGGTAGTAACTAGGTAGAATGACCAAAGCAATCTAAAAGAAGCTGATTCGTACGTTTTACTTCCTGATTGCAGTGCAGGGATGACCGAAAACAACTGCATCCTAGTAAGGAATGCACTTTCTCCCAGTTCATGCATGGACGAGGACTAGCTGGCACGGCTGCACGGAGGTTTTTGGGACATGTGCGTGGACAAGAGGCATTGTGGTCTCCTTATTTCTGCAAATAGTGGTGCTTAAATTTAATGGAACTGTACAAGAAGTTCAGATGCCAGTACACTACATGGTTCAGTTCAGCATTCAAACTGAGAACACAACTATAATTGGTTATTCTAGAATGAGAGAACCTAACCCTGGATGGTGGCAACAAGAAAAACCAGAATGAACTCCAGGAAATTAAATCCCTTTGTTCAGAGAAGCCTTCCTTGATTTTTCCTAATTTGTAAATGTTCTCACAACTTTGTGTTTTGTTGTGAACTAGTATACGTTTGTTATGTCCTATGAATCATTGAGATGTATAAAATTGTTTAACTTATGCTTTTCAAGTATTTTATGAAGCCGAGTTTAATGTGAATGTTCCACATGAACGCTGGACTAGTGTCTGAACGTTTGGAATTTACATTGTGGCCTCAGTTAACTGCATGAACCACTGTAACAAGATACGTAGTTGCCTATATGTCAAACAACAGATTATTGATGGTTAGCTGGTCGATAGCCAACTTTTCTAGTGTTGAAGCGGGCTGAGCTAATGTGCCGTGTTTTGCACAACTGCTTACAAGTGAGGTAGCACCAACAGTGTTTACAAGTACTTAATCAGCCTTACGTACCCTATGTATACATCGGCGCATAGTTCTCGAATGAGTACTCTATTTCATCAAACACACGCTACTCATATGTTAAACCGTGACAACTTATGTCTTACCATGCCATATTCATGAAAAAACTAGTGAGGACATATCTATTTCGACAACAATTGGGATTGTTCTCACATGGGTCACGGGCACACCAAAGTAGCAGCAATTCCCACAGACGGATTCAAACAGAGTACTAGCCCCAGAGGGCTCGATAATAGGCAAGGTTCGGACAATTAGACACAATCCAAACTACTGTTAAACACTAGTTGGGGCAACCTTTTCATGCCTCGATCTAATTTGGGATGGACACAAGACGAACCTTGCCATGAACATCATCGAGGACGTCTAGCAGTAGCTCAATCCTGTGAACCTGCCTAAAGATAACCTTGTGGCCTTGCCACTCATAAACTTTTTTGTGGAGGCATGCCACATCATCTTCTTGCGTAAGCTTGACAAGAATAGTATGCCTCACAAACGAAGGATTAGCTTTGAACTTCTTGTGCTTCAGTACACCCTGGACAACATGCCTCACAACCGTGAGGCTGGAATACATCTCAACATTTGTATAAGTGCAAATGGCTTCCAGGATCCAACACCCTAAGAACTCTATTTTTTCACTGCGTATATTCAGGTCATTCGCCTCATAGTGAGTGACATGTACAACCACACAATCCTTGTTTGCATCAGGGCTCTAATTGAAACAGAAACAAATTCTGAATTACTTTCCAATATAAGGAACACATGTTATTTAAACCACTATGTAGAATCAAAAGTATGCATGACAGGGAAGGTAGCATGGCACCGAAGCTAATATTATTTTTATTATTTATCACCACATACTTAAATGAAAAACCACAATCGAGATCGGCAAAGAAGAAAATCACCTTGGGCAGCTCAGCGGGGGTGGGGGGGACACATCCTCGAAGGGGGAAAACTGCTCCTCCAAGGCCACAGGGGCTCTAACCTCAAACGGGGCGTTGACCATCTCAGTAGTGGCCGTGAGCATATCTGGGTTTGGTTCGGTGGCTACCTCCATCTTCTTGGAGCTCTCTGTCTCGTGGGGATCAGCCTCCCGCATTTGGTCCAACATCGGCAGATCTTTACCTGGTTCTCCTTGGTCCATCATGAAACTGACGAATACTAGGAGACCAGTGAAAGGAAAACACGATCACAATGACAATGAAACAAAAAAGAGAGTGAGGATCGGTTACTGCTTTGCAAAACTTCCTTTTTTCTGAATGAAAATATACCAACATCACGGATCCGCTTACCGTCCCTTCGTTGGGAAAGAAGAACAGTGGAAGATGCGAGTGTTGGCTTACTTGAAGACGGTGAGAGAAAAGGGGATTCAGCAAAGAGTGAAATGATGGTTGCTTCGTCCGTCAAACTTAGAGTGCGGGGAGGTGGGGTTTTGTGATACGATGGCTCGTTACTGCCGCACTACGACCGTGGTGAGTCTCCACCAGCATACTGCCTTCTAATTTGGTGAATGGCATTTGGGCCCGTGCGCTGCATGGCCCACATGTCGGTGAAAAAAAGTAAAACAACATTCAGTAGAGGGAGACGTTTCGATGACCTTGGAGGAGCCAGAAGTGGTAATGTATCCATTGTACTAGTAGTAATTGTTTTTCTGGGTAGTTGTATAGTGTCTCCACTGTACTAGTAGTAATTGTTTCTTTGGGCCCAAGAAAAAACAGCCCATCCACCCTAGTAAATAGTCAAATCAATTCAAAAGCTCATATATTTACTTAATGAGAGGCGCTACCCAGCACACCACCCCCCAAAAACCTGGGTGCTCTTCTTCCTCCTCACTCCCACCCACCTCACCTCAGCTCGCTCCACTCGTACCCCCAAATTCCTCACCTCACTCCTACAATAAAACCTAACTCCCCTTCTTCCTCACTACTAGAGAAATAAACCCCAGCTCCCCTTCTTCTTCACTCGCACTACAAGTAGGTCATCATTCATTAATATGCTCAAATCTCTGAGCTCGATGTGACGCCCTCGAGGAAAATGGAGTCAGCTAACCCCAGGGCCAAGAAGATGAGGCTCCCGCTAGCGGTGACGCCTGTTGTACATCCCACACCCGGCAGAGCGGGGGGAAGCGGCAAGCCCGCCCCCATCGGATCCCAGGAACCCATAGAATCTCGGGTGGACCGCATGAATGATCTCCCGAACGCCATCCTTGGGGAGATCATCTTGCTTCTCCCTACCAAGGATTGCTGCCACACCCAAGTCCTCTCAATTCGGTGGTGCCCTCTATGGCACGCCGCGCCCCTTAATCTCGACTGTCGTCAGCTATTCGTCTTTAATGATTTTGAACTCCCCAGAGCCATCATCTGCTCCCACCAGGTCTCTATTCAGAGCCTCTGCATCCCGTCATACTACGTGAGCAAGCATACCATGCCCTGCATGGTGGACGCCTGGCTGAATCCCCTAAATTCACAGAACAACAACTGCTTGAGTTCTACTATTCTCCAGGAAATCACCTACTAGATACCGAACGCCATGTACTTGTGCCCTCAGCACTGATGTCCATCTCGTGGTTTTCCTCCTCTCTCCACACCGCCACCTTAGCACTGTGCTACCTACCAGACAATCTAGTACTAAACCTTTGACTCCCATTTCTCAAAAAACTTTCACTTGTGCGGGTTTGTATATCAGAGGCCTCATTGCACAACATCATCCACTCCAGTTGCCCTGCCCTGGAGTGCTTGGAGCTTGTTTTCATAGTTAGAATCGGTTGTCTCCAAATAAAGTCACCTAACCTTGTAAAAATTGGAATTTCTTTTGACGGAAGGCAGCTCATCATCCAAGATGCCCCTTCACTTCAAAGGTTGATGCTTGATTCTAGTTATTCACTGTCGCAAATAACCGTCGTCTCTGCGCCTAAACTGGAGACCTTGGGTGTAATACATGATCTATGTGCTCATTTCAAGATGGTGTTTGGCTCCACGATTCTTCAGGTACCGTATACTATCATCTTCACTTGTAACCATAAGTTGCATTTTAAATTTCTGCGAAATAAGTTCTATATCATCTTGGAGTACACATTTTGTACTAATATTATGTTATGTCCTCAATGAAGAGCTTCTCCACGGATAGCCTATCAATGGTGCTGGATTCTGTCAAGATCTTATATATATCCAAATGAATAATTTTGATCAGGACAAGATTATTGGCTTGCTACAATGCTTTCCATGTGTGGAGAAGTTGTATATAAAGGTGATACTTTCACGCACATTGGAAGCCCGCATATAGTGTACTAGAATTAACCGTTCAGCTGTTGCTCTTTCGACACTCTTTTTTTAGACCTTAACTATTTTCAATCTTCATGTCTTTTAGGCAATAGGACGGGGTAAGAAAGTTATACCAATCGGTGAATTCATAAGTACTGGGATTTTCTCACATCCCATGACATACGGTTGAAGACAATAACGCTGGAACGATATGTAGCCAGCCATGCAAACACTAGATTTGTCACATTCTTCCTGCTGAATGCGAGGTTAATATTTTCCATCAGGCTTAAGTTTATCAGCAACATGGTTTTGATGGATGGGTATGTCGAAGAGCAAAAAAAGGAGTTTCAGGTGGACAAAAGAGCTTCTGAACGTGTCGGGCTTCTATTTACAACATCTTGTGGTCATAATCCAATAAATTTTACGACCCGGGATGTTCATTCTATGGACCTGATCGATCCATTTGACTATGACTACCGAAAAAAGTGCTGGAGTTAGATGTTGTTTCCCTTTTCAATCTAGTTTTTGTCTAAACCTGATGAACAATAAACCCTCGTGCTTTTGTATAGTTTGTAAGTTGGAGTTAGATGTTGTTGCCCTTTTGAACTCAGCTGTGACTGTCATATTTTCTTTGAAACAAGGCAAATGGCTTGCCATTCATTTAATTAAGAGTTTATTTTAACAAATCCCAACCAAGGGAAATAACATCACTCTCGTCGGCTGCTTGAGCTCACTTTGCATTACAGAGCCCAAGTGATTAGCCCCACCAGCACCCACAAACTTATTTTGAACTAGCACACTAAATGGGTTATAAATTTTCATAAGAAAGGCTGCATGACCGTGATAGATTTGGATTCTGACATTTGGGACCCACAAGGAAAAAGCCTATCCAAGGTGGTGTCGAATTACTAGCTAGTCAACAAACGATTCTTCCTACCAGCCATTGGATTGACATCCAACATCTGTCATGTATCTTCTATCTCTTGCCTTCTTCCTCCAGCCACCCAAACCAAACCACCCCGTCGGTTCTGCCTCCTCCCTCCTCCCATGGCTAGTTGTGCCCCCGCCGCCCTACTGTACCCTCCAACGTTGGCCAGTACCTCCCTCTATTCCCCCATGCGTCCTGTTATTCTCCGGCGATGTTAGCCCCAACATGCACCCACACCTGAACCAGTCAACCCTCGTACTCCCCTCCGCCTACGTCTGGAACGGCGCATCTTCCATGGCTCCTGTTCGTTTCGTCTGAGGCCTCACCATCATCCTCCACCTTGGTTTGCTCGTTATGCACGGTGCGCTGCCCTCTTGCTTTGTCAATATCGTCAATAACTGAGAGGAACAAGGAGATGACTGTACATGGAGAGGATGACAGTAGGGACCCACCAGGGTCATGGCGGTACACAAGCAAGTGCATCGTTATTACAAGCCCCAGAAAATGGTTCCTCCTAATGGTTGGACATCTGGGGCCCATGTCATTGTCAACCTAGTCAATAAACAAGAGAATTACACAATGAGCGGCTGACGCCAGGGACCCAGCAGGTCACGTAGTTGTTATTTACTTTTTTTGAGGAACAAGCAGTTGTTATTTATACTAGTTTTAGAGATGGATCAGGGTAACAACGGGGCTGTGCAGGGGTTGTGGTTCGTCTAGCCAGGGTTTTATTTATGTTTACCACATCATGACCCCAGTTGTGTTTTTTTCTTGCTGAAAATGGCTAGCCGAGTTCTACTTTTCTAATGAAATACCCAACCGAGGCCTACTTGCTTTGTCAGCCCTGCTGGGCTGCAAATCTTTCAAGACGAGGAGAGTTTCATTCGGCTTGCCGAGAAAATGGGCTATCAGTAATGAGAAATGGCTTGTACATTTTTAAAACACATCAAACCAAGAATTAGTTTCAATTGTTTTTTCATTTAAAGATTTTAAATTCCATTGATTTTCATGCATGGACAATAATTTGGATTTTATATTTATATAAATTTATCTTTCAAATTAGTTTGATTGTGACATAAAATTTCGGGATTAAAAACAGTTGACCGCACTAAAATATGCAAAATTTCGTATAATTTTTAACTGTGGCCACAATATGGGTTGTAATGCTAACAAAAAGAAGATGGGCTCCAAAAAAATCCTTAAGAATTAGCAAATGGGCTGTAAATTATTAGAAATAATGGCAGATGGGTTGTATGTTGTTTTCCACACATTTGAGGCTGACTTGTGCGCCTACTATAGGTTGACGCGTATGCTTTCCTAAAAAAAGGTTGACGCACACGCAACGCCGTGTCAACTTAGTCAACACACGAGAGCAGTGACTTTTGGATGTCCATCGAACTACCGCCGTGCTTCTTCAATCTCTGCTCTTCCTACTCCAGCCGCTCAAACAAGCGCCGGCGGGACTGCTAGCTCCCTCCTCCAGCGGACGGCTGTGCTGCCGCGCAGGCCTCACCACCCCATCGTACTCCCATCACTGGCCTAGCTATCCCTCTACTCACTCACACCCGTTGTTATTCTCCGGTGACGGCAGATGAACCAGTAAACCCTCGTACCCCCCTCCACGTGGGAAACAACTGTGAGCCTTTCCTGGCTCCGTGTCGTTCCCTTCCTAGGCCTTGCCATCGTCCAGTGCCCTGGTGCTCTCATCGCGGCGTGGTCAACATGGTTAATGAACGACATCCATTGGAAGTGGACTGTACGTGGAGAGGCTGACAGCTAGGTCCACGGCCGCACGCAAGGAAATGCCTCCTTATTACGCGCAAAATAATGATTCCTTCACCTGATAGTTGGGACCCACCGGAAGGGCCTCTGTATTTCATGAAAAAAGCGCCCCCCTCCCCCGCTGACAGCTCGGACTCACCAGCCATATCTTCGCACGCAAGGAAGTTTTTTTAGCCGAGAATGTAGAACAATCGTTCTACGGTATTTTCTATATTAATAAATAAAATAAAGAACAATTACAAAGGCTAAACAGCTAGTCTAAACTGAATCAACCAACACCAATTTTTGGAAACATGAGAGTATTTAGAGATTCTGTTCTATCCAACTGGTAATCAAATTGGCTTTATTTTGCTTTGATCGAAGTCTAGTAGTTTCCAGTCCTTCTCTGAGATAATGCTTCCAGGATCCATATCTCATCGGAGCCTTTCTGAAGATTTTGTCATTCCTGGTCATCAAGGTGCTCCAACAGCGCATAATCACCACTTCCATAGCAATATCCTTAGGAATTTCACTGAGAGTCAACATGACTTTATCATAGATGGACATACCTCTATGCTTATCAGGAGCAATCCTATTCTAGCAGAGTCCAGCAAATTGGCAGTCCCAGAAAAGGTGGAAGCTAGTTTCCTCTGTAGGCTCAGGACAGAGGGCACAATTATAATCCTCTAAGTGCATGTTTCTGCATTTAATCATATTCCTTGTGCTTAGTCTGTGATGAAGAAATAAGCAAAAGAAAATCATGTGCGTGAGCCTACACGCTATTTTCCATACCAACTGAAAGATCCCATGTGCTTTACTTGGGCCAGTAATTGCTTTATACATGATCATAGAGGAGAATTTCTGAGTGGTGCCATCCATGATCCAAGAGTCTCTGCTTGATAAGGTCTCCCTAGTTGTGATTATGTCTTGAAGTTCATTGAACTAATTAAAAGCCTGGAGTGACAGAGGTCTATGGAAAATAATACTTAAGTCCTCATGTTGTTGAGCCTGTGACAGAGTGATGTCTGTATTGATAGCAAAAGAGTGTAGTTCAGGGAACAAAGTGCTCAGAGGAATGTTCATCCACTTATCTGACCAGAGCATTATAGTATCTCCTCTACCAGCTTTGCACTTTGTATGCTCTTTGAATGTAGGCAACACTTTCAATACTAATTTCCACCAGAATGAACCAATCAATCTATCTCCAAGTAAACTGTCCTAATAATATGCTTCCCAAATAATATTCACCCATCGGATGTATTATCTATTGAAGAACTTGTGCAAAAATTTCATGAGCAGAGCTTGATTATGAGCCTGAAGATCTAGTACCCCCAGACCACCATGGGATTTAGGCGGAAAAACTTTCTCCCAAGAAATCAATACCATGCCTCTGTCCTGTGATCCATATTTTCTCTAGAAGCAATTCATCAGGTAGGAGTTAATTTGCTGAAGTGCAGTCTTTGGGATCATGAGAGTACACATGAAAAAGGTTGGCATGCTTGTAAAGACAAACTTGAAAAGGGTAAGCTTATCTCTAGTAGATAACATTGTTGAGCAGCGAAGCAGTGTGCTTTCAATTCTCTTCAACATAGGCAAATAGTCTTGAACTATTGGTTTGGAAGAGCTCAAAGGAAGTCCCAGGTAAGTGTGAGGCTAACAACCAATATTAATCCAAGCAGAGCTGAAAGTTCCAACATTTTCTCATGAGGAGTATGTATTGAGATAATTGTGGACTTAGAGTAATTAATCTGCATGCCAGAAAATTCAGCATAGTGCAAAAGTAGATTTTTTTGATATGTTGGATTTGTCTGTGATCAGCCTAAGCCACAAGTACAGTATCATCAGCATACTGCACAATGGGGAAATCAGAAGAAGTGTTGTGTTGAAGTGGTGGATGCACCATGTTGTTCATCATGGCTTCATTAAACATGCTTTGCAGAATATTAGCTGCAATCACAAAAATTAATGGAGATAGGGGATCACCTTGTCTGACACCCTTCATGCACAAAATTTGCTTGCCAGGAACACCATTAAGTAGGATTGAAGAGTATCCAGTCCCATAAATCATCTTGATCCAACTTATCCATCTCTCCCCAAATCCCTTGGCTTTTAGAGTTTGAATAATTTTGTCATGGCTAAGCATATCAAAAGCCTTTTCAAAATCCAGTTTCAGCATAATGAGTTCTTGCTTACCCTGATAACACTGGTAGATATACTCATATGCCCATGCCAGACAGTCTTGGATGCATCTCTTATTAAGAAAGCCATATTGATTCTTGTGCACCATTTTAAGAATATATCCTTGTAACCTGTTTGCCGGCAGCTTTGTGATTATGTTAAGAGTACAGTTCAATATGGAGATGAGTCTAAAATCAGATGGGCAAACAGCAGAATCCTTCTTGGGGATGAGAGTGATGAAGGAGTAGTTAATGCTTTGGAGATTAACTTTTCCTGAGTGGAAGTCCTCAATTAACTTGTAGAAATCAACAGCAATAATGTCCCAGTAGTGTTTTAGAAAAGCAGCATTGAAGCCATCAGACCCTGGAGATTTTTCTGCAGGCATGTTATGAACAACTTTGTAAATCTCCTCTTTGGTGAAAGGACTTTCAAGAGCAGAGAGATCCTCTAAGGGGTTCAGTAGCTGGTGAATCTGCAGTGGATTACTAGTGGATGCCTTAGAGCCCATTCTTGCTTTAAAAGCCCTGAGAAGGATGGCATCCTTGGCCTGGTGATCATGATGTTCAAATCCATCCTCATCCTTTAACACAACAATACAATTATTTCTCAATTTGATAGTAGCCTTTGCTTGAAAATATTTAGTGTTGGCTTCACCCACTTTGAATTGTCTAATAGTGGCTCTTTGTTTCCAATAAACTCTTTGATGATCCAAAATGACTTGCATGTGTTCTTTGACATCATCTCTACCCATTTTTTCATCATTGGATAAACTTCTGCATTCCTCAAAGTAATCATAGCAAAGAATAAGGAAATTGGAGTTATCAATGATCTTCTTCAAATCTGAGAGGTCTCTAGCCCAGTTCTTCAAACCTTTCCTCAATCTTTTAAACTTGGTAGCAATCACCTTAGCACTGTATTGTACATCCACTAGTTGTGCCCAAATACCTTGCACAATCTCTCTGAACTGAGCATGTTCTAACCAATAGTTCTCAAATCTGAAGGCCTTAGATTTGGGAATATTTGTACCAATTGAAATCATGATTGGGATATGATCAGGGGTTGTCTTTGCAAGTGGATGAGCAAGAGTGATAGGATACTTAAGAGTCCAAGCTTCTGAGGTGAAGCACCAGTCCAGCTTCTCCAGGAGTGGGGCATCTTGCATATTGCTCTAAGTAAAGTTCCTGCCTTTTAGGGGGATTTCAGTCAAATCTTGTCTGTTGATAGCTTCATTGAAAGATAGCATACCATTAATGCACCCCCCCTTCTCTGCTTCTGTTGTGTGGGTATCTGATATAATTAAAATCCCCCATAATAATCCAGTGTGCATCATCTGCCATAGGAAAGTCTGAAACCAGTTAATCAAATTTGTTCTCTCATTGGGTTGACAGGGCCCATACACATTTGTGAGGAACCATGAATCACCATCCAGCTTTCAGGTAAATTGCATAGTTAAGGAGAACTCATTGATGTGATGCAGCTGTCCAAAGAAGATGTTATCATTCCATGCTATCAAAAGACCTCCTGAAGCACGCATAGATGGAAGGTAGGAGAATTGGAGATTGGGAGAATTTGGAGATTGTCCTAGGACAAAAGTTCTCAGACAGGCTGAGTCAATCAACTCTCTCTTAGTTTCCTGAAGACATAGGATAGAGCATTTGGATTCCTCCACTTTATTGGATATAGCAGTCCACTTCTTGGGATCATTAAGTCCATGAATGTTCCAATTTAGAATATTCCAATTTATGTTCATTGGGAGGAGATAGAGCAGAACGAGTCATCACAGAACATGCCTGAAAAGATGAAGACAAACCAATACCCAGAACAAGAAGTATAGATAGATCTTGTTGTGGGAAATACCACAAAGTCTGCACCAGGATACCCAGATAATAAGAGGTCCAACTACTGTGCACAGTTAACATGGATTGCAGATACATCGGACACATTGCATACATAAAGATTCTATTACAAAAGTTGATCTCCAGATGATCTCCAAAATGGCTTTAGAGCCATTTCTTGTTCTTCTCTTTGGTGGCCGTGTTACCTTCCATCACAGGTCCTTCTCCTTTGCTTTTCTTGGCTCTCTTGCTAAGGAGTTCTCCAGATGTGACCTTGTGAGGTACCTTGCAGAAAGAGGTATTCAGACACTTAACTACTTTAGCAGATAGAGTAGGTGGGGCAGCATGAGAAGCCAGGCAGTTTTTATCTCTACATACTGCTTGCTTGAAACCTTTAGACAGGTTTTGTAATCTGTAGCTCCTCCTACCTCAGTTTCTACCAGAGGAATGTTGTCCTTCCTCTTCTTGTTTTTGTGCAGAGTAGATTTGGAAGATGCTAACAGAGATTCAGAAGGACACTTGTCCTGTGAAGTCTCCACTCCTTGTTCCTATGATTCCTATGATGGAGTGGAGACAAGACATGCCAAGACATCATTATTATGACAGCTCTTAGGGAAAGAGAAAGGTAGGGTAGAATTACAAGAAGATGCTTGCTTGATGATATCCCAAACTGGGATGTAATGATTTTTTTGGCCCAAGGGAATTTATCTGGGTTCAGGAAATTAACTGATAGAAAATTGACCCAATCAGAAGGTACCTGAATGATATTGACACTATCAGGTTTTGGGGCAATGTGTTGCTTCCATATCTTAGCTCCCTCTTTACCAAGATGAGCTTCTTCATTGATCTCTTGCAGGACCTCTTGATCTTTTTTCAATAGTGTAAGATTCTGCACAAAAGGTGTGAGCCTGATTAGCATAGGCTGGGACAGGGAATCCAGGTGGAGAAGATAAGTCTGAAAAGTTGTCTGTACCTGTGATAACATGAGCCATCTGCATATCTATGTCAGCAACTTGAGTTTCTAGATCCAGGGTGTTGTTATCCCGACCCAATGTATCCTCTGCTAAGCCATTGTCATCACATATCTTGAGTGGCTGCAGTATATCATGCCGAGGAGCTAAGTCCAGTCTGCTAACATTAGCAAGAACTTCAGAGAGCATCAGATCATCATGAGAATCTTTGTTATCAGTATCTGAAAAGGTGTTGAAGGCTTCAAGCATAGGGTCAATCAGTTGTACCATGGGCAAAATAGGAATAGCAGGTGGTATAACCAAAATGGGTTGAATTGGCTGGGCCTTAGGCACAGGCATTTCCTATTGGGCAAAAACTGGCACATGCATCTCTTGTTGGGCCAACACATGCTCATGTTCAGGTCCATTGGGCTGCAACATATCATTCGAATATGGAAGCAGAACCTGCATTGGCGCCAAAGGGCCATTAGCAGAAGCATATGAGCTAGCACTATTGTCAGGTGGGATCTGTGAAATAGTGAGGATACTGTTGGCATCTTGAACCACATTGACCTCTTCATCAAGTGGTGCCATTAGATCATTGAGTGCCATAAATTCTCCAGCATGAAGTTCAATATCAGCATTTTGGGGCAGAGCCCAATGCCCCCATCCTGGCAAATCCTCCTCTTCATCCTCTTCTACATTTTGTTCTTGTTCAGCAAATTTCCCATCTACTGGTTGCTACCACTTGAGCTTGCGTTGGTTTTTCCCTTGAAGAGGAAAGGGTGATGCAGCAAAGTAGCGTAAGTATTTCCCTTAGTTTTTGGAACCAAGGTATCAATCCAGTAGGAGATGACACATAAGTCACCTAGTACCTGCATAAACAGTCAAGAACCTTGCAACCAATGTGATAAAGGGGTTGTCAATCCCTTCACGGTCACTCGCAAAAGTGAGATCTAATAGATATAATAAAGTAAATATTTTTGGTATTTTTGTTGTATAGATTGGAAAGTAAATATTGCAAAATAGTAAACGAGATGCGATATAATGGAAAAGAGATGTAATATAATAGGAAAGAGACCCGGGGGGCATAGGTTTCACTAGTGGCTTCTCTCAAGATAGCATGTATTACGGTTGGTGAACAAATTACTGTCGAGTAATTGATAGAAAAGTGCATAATAATGAATATATCTAAGGCAATGATCATGAACATAGGCATCACGTCCGTGTCAAGTAGACCAAAATGATTCTGCATCTACTATTATTAGTCCACACATCGACCGCTATCCAGCATTCATCTAGAGTGTTAAGTTCATAAGAATGGAGTAATGCATTAAGCAAGATGACATGATGTAGAGGAATAAACTCAAGCAATATGATATAAACCCCATATTTTTATCCTCGATGGCAATAATACAATATGTGCCTTGCTGCCCCTACTGTCACTGGGAAAGGACACCGCAAGATTGAACACAAAGCTAAGCGCTTCTCCCATTGCAAGAAAGATCAATCTAGTAGGCCAAACTAAACTGATAATTCAAAGAGACTTGCAAAGATATCAAATAATGCATATAAGAATTTAGAGAAGAACCAAATAATATTCATAGATAATCTTGTTCATAAATCCACATGTCATCGGATCTCGGCAAACACACCACAAAAGAGTATTACATCAAATATATCTCCAAGAACATTGAGGAGGACTTTGTATTGAGAATCAAAGAGAGAGAAGAAGCCATCTTGCTAATAACTATGGACCCGAAGGTCTATGGTAAAATACTCATGCTTCATTGGAGAGGCAATGGTGTTGATGTAGAGGCCCTCCATGATTCAATCCCTCTCCGGCAGATCACTGGAAAAGGCCCCAAGATGGGATCTCACGGGTACAGAAGGTTGTGGTGGTGGAAAAGTGGTTTCGTGGCTCCCCCTGATGTTTCTAGGGTATAAGAGTATATATAGGCAAAAGAAGTACGTCGGTGGAGCTACGAGGGGCCCGCGAGGGTGTGTGGGGGGGTGCGCCCTCCTGCCTCATGGACGCCTCATGGCGTTTCTGACTTCAACTCCAAGTCTTCTGGATTTCTTGCAGTCCAAGAAAGATCATCACGAAGGTTTCATTCCGTTTGGACTCTATTTGGTATTCCTTTTCTGCAAAACTCTAAAAGAGGCAAAAAAACAGAAACTGGCACTAGGCCTCCGGTTAATAGGTTAGTCCCAAAAATAATGTAAAAGAGCATATTAATGCCCATCAAACATCCAAAACAGATAATATAATAGCATGTAACAATCAAAAATTATAGATACGTTGGAGACGTATCACTGGTTCAAGTGCAAGCTGGAGATTTAATAGAGGATCATTTTGCTACATTGGAATATGAACATCATCATGTTCATGCTGCTGAAGTGGCCCAACAAAATGATTATGCTGATTTGGATGAAAGTTCAGTTGGGCTGGAACATGATGAGGATTACCAAAAGGCTCAATTGGATCGTCATCAGGTGCCTCAATCCCCAAGACCTGATGCTGCAAGATGACTACGGGGACAGTGAGGGAATCTGTTTGGAAATCATAGCCTTCTTCAAAAACTGGGCTGGCAGGGATATCACTCAGCTGTTCAACTCTCACTTTAACCAGAAGATTTGCACGTGTGCTTCTATTAATGTCCCAGCTAAGGAACTTGCCAAACTTGCTGACTGCATTGTTCAGTTCTTGAATGTCCCTCCTATCAAAAGAATATCCACAAATTAAGATCCATACATCTCTATTCATAACCAACCGCCTCCAATTCAGACCCTTGTTATGTGGTTGAAAAACCACATGGACATCAGTGAACTGATGAGGGCTATCAGAAACCAGAGCATCTCTATTGAAAACACTCGCCATCTTGATATAAGCTTGTCCAAGCGGACATGGTTCGATCTCTGAAAACCCTATGTGCTTATCACTGAGAAAATCAGTGAGTACCTCTCTGATCGTACTGAATGCCATAGGCAGATTTGGCATAGGGACAATAGATGCTATTGCCCATTCCTCGTGGGTCGCCGGTGCCGCTCCATTGATGATCTTGATGCGCGCAGGTCTCCCCTCCACCTCGATGCTCTGGTGATTCGGAGGAAGGAATGGAGTGGGATCGAACGGAAAAGTGGCCATAGTGCCAGCACTACTACTCTGCTGCAAAGGAGATGGGATTGCTATGGAGGATGGATTGGGAGAGATGGTGGATGCAAGGAGTCGCTGAGCGATTGAGGTTTGGAAGGAGCTGCTCTGAAGGCTACCAACCCAGGGTAGAGGCAGGGCATTAACTTGATTTGCCTGGGTGGTCCGCGGTGTGACTACCTGATTAGTCACAGTCGCGGAAACAGTTGCCAGTTGCCTTGGAAACTCCACCGTCGGGCGACTCTATGGATTGGGCTTGTTGACTGGGTCGTGATGGGCTTGGGAATAATAATCTCGCGCAATGTGGCCCCATCTCTTACACTTGTGACACTTGATACGATTCGTGCAGCTGTGCCTGCTATGGACCGGGAGAAGACATCAGACCCAGTAATCTCTCTGTGGGCTTTTTTGAAAACGAGATAATCCCGCCTCCTGATTAGTAACTGTAGCATTATGAGCATTAACTCCCTGTTGATGAGCTGCATGCGAAGAAGGCGCTGGACGCGATTGATCATGGCGGAGGCGGTCTACCGAAAGATTTGTGTTGCCTGAATCTTTGAAGGTAGCAGGTGATCTAAGAGCTTGAAGATATGACTTTCTAGGATGGTTTCTGAAAATGTGAGTCCAAGCATCTTCTTTCTCTTGCAGATATTGGTCAAGTTCCCAGCTAGAATTAGGACGCCCGTTACCCCAGAGAAGGAAATTGATATTGATCAGTGGGAGAGAAACGTTACCCTCTTTGATAATGGAGAAACCAACTTCTTTTGTTGATATAGAGAATTTGAATGACCAATTTTGAAGACGAGAGACCTAAAGAGAGAAGCACACCCACCGAAACAAGATAGGAGTATAGTGCTTACAGATTCCTCCGTGAGGCCGATACGAGATTTAGTGAACTCAGCAATGAGGACGAACTCCTCCATATCCTTGCCTTCCTCATAGTTGATCGTAACACCCCATTTTTTCAAGACTTCGGCCGCAAAGTCCTGGCCTCTGTCGAAGTTCAGATCTGCAAGAGACATGGTGAGAAAGTAGTAGATCACCTGAGATGAGAAAACGGAGTGGGTGAGAGGTGGACACCGGGGCCGGAGTGGCCACCAGCGGCATCCGGAGCGGGGGCTAGGATAAAATGCCGCACTCAAGGAAGTGCCTCCTTATTACGCACAAGAAAATGAATACTCCCCCTGCTAGCTGGGACCCACCATAGTGAGAGGTTGACTTACGGGCCTACTAGGTTGACACAGACGGAGATCTTTGTCAACTTAGTTAATATGAACGATTCTCGCTCCAGTGACCGTATGATATCCATCCAATGGCTGTAGTGCTTCTTCAACCTCTGGCCTTCTTGCTCCAGCCGCACAAACCAGCGCCAGTCATGCCGCCTGCTCCTGCCTCTGGTGGGCCACTCTGCTGCCGCGCAGGCCTGACCGCCCCACCCTACTCCAACCTCTGGCCAGGCCATTCCTCTACTCACCCACAACCCCTAATATTCTGCGGCGACAGCAGCCTCACACCACAGCCGAACCAGTCACCCTCATACTCCTCTCCGCGTGGGCATCCACTGCCGCGTCTTCCCCAGTTCCACGTCGTCCCCTTTCTAGGCCTCGTCGTCGTCCACCGCCTTGGTACTCTTAGCGTGGCGTGGTCAATGTGGGCAAGGAACGACTTCCATCGGAAGAGTACTTTACGTGGAGAGGCTAACAGCTGGGTCCACGGCCGCAACAAGGAAGTGCCTCCTTATTACGCGCGAAATAATGATTCCTCCACCTAATAGTGGGGTCCCACCAGATGGGCCACCGTATTTCGCGAAAAAATGTTTCCCCCTGACTGTTGGGACCCACCAGCTACATCTTCGCACGCAAGGAAGTGCGTCCATATTACGGACAAAAAATATGACCCCCGTGACAACTGGGACCCACCAGCTATATATTTGCACGCAAGGAAGTGCCTCCTTACCTCCCTGACAGCTAGGACCCACCCGGTCGAACTGTATGTAGGGTTTTCTGTCTGGTCGTGAACGTGTACGTACATACTGGTTGATCGGTCTGTCTGCAGGCTGCAGGGATGAACCGTGGCGGAGTAAAGAAGGGCAGGTGTCGTAGTAGAGGCACAAACGTAGCATGTCACGCAGTCCCGTCTATATCGTGTACACGTATGTAGAGCCAGGGTGCAAGAAAGTAAATACAGCCACGTACGTACATACGGGAGGGGTCTCGAACGCCTACTCGCGCATACGGACGGATAGGGCTCGTGTACATGGAGAGGCAGCGGAGAGCAGCAACGACGTCCTGTTCATCAGCAGCCAACCGGCTGGGTCGGAATGGAAATTTGTGTCTTCGTGTTCATCGGGAGGCAACGGAATGCGTCATGTTCATTGGGAGCCAACCGCCTTGGACGGAACAGCCAAAACGAGGCTTGGCGTACCGCAGAACAGAGGAAACGGCCTTCTGTTCGACCGCCTATGGTCGAAACGGGATCCTGTTCACCAGGAGGGGTCTGGCGTACTTCAAAATGGAGGAAACAGACTTCTCTTCGACCTCCTATGGTCGAAACGGGTCCTTTTGATCGGGACGGGTGTGGCGTACTGCAAAACGGAGGAAACGGACATCTCTTCGACCTCCTACGATCGAAACGGGGGTCTTGTTCATCGGGAGGGGTGTGGCATACCGCAAAATGGGATTCCACGGGCTACTGCTCATCCACTGTCTACTGCATTGCTCCAGTTTCCACGTGCTACTGTTCAACCACCGTCGACCTCCTCCAGCCTCCACCTACGACTGTTCTTCCATGGTGTCTCCCTCCTGCATCCACCAGCTACTATTCATCCACGGGCTCCTGTTCATCCAGCCTCCACCAGCTGCTGTTCAACGAGCCCTCCACGGGCTACCATTCATCCAGCCCTCCACCTGCTACTGTTCAATCAGCCCTCCACAGGGTCATGTTCATCCACCCCCAATCGGCTCGATCAGGGTCCTGTTCATCCAGCGGCAACAACCTCTACTACCACTGGGTCCTGTTCATCCAACCCTCACCAGGAATTGTTGAGCCAACCCCCAATAATGCTCACTGTTCATCAAGAGGCAACAGGTTCGATCAGCTTCAGTTAGCAGTAGTAGCGAAGGAATCTCTCGATCAGGTTCAGTTAACAGCCAGGGATCGATCGATCGCTCGGGTTCAGTAACAAGTAGCCAGTGCAATCGCTTGGTTCAGTTGGCGAACGCCTCGCTCGGGTTCAGTTAGAGCCCAACACCTCGCACCCACACGCATATGTGTGCGAGAGAAACACGCAATCCTTCCGTGCATTGCTCGGCTCCGACCACCCACCGTAACTAGAAACTCCCCGATATTTTCCTCGCCCTCGCTTCTACCACGGTTTTTTCATCATGGTCGGCTCAAAGAATGTCATGTAGCTGCGTCTCCGGCCCGCCCAGGATGAAAATCCCATTTTCTATCATTATTTTTTTGTCATAGAAGTAGGATCCCACCACATCTATGATGATACCGGGTTTTGTCACAATTATCGTCCTAAGCATGACAGAAAAAAATCGTTCGGTCCAAAATGTCACAGATGTGTCTTTTTTTGTAGAGGTAAGTCTAAATACTACCGTGACACATCCATATGGAGTGCGACACCAATACCCCAAAGTTAGGATTTTGGGCTTCAGTCCTCAAGGTGCGGCATATTCTTCTTAAAAACACCTTTTATCGAATTCTTGATGGAAATTCATCCATTTGGAGCTCTCCTTGGTTTTCTTATTGGCGGACAACATACAATCATTTAAAAATCCATCCAAGACATTATGCATATCCAACCCAGGTTAAGGACTTGTGGATCCCAAACCAAAAGGTTTGGAATGTTAGTCTTATCTATAGTCTGTTTAAATATGAGGTGGCTAATAGTATTGTGAAGGTACCAATCATTCAGCAGGATGGACCGGATATCCTCTGTTGGAAATTGCATACCTTAGGAAAATGTACATCCAAAACTACTTACAGGGCATGCTTGCAGGACTTGCAGCAACAAGAATCAAGTATACTCAGATAGGTTCCTAGAGAAATTAAGCAGATGTTGAGAAATGTATGGAGAGACAAGACCATGGTGCCTAGAGTGCAGACCTTTGCATGGAGGCTCATAAGAAAAGCATTACCATCAATTAAAAGAGAAGGTAGATACTCCATTCATATCCAAAAGAATTGCATTAGATGTGGCCAGGAAGAAGATGAAATACATTTATTTTTTACTTGTCCATTTGCGAAGGCTGCATGGATTTCCCACCCGTGGTTTATTAAATCTGAGTTTCTTTCCAATAATAATGATAGTATTGTAGCGATTGTTCATACACTTCTTAACTCAGGTCACCCTAATGTCTCTCTCACTAATATAAGGACTTTTCTTTGGTGCATTTGGAAAGCTAGGAACGACATGCTCTTTGGTAGGAAAGAAAATAATCCCATGCAGGTTTATCAAGCAATGAAGGACATCTTACAAAACCAGGAGTTGGCATTCCATACTAGTCTTACAGGGCAATGCAATATTCAAAATATACAAAATCATGTGTCTTTAAGTTCACAGAAGCAGGGCACTACAGGTTCAGTTCAAGTCATGAATTCAAAATGCAAGGTTTATATAGACGTGCCATGGAAAGCAGAGAAGAAAAACACCGCATGAATCAGTGTATCCATTCACTTAGAAGAAGATTGACAGGAAATCGATATTTGTATTCTTGCTATGGAAGAACAGGTTGGCTCCCTGCTTTAGGCAGAAGCAATGTTGCTTCAGGTAGGGGCTCAGATAGTAGCTGACATTGCTATTGGAGAGGTTACGTTCTTCATGGATAATCAAACTCTGGCCCACACAGCAATGTCCAAAGATATGTGTAACAACCCTGGGAATTGGAAAATAAGGAATCACTTAGCTAGCTTCTTTGCTATCACCAGCCATATTCAAACTATTCTTCATTACATTCAGAGGGAACTTAACAGGAGAGCACACATTAATGCAGCTAAAGCCTACTCTTCAGACTCCAATGGTTGTTCCAGTTTAGCTTGTAGTAGCAAGGCTTGTAGAGCTTATCAATTCCCTATGCTTCTTAAGCTAGGAAATCTCAATGTTGAGCATTGTAAAATTATAATATCTTGTGCTTGAGATTAATGAAAGGTGCTAGTGGCGCCACCGCCTTGTTCAAAAAAAAGAGAGGCAATATGCTTTTTGCAATGGTTGTTTTGTAAAACATGGTGTATTGATTTGTTGTTAGTTCATTTAGCCTGTTGTGCTAGTAGTCTAATACTAAAGTGACTGTTTAGGTGGTCACCATGGGCTGTATGTAACTGATGGTCACTAGAATTTATGTAAACATATAGTTTTGATGGCTGGTTATAGGTACATACTAGAACAAATCAATTATTACATAAATCTTCTAGTTTTTTGAGAAAAATACCTAATAATAGCTACCATGTCTGAATTTGTTCAGATGCTAACAGTAGCATTGTTGTGCTATAATATAAAGTAAGGTTCCACTTAGTGTATATTTTGGTTCATACCTAAATTAGCATACTAATCTTTGTACATTAATCCTGTGTGTTCTCTGACAAAGCTAATAAACAAAACCATGTTTAAATTTGGTAACATGCTGATTTAAGCCTTTGTAAACAGGGAACCTTTTGGTATATGTTGTTATTTCATACATACTAACAAAGAACTCTCATGAATATAACAACATATTTTCTTATAAAGCAATGTCTTAATATTTATGTTAATTTTAGTTTTCCTTTAGTTTTTTTCGTAGTTTATTCCATGCTTTGCAAGAAAACAAGTCCTAAAGAAGCTGATGATTCCATCATTTCAGAAGACCATCGCTACCCACCATAGAAAGGGGATCCGTTCCTTTCTGTCTAATGTTGCTCTACACGCCATGTAGAAGATTTCGAGCGCTTCCCGGACAAAATACCGCCCCAACTCATCGAGTATCTCTGACTCCTCGGGTATACCCCGACCTTGACAATGTAATCCTCAACATTCTCCATTTATAAAAAATACAACGCAGGAAATATTTTTTACCACATTGGGAGCCTAAACCTTAGTAAATCGTGCACCCCGTTCACTTGTCTTCTAGATACTATACTAGTATCATGACATGACATCCCTCGACTACAAATTTCACGTACTAGCTTGAGAAACCAATGTCAGGACCCACAAAAATCCATCAACACTTGACGCCACAGACTTGTTTCAGAATTGAAGCACCTTGCTACCGTCCGTAGTTCCCACTCATGTTGGGTGCCTAACACCCGCTGTTGGAGTCTTGGACTAGGGAGAACTCACAACGTCGTCTGTCGACCAGGTGGTTCGGACCGAGGACCCCCATGGTGGTTCACTGATGGGCCATTTCGGGCGGCACATGATGTATACAAGGAGGTTTCTACAAGACTTGACGCACAAGACGAGGACTCATGTTTTCCTATGCCTCCGGTACATTATGTAAACCGAGACCAGACTAGTCAATAGATCATTACATTACAACTTAGATCAATGATCTCATGGTAGATACTTGTACTTTGTACTATACCCCACATGAATACAATCAAAAGCAGGACGTAGGGTATTATCTCTTCCAGAGAGCCCGGACCTGTGTAAAATCATGTATCCATGTTACCATCGCTCCAAGATGCCTAAGTTAGGACCCCTACCCCAAGATATGCCGGATTTAGCACTGACACCCGCCATTTCCGCGCCAAGGTAGCTCAACGTCGTCTTGCCTCTGATGTCGCTCCCTCGATCGTTGAGAATGCCCCTATCATGGGCTAACCAGTCGACGTCGTCTATTCGTCCTCCTAGCACCTCTAGTCATTCGCCAAAGATCATCCGCCGTCATGTCGCTGCCGTTCATCATGCACTTTCCCTGACACTCCCAGCCCTACCAAAGCTCTATGGTAACATCGTGCGGCCACTTCTCCTTTCTCACCCCTGACAGACTCGATTCGGCTCTTCCCGACTGAAGAGGACTCCACTGCTTGTGAGGTTTTTGATGATTCTTCCTAGGGGCATGTTATGTTTGGTTTGCATTTGTGCAAATTAGTTACTTATTTTTTTCTTAGAGCGGTGTAGATGACATTGCCTCTCATGACTTATGGATTTGGCATTGCTACTTTTGCTTGCACTCTGACATTGAATCAATATTTTGCATAGATCTCATATTGTTTCTAGGCCAACAAATCGGAAGCTCTCGCATACAACTGCAAGGCCAATGGGCATGATTATAACCAAGTGTATTGTCTAGACGACATACTTTCTCATTCTTGGTCAAAAATTGCGAAGAGAGTTTCTAACCCCCAAGGTAAGAAGAGATGCCACTTTGCAAAGGTTCAAAAACGACGAGGAAATACATTGAAAGAGCGTTCGGTGAGTTGCAAGCTAGATATGATACATTAGGGAAGATCATGAAGGATTGTGTGATCCTGCATAACATGATCATCGAGGATGAGAGGGATTCCCAAGTGAACTACGACTACGACTTTGTTGGCAGCACTTTGAAACCCCGTAGTTACCTGAACCAGATTGAAGCTTTCTTCGAGGCATATCGAAAGATTGAAGATAAGGCATCACATGAGCAGCTTCACAAGGATCTCGTCGAGCATCAGCGGAAGCTACATGAACACTAGATTTGTTCAAATTCATTTATTCTTCAATAATTTTGATTATCTGTTGCATTCAGACCCTATTTATTTATTTAAATTTGAATATATTGTTTTAAAATGTTGTTGAATTGTGTGGTGTCGCAAAATGAAAACTTCATTCACGTTGATGCGATATTGGAGTTGAAATGGAGTTTATATGCATGAGGTCAAATTATTAAGGCTGTAGTTTTAGGGAACCTTAGTTTGCCCACTTGTTCCGTAGACTTCTAAAAATATATAAAAAGCTTCGAAAACAAGTTTTAAAGGCGGCGAATTTAGGGAATCTGCTGCCAGAGTTGCTATAGATAGGAGTATATTTGAGGACCTTAATAACTGGCTTCTCGACCTACAACGGCTGGTATGAGTTGGCTTATGTTCTTCAAACATGAACAAACCACTCCTTCGTTTTCCAATGTAATTAACCTGGGGCATCCACTAATGTAGCAACTCAACTTGTTGGAAAATATAAGTAAATGGATTGATTCTTCCTTTCCATGCAGGAATTAAGCAATACAGTTAAGGGCAGTCACCTGACTTATAAATCAGGTGACTTAAAACCAGTGACTTATAAGTCACGCCTATTTGGTTGTCACTGTTGGAAACAAACTTTAGGGATAAACGTGAGAGGATCTTAAGCCTAGCATTAGACCACCTAATACAGATTAATAGAAAAGGGTTCGTGATTTCTTACAGGTTCTGACGGAAGCCTTGATCCTGCTTGATGCACTCCTCATGTAGCCTATGGCTACACCTTGCCTCGAAACATGAAGATGGTTGGAGAAGAAGTGCAGGAATAGGACCTCAAAGCAAGCAGCAGGAGCGCCGCAGTAGGACTGGCCACCGGCACTGACCTTGCGGTGGCCGGCGGTGGTAGTCGGTCTTCTGATCACCTTGAGCACCTTCTTTTTAGGATCGGTTGTTAGCAAGTTGTATGACCCGGATATGTGTGTGTGTTTTTTTGAAGGGGTACATCCTGCTCATTATATAGGTGGTGCTAAAGGGATCAGGGACCAAAACCAACAGCTGGATTTGGTGCCTCCGATCACGGCACATACGTGGGGTAAAAAGGGCCCCCCCTTTTTTATTTCTCTTGGTCAGTATTGACCTGAGATCAAAATTCCAACATTCTCCCCCTTGATCGTAAGGTCAACAAACATCATAAGCCCACTCTTAATAAAATTAATATACCAAAGTAAGGTGTTGCAATGGCCAATGAAGTGCCATTGAACCTCAATACTTATAGTACACCATTTTATCTTGAAATGATAACATATTACTTTATGGGAGTTGGTTTATTTGATGGTCCTAATTCCAGGATCAAAAAGCTTTCCTAACCCATATGCCGGCAACATAATCATAAATATGGGTGGTGAGCCTTTGATAAACGGATCCATAATACATACAATTCATTTTTATATGCTTAACATCATTAGCTTGATCCTGGGTTCTATCTTTCACAACATGAAACATATTGCCAATGGTTTTGGCAACACCATTTGACTTGTTGTTACTCGCATAGAAAACTGCATGTTCATAATGCAACAGGTGGGTTTTATAAATGTTGTCTACCACCTTAATTTCGGGAATAGAACATCTTTGACATACAACCTGCCCAAAAGCCTCTTAACATACCACATCGTAAATTGCATTATTTCTAATGCCATCAATGTCATTATGGAGATCTTCCACAATATAGCTCCATATGCGAGAGTGAGGATGTGACATAATGTGGAAACTTTAATATCCACACACCTCGCAGAAACAATGTCTAAATAACTGAGGATATCGAGGTTATCAGACTTCTTATTAGTGAGCATGTAAACCTTTATTGCCTTGCATATCTACAAGATTTTTCGCGGCTTCTCGAGTGGTCCATTTCCGGACTTGTATATTTGCCAATTATCCCGATCATAAATAGGACAAGTTCATAATTGTAAACTTACATTGCTTCAGACAGCTGAAGCATAAGGAACTAACATTACCTGATCAGTTCATAATGGTTCCTTGGACACTAAATTGTCCACCTTTATTGCCCTTGACTTTAGTAGCAGGTGCGATAGAGTACTACCACGTAATATTTTCTTCCGTACTCTATCAACGTATGTCATCATAATAAAACTTACTCCTTTTGGACCTATATCTTGGTGAAACTCAATACAAGCAAAGTATGAGGCATCACCAAGATCCTTCATGTTACAGATACAAGATAGAAATTACTTGGCTCGCCAAAATATTATATCTCCACAAGTTAGTGATCTTACTCCCCCTCGTCTTATAGTATGAGTGTCCCAACGCTTGTATTATCACATAATTGTATTTCTTTAGATAACATGCCTTATGTCAACTTCACCCATGACAAAACCGTACAGTTGAGTCATACATACATTATCACTAAGTCAACACAAGAGCATGTCATAGTAATAACACAAACGTAACAACAACTCACCGAGGAAATTCTATGGAGTTCCATACATCATTAGAGTTCATAATCTTCATCCTATATGGCAAAAAGCCACTAAGATGAACATTCACACACATTATTGATCATAGGGAAATTGTTGAGTCTCAACAATAAGTGTTGCATTAGAGAAAAAGGAATCCCCTCAATTTACCTGATGCATATGAACAAAGATCTAATGGAGTTATCCTTAAGATTAATGCTCATAAGCTCTAGGTTTCCCGATGATCACTTTATTTAGAAGATGGAAAGTATATCCACAAATCTTGATAACAATCGTCTCAGCTCTAAACCACAACACCGTTGGGCTGGAGGTGGAAAAGAACTTAATGAACTGTGTGACAAATGATTATAAACGATGTTAGTCAGGAATATAACCACAAGACACATGATACTGACAAAACTTGCCACTTGAGTGAAGTGTCACATATGATTATAAATGACGTTGGTCGTATATATAATCAACATGTTACATCATGATGGTCATTAGACTAGCAAGCTTCACTTTAGCATTCATGTGTGCTTCACAATGCTCATAAGGGATTAAGTACACATTAACGTAATAAAAAGAGTAATTTTTATCCATTCTTCTAAATAAGACTTGTTGCATCTTAATTAGATAATTGACATTAGTATATGTTTTTCATACATTCTCCAACCAAGACTTCTCGTTGGTTCTATCTTTAATTGAAGAATTAACATACATATTTTGCTTAATTGTACATGCTATGATCTAAGTAGGAGAAGTGAACGCGATATCTCATATTAAATGAGACTTTCATTCTCCCCCTCGAAATGTGGTCTAAAACCACAATTTTGATGAGGTCTCATTAATCACACTCCTGTGACATCTTCAATGGTAACATAGCATATAATCTTTACATAAGATTCATTTAGTGAAAAACATAACTCGTCTCACCATATGGTGGGACTAACATTACATAAATTGAGTTTACTTAATAACATATAAAATCACGTCATCTATTTGAGAGACGAAATTAAGGTTTTCCAATAACTAGGAGCATGAACAAAACATCATCAATAAGATGAAGAATTAAGTCATCTGCAAAAGCTAGTGGAATAAATCCAATAATTTTGACTTTAATCTCCTTTGCATTAGTGATGTGTATGATGGCACATGCGTCCTCTCCCAATGTCTGCCTATCATCATGATTAAAAATCCTTCAACCTTATGGCAGAAAAATGTTGGGAGATTCTTTACATGATACAATGATCTCCACTCTCCATGTGGGAAAGATATTTACATAAGGTTCTTCTATGCCAAACAAAAGTTTGACATCATTATTATTGCTGGAAAGAGGAGACAACTTTATGATCATTATAACAAAAAAAAATCAAGCATGAACTAACCATGCAATGCCATGAATAAGAACATGCGTAATGTTTATTCTAATCCGTATCACCGTTGGGCAGATAACGAAAAAGAACCATACTCATTCGTAAATGACACATGAAAAACATAATCAATGTTGGTCAGAATATCATCATATGCCATTAGAACATTTGCTCATTAAATCTCTAATCAAAACTTCTCGTTGGTTCCATTTTGACTAGAGAGATGTAAAATCTCGTAATGACCAGCAAGAACTATGGCTAAATTAATTGCCATCATTAACATAAAGCAACATCATAATATAATAATCATTTGTGCCATGAGTGATGCCTTTTGACACTAAATCTCACAACGATAATATAAATATTGAACCTAAGTGTCAAAATTATCATTAGAATTCTCAATGACATACAATGAAAATGATGTTGGAATTAACATAAAAATATAAATGTCACACCCACCGAGTAATCATTAAAGAGGACATTCAGAGTGAAAATGTCATAAATATAAATCATCATAAGAATTTCCAAAAATATAAAATTTAGATATCAAGATTCTCCAAATTATAATATTTGGAAAATTAATAATTGTCAAATAAACGACCTTGAAAAAAAAACTGAACAAAGTTTCTTCATTAAGAGAATTGATCACAACCCATTAACATCATTTTGGACCGTTATGAATATTTGAGAGGTGCACATCATAATAACAATGGCATGAATTGCACCAACCAACAACTTTAGTTTTGCCCAATAGGCATATTGCCCCAACATTATTATGACACATAGTGCGGTGCGAAAAAACGAACCACGCGACCATCATCATTTTCCTTGAGGTGGCCTGAGCCCATTACAAATGACCACATCTTTAAGAAATGTCGTAAGTGTGGCATCAACATTAAATTAACACTCAATCAAAATTTACAAATAAAATATTTAGAAAATTCAATGAGCGATTCATAATTATGCTCAATACTAATATCCTCTAATAACATTAATTTCACCATTGAAATGATACTAGAAATGCTTTCATCATTAAATAGGTACCACTAAAAAAATAAACATTAATGTCACATTAAATCTTCCAAATAAAATTTCCCGTTGGTTTCATTTTATTCAGAAAATTTAAAAAACATAATTTCAACATAATTATAGGTAATTCCAAAACTTTTGTTTAGTGCATACACATTATTAGGAACTTAACAAATGCAGTAAAACTCCATAATATGCCTAAAAAATATAATTCGACCCATAACAATCCACGGCTTTCAATTAATAAAATTTCATCATCATTAAATGATTGCCATAAAAGGGACATAAACGTTATTTACAAAAATTTCAAACATGACCTTTAGCATAGTTTAGGCAATTAAAACATATTAATAGTACATTATTAAAATATTAACAACATGAATTTAATGCAACAAAAAAAGAATTTGCCCAAAAGACATTATTTGGCCCACAGATTTCCATTAACTTTATCATCATTAACATTATTAGAAATAATTTTGGGCACATTTGTTTTGATATCACAGTGCATAAAACATTATAGAATAATATTAATACCCATAATGCACTGGAAAAAATGAAAACTGCCAAAACAAAAATATTTTGGTCAACAACAGGCGAAGGGAGCACGTTAAAGATCCGGCCCAGCAGCAGCAATTCTCAAAAACTGACCACACGAAAAAAAAAACATGGGCTGCCAGCATAACCTGGGCCTAAGCCCAGAGCCGAAACAGGCTCTTTTAGCGGCCGTAGGCCTGTCTTCTACTCCGCGTAGATCTGCGCCGTCCGATCAAATTGACGGTCCAGATCGAGCGCTGTCGGAACAAAACTGGCCACGACTTAACCCTAAATCATTTCTTCTTCCTCCCCTTCCGTTTTTTCCGCCCTACCAGCGAGAGAGCGGCGCGGTGGCCCGTGGCACGCCGGTCCATGGCGGCGTGGTGGCTTTGTTCGCCGGAGCAGCGTGCTGTGGATTGAATCCCGCGCGCTCCTCCATCGAACGTGGCGGCCCACGTCGCGCGCATGGCATAGAGGCGGAGAGATTAGAGGGCCGAGCGCCGACGCCTGTGCTTGAGGGTTTGACGACGACGTGTGCGGCGCGGAGGCCACTCAGCGTGCGTGTCCGTAAGATGCGGCGCCGGCTGCCTCGTCTCTTTTTGCATGCCGTCCCGAGAGATGGCGTGTTTCGGCCAAGATGAGCACGCATGGAGGCGGCCATGGTGAGCACGCATGGCTGCTGTCATCAATAACGTAAGTCCCAGCCCATCTTTTCTACAAATTTTCGATCTGGTCTTGGATTTGGGGATTTGATCTCTTTGCTTTTTCCAATTGGGGAAAAAATCTAGGGTTGGTCTTCCAGCTAATTGGCAAAATTTTGTGGTTCCTGAGATCAAAATTGACCTGAGATCAGTATTGACCTGAGATCAAAATTCCAACAGTCACCTGACTTATAAGTCACCTGACACACTTTCCCATACCAATCCACATCATGTAGGTGGTGAAACCCGCACAAAAGGGTTTACTTATAAGTTTTAAGTTGGGTGGAGCAACTTATGACTTATAAGTTAGGGTGGCTTATAAATAGGGTCTGTTTGGCAAAATAAGTCACTTTTTCACTTTTCGACTTAGGGCATGTACAATGCATAGCCTCAAGGTGATGCCTCGCATGCCATGTAGGATCGGATATGACGTAAAGTAGGTTCGGATAGGGAAGCGGGATCCTCTTCAGGAGGCGGGTGCTTGAAGAGAAAAAGTGTGGTCCGGTGACAAAAGCTGAAAAGGTTGGAGTAAAAAGTAGAGATGCATGTGTATTAGAGTCTTTATTTTCTATTTCTTAATAAGGCCCACTAGTGGTAGCTTGCATTGGGGAGAAAAAATAAATGTAGATGCCTCAAATTACTTTTTGGCATGGGGCATATGTATCCATATGCCACCATTGTACATGCCCTTATAAGTTGGTGACTTATTTGAAACCAAACATGCCCATTGTACATGCCCTTATAAGTTGGTGACTTATTTGAAACCAAACATGCCGTAAGCTTGATGACCTTTTGCCAAAGTAATTAAGACATGTCGGCAAACAAGGACGGAGACAGACCATGTGCAATACAGGCACGGAAGGGGGTCCCAGATGTTCAAAAACTCTTGTCATTGATTGGCGAATCGGATGATGCACGACCGAATACATCCATATCCATCTGTGACACCAAAAAGGAAGAGAAAAGGAAAACATGCCCTCAATGATCAGAGATCCATCCTAACGCTGTGGCGGCAATCTATCAAATCACTCCAAGCTAGCTAGCACCTTATAGCTTAATTAATTAGGTACCATGCCAGTGCCGGGGATTCATTTCAGGCTCAACAAAAAGAAAACGGAGAAGAGTTTCAGGACTCGTCGTCGACGGTCTGCAGATTGAGCGCCAAAGGCTCTGAAATCTGGGTGCAGTGGGCGATGTGGCAGTAGTATGTACTGGATCGATGATGAAACTCCTCGACCCATCGATCGATCGGTGGTGATGACGGAGCGCGTGGTCACGAGGCGGCGCTGTCGAGGACCTTGGCTTTGTTGTCCAGCATGGACCACATGACCTGCACGTCCTCGTAGGCGCACGCCATCACGTCGCCGTAGAGCTGCGCTGTCGTCGACGGGCTCTCCACCACCTCGCCCTGCGCCATTGCCGCCGCCGCCGCCGCCGCCGCTCCGGACCGCTTCAGATGGTGGCGCGTGCGCGGCGTCTTCTTGCCGTCGTGGCCGCTGCCGCCGTGCTGATCGTCGCTCCTCCCGCTGCCGTGCTGCGGGCTGAGGATGGTGCACGCCTTCCTGAACGGCGTCGTGATGGTGCGCTTCCAAGAACCCATACTCTATATGTGGTATGTCTAGCTAGGCAGTATACTATCTACGAAGTATCAAAACAATGGAAGTTTCTCTCTCTGTGTGTATGCAACTGTGCTGTAGAGCGAGAACCGGCTGCTCTGCCCGGTCCTGGGAGCCGATATATATCCATCGAGAGAGGAGGGTGGTGAGGGAAAGAGAGGAGGGTGGTGAGGGAAAGAAAGGTAGGGGAAGGTGGGGGAGGCAAGATCCGGAAGACAGGATGGGTAGGGGTGCACGTTGCGGGCGAGAGCGCCCAAGGGGCGGTAGGGACTTCCGCTGCATGTCTCTCGTCGACAGCCGCCGGATCACCTGCCCCCGCGCGATCGGACGGCTCGCAAGCCCCGGTAGGTCACCGCGGAGGGTACGCGCCACAAGAGGATTGTTTATCATTTCCCGTTAGCGATGAAGGAAGGTGAGTGAGTGAGAACAGAATCATGCGCGGGCACGTGCTCCGTGGTGGGGTGGCTCCGCGAATGATGAGGAGCAAGCGCACATGGACCCGTGGATGGGATCATGGCCGACGAGTGGACGACGACGGGCAGCGTACAGCGGCATGCGCGCCCCGCCGCCCCAGAGGCCAGAACCGTTAGCGTCCGGCCATCGCGTTCGTACGACGGCGTACGTACGCGAGGGGGAGGGCTCGTGGTCACCATGTGGCAGGTCGGGTCGGATTCGGCGCTGCCCCCACCTCGTGACATTCACTGTGTTACCAAGTGAACGGTTCTGTTCGCCATGATGCGCCCTAGATGGCTATTCATCGTGGAGCATGTCACTGTGCTATGGTGTTCCATTGTGCTACGTCAACGCTGGCAATAAAACCGGCGCGTGTTTGCCTGCCGGATCTGGATGCGTGAACCGTATGCGCTCCTAGCCGCAAGTACACTTCACGCGGCCGGCGAGGGTATATTAATATTTTCGGCGCGCGCGCACCGCGAGAGGTTTGAATACCGGCCTCCGTGACGACCGGCCCACTGACGGTTTTTCGGTGTCCGGTATCAATCAACTACTCTACTTAGCAATGTCATAGCTTCTGACAGTGCCCAACGTTTGGTAGTAAGATAGGTGCCCAATCTTGCACGCCAACCGAGGGAAAAAGAATTAGAGTTTTTTTTTGCATCGAAATTAGAGTTTGATTACGGAAGACCTGGGGTGTTTACTTTATACGTATATATATATATATACGTATAATGTACACGGTGATTTACCGAAAATTAAAAATACGTGGTGCAGAGTTCCAGTGAAAACATCATGTATACCTGCACCAATGATTGTCTATGCATCAATAACTGTATTGTATTGTATTTTTATAAGAAAGATCATACTTTAAGGTAAAATCAAACAGCCACGTGAAGGGCGGCTAAGTATCCTTGCGTGCTTTGCTTAAGTATTGGCTTTGAGCATTGACATCTAGTGTTACTAGTGAATGTATTTGTACGTGACGTGGGGGAGTCACAATGTTAGCTCGATCCGGTGGTGTAGTGTAAGACAATAGGCTTTGGGGGGAACCGGCACAACCCTCTAGGGGTGGCCTATCACATATATATATATATATAATGAGGTGGTATACAACGTTACAATATACACATGTAAATACAGTCTAACACCCTCCCTCAATCTTAGCCACTTTCTAATGAATCTAGAAGGGTAAGATTGCGCCTGCAAGTCTCAAACTGTGACAAAGGCAATGGCTTGGTGAAGATGTCAGCAAGTTGATCCTTGGAAGAAATAAACTTGATCTGTAGTTGCTTCTGAGAGACACGTTCACGCACAAAGTGATAGTCAACTTCAATGTGTTTCGTTCGGGCATGGAATACCGGATTTGCAGAAAGGTATGTAGCACCGATGTTATCACACCAAAGAACAGGAGGCTGTGATTGGGGTATACTTAACTCCTGAAGCAAGGACTGTACCCAGATGATCTCTGATGTGGCATTGGCCACAGCCTTATACTCAGCCTCAGTACTGCTACGCGAGACAGTAGCCTGTTTCCGAGCACTCCAGGCAATCAGGTTAGAGCCAAAGAAGACAGCATAACCCCCCGTGGATCGCCTGTCATCCGGATTGCCAGCCCAGTCTGCATCAGAATATGCTGAAAGACAACCAGAGTCAGACGGCCGAATATGCAAACCATGAGCCACCGTGAAACGAATATAGCGCAAAATCCGCTTAACAGCAGACCAATGAGTGTCACGGGGTGACTGCAGATACTAGCAGACTCGGTTAACAGCATAGGAAATGTCTGGTCGCGTGATCGTCAAGTACTGGAGCCCACCAACAATACTCCTGTACTCTGTCGCATCAGAAGAAGAAAGAAGCACACCATCAACAGCATTGAGCTTATCAGTGGTAGACATGGGTGTAGTCGTCGGTTTGCACTTAAGCATCCCAGCTCGCTGCAACAAATCCAGAGAGTACTTCTTCTGCGTCATAACAAGGCCAGCATCACGAGAAGTAACCTCCACACCAAGAAAGTAATGAAGCTTCCCAAGGTCCTTGACCGCAAAATCAGCACCAAGTGAGCGAACAAGCGCAGTAGCAGCCGACTGAGAGGAGCTGACCAAAATGATATCATCTACATAGACCAACAAGTACATAGTAACCTCAGGCCTTTGAAGAAGAAATAATGAGGAGTCAGCAGTTGATGATGCAAAACCATGAGCACGAAGAGCCATTGCAAGACGAGCATGCCAAGCACGAGGAGCCTGCTTCAGACCATAAATTGCCTTGGACAGACGACAGAGATGATCAGGGCGATCCGGATCAGAGAAACCCGGAGGCTGGCGCATGTAAACCTCCTCCGCCAAGACACCATGAAGAAAAGCATTTTGAACATCAAGCTGACGAAGAAACCAACCTCGAGTAACAGCCAGAGAGAGAAGAAGTCTGATGGTAGTAGGCTTGACCACTGGACTGAAGGTGTCTTCATAGTCAAGTCCAAAACGCTGTCGAAAACCACGAGCAACCAGACGAGCCTTATAGCGCTCAATGGACCCATCAGAATGCCTCTTCACTTTGAAAACCCATTTGGAATCAATGACATTTACCCGTGATTGTGGAGGAACAAGAGTCCATGTCTGATTGCGAAGAAGCGCTTGATACTTCTGCTCCATGGCCTCTCTCCAATGAGGAATGCGCATAGCAGCTTGATACGTGCGTGGCTCAGAGGATGGATCTGCGAGAGCAGCAGACATGCACGCCGCTAACCAAGCAACTGTGCCATCGTGACGTTGCTTAGGCTGAAAAATGCCACTCCGACTACGCGTATGTGGACGTAGAGCAGCAGCAGGAGCCGGCGGAGGCGAAGGTGACGGAGACGTGACGGTCGCCGGAGATGCAGGAATCACCTCAGGCGAGCTCGGGACAGACGACTCCGGGCTGCATGGCGAAGACTGGCCCGACGACAGGGGCTCAGAGGCCATGGGCGAACCGAGAGTGGGCGAGGCCAGCTCCGGTGACACCGGCCCAGACGGCCTTGGCGAGGCGAGAGCAGGCGAGGCCGGCCCTGATGAGAAGGGCCCAGACACCCTGGGCGAGGCAGGGGCGGGCGAGGCCAGGCCTGGTGATGACTGCCCTGACGCCCTGGGCGAGACGGGGACCGAGGAGGCCGGCCCAGTCGGCGGGGTTGCAGGGCGCGACAATGGCGAAGGCAGCCCAGAAGCCAGAGGCGACCGGGCCAGGACGTCGATCGGCCGTGCATGAGCACGGAAACCGAGGCCATGCAGGGGCGCCATGTGCTCCTCATGCAAAACAGAAGGTGCCGAGGATGAATGCGATGGCGACGAAGAGAAAGATGGCACTTCCAGAATCTCCAAACGAGCCCCACGACCAGTGCCTGCACCATGGTTAGGCAACAATAGAGGAGAATATGCAACATCATCAAATTGGTCAGAAGCAACAGAGGGTGAATGCATGACAGGTGGCTCGGTAGTGGACACAGGGAGTTTGGCAAAGGGAAAAACATGCTCATCAAACACAACATCCCGAGAGATGTAGACACGATTAGTGGGCACATGAAGACATTTGTATCCTTTATGAAGAGAGCTATAACCAAGAAAAACACACTTCTTGGAACGAAACTCGAGCTTACGCTTGTTATATGGACGGAGATGGGGCCAGCAAGCACACCCAAACACCTTGAGAAAGGTGTAGTCCGGTTGTTCATTAAGGAGAACTTCAATGGGAGTCTTCATATTCAAAACACGAGCGGGAGTACGATTGATGAGAAAACATGCAGTGGTGAAAGCATCACTCCAAAAACGAAACGGAACAGATGCATGGGCCAAAAGAGTCAGACCAGCTTCAACAATGTGACGATGCTTACGTTCTACTGAACCATTCTGCTGATGTGTATGTGGACATGCTAAACGGTGAGTGATCCCAAGCGACTGAAAGAAGGAGTTGAGGTTGCGATACTCGCCACCCCAGTCCGACTGAACATGAACAATTTTGTGCTTGAGAAGGCGTTCAACATGTTTTTGGAACTGAACAAAAATGTCAAACACATCAGATTTACGTTTGATAAGATAAAGCCAGGTAAAGCGGCTGTAAGCATCAACAAAACTGATATAGTAATTATGACCACTAACAGAAGTCTGAGAAGGACCCCATACATCTGAAAACACAAGTTCTAAAGGATGTTTCACCTCACGACTGGACTCCGAAAAAGAAAGTTGATGACTCTTCCCCTACTGACAAGCATCACACACTGCTACATCTTTATTACTAGACACACTAGGAAGCTCATGACGACGCAAAACATGTCGGACAATAGGTGTGGCGGGGTGACCAAGACGAGCATGCCACTGTGACGGAGATACCCGAACTCCACTGAAGACGCGAGCGACGCCAGGATGCTCCAGACGATAGAGACCTTGGCAGAGCCGCCCACTAAGAAGAATGTCCCTCGTGCCCCGATCCTTAATAAAAAGATCAAAAGGATGAAATTCACAAAGCACATTATTATCACGAGTGAGTTTAGGAACTGAAAGAAGATTACGTGTCACAGATGGAACTCGAAGAACATTGCAAAGTTGAAGACTCCTATTGGCATGTCTAGTGAGAAGTGATGCTTGACCAATATGAGAGATGTGCATACCTGCTCCATTGGCGGTGTGGATCTTGTCGGAGCCATGGTAGGGTTCACGAGTGTGAAGCTTCCCCATCTCACTGGTCAGGTGCTCTGTCGCCCCAGAGTCCATGTACCAGTGGGGATCAATGGAGTAGGACTGAGTGTGTCCCTGTGGCTTCTGCGGCGGCGGACGATCAGCCATGGCGACCTGACGAGCAAAGTTGCGTGTATCCTTCCCGTCATTGCCGAGACCAAGAAAACCCCGCTGGAAGCGCTTGTGACACTTCGAGGCCCAGTGCCCATCGCGACCACAAAGCTGGCACACACGTGGACCGCCAGCCCCTGGTAGCGTCACAGTAGGAGGAGGGGCCGAGGCGGGTGGTGGTGACTGCCCCGAAGGAGCCCTGGATGAAGCAGAGGAGCGACCACCCTTGGTGGCGGCGTTTGCCGAGAGGGCGCCGTTGCCCCTGGATCGGCGCGTCTCGACTCGTTGCTCAGTAAGCAGGAGGCGTGAAAAGACCTCGTGTGCTGGCATGGGCGTGGAGTTGCCTCTCTCATTGATGATCTCGACTAGGGCGTCATACTCCTCATCAAGACCATTGACAATAAACGAGTTGAACTCGGAGTCAGTGAGGGGCTGTCCAATGGAGGCCAGCGTGTCGGCGAGACTCTTGACTTTGTTGTAGAACTCAGTGGCGGTGGAGTCAAGCTTCTGACACTCCCCAAGTTGGCGACGGAGCCCAGATACACAAGCCTGCGACTGTGCCGCAAACGAGCGCTCAAGAATAGTCCATGCCTCGTGGGACGTCTTGGCGAAGACAACAAGCCCAGCAACGGCCGGAGAGAGCGACCCCTGGATGGAGGAGAGGTTCGCCTGATCCTGCCCTGTCCAGACACGGTGAGCCGGATTATAGACCGGACCGTGCACGCTGTCAACCAGCGCAGGAGGGCAAGGGAGAGAGCCGTCGACATAGCCAAGCAGATAGTGACTCCCAAGAAGCGGAAGAACCTGCGCGCGCCAGAAGATGTAATTGTCCGACGACAACTTGATGGTGATGAGATGGCCGAAGTAAAACGGCGGCGGCGGCTGCGATCCCATCGAGGAGACTGGCTGAGGTGAGACCACCGTGGAGACAGTCAGAGGGGCAGCCGGCGCGGTGACAGAGGGCGCGATGGCCGCGGTTGACGCCGCGAAGCCTGCCAGCGCGACGTCCTCCGCCACCAGCGGCGCAGTGGCCGAGGGCGCGACAGCCGCGGTTGACGGGGCGGCGGCGGTGTGGGCCACAAGCGCCTGCCCGGGCGAAGTAGTAGCCGGCGGGAGCGCGAAGAGGGAGCCGACGCTCCGTGTCCCGATCGGCGCCTGAAGGGAGGCGGCATCCAGCGGCCTCGAGAGAAGTGCCGCGAGGGAGGCCGGCAGAAAACCGGTGGCGGTGGAGCCGGACGCAGCGGCGGACGTCATAGCAGTCGGGCGACGGCGACGGTGGGCGCGGCGGCGGCGGCGGTGGCGGCGGCGGTTTAGGGGTTTTAGGCGGAAGCGGACGTAACCTAGCGTGATACCATGTAAGACAATAGGCTTTGGGGGGAACCGGCACAACCCTCTAGGGGTGGCCTATCACATATATATATAATGAGGTGGTATACAACGTTACAATATACACATGTAAATACAGTCTAACATGTAGATAAATGAAAACTTTCAAATTGGAAAGTAGTCCCCTCAGAAAAAAAAATGGAAAGAAGAGAAAGGTCAACTAGTGTTAGTTTCGTTATTTTCTTTTGGACAGAAGTGTTGGGTTCGTTGATGAAGCTGTGGGTGTCGGCCAGGGCTTTGCCCTCTTGATGGGCAAAGAAAAGTCAGCTAGTTAGTCACGCTGAAAAACTAAACTGGTCAAATGCATGCATGTACAAAGTCTCACACTCAGTGTGAAATATCTTTCATGCATTTACTACGTCACAGAGCGTGATAGTTCATCAAACGACACAAACGGCACAGCGGATCAGAAGAATGAGTTGTTTTTTTCATTTGGTCCAAAGAGAACGAGTTACCCAGGGGAAGTACATTTCTGAAAAGAATTTATCCATGAACACGACATCAATCTCATACGCATGTCCTGGAGGCTGTGGCGAGAGAGGGCATCTCATACGCATGGAGGAGTTTACTGAAAGGAATTGACCTAGTCCGGGAAGGATACATCTGGGGAATCGGTGACGGAGAGAGCGTTAAGATCTGGACAGATCCTTGGATCCCAAGGCCGTGGCCACGAAGGATCATCACCCCAAAAGGGAATAACCTGATGCAGACTGTTAGTGAGTTAATGGATCCCTCCATGGGGCAATTGGATGAGCGCCTTGTGCGGGATACATTTTACGCAGAGGATGCTAGACACATTCTGCAGATGCCATTGCGGGAGGGGGTTCATGACTTCGTTGCATGGCAGTTCGACAACAAGGGAATACACTCTGTGAAGAGTGCGTATAAGCTCCACATGGAACTGAAGGCGATAAGGAAGAATGGGGGAGTAGGACAGAGCACAGCCGAAGCGGGTAACCTGAACACATGCAGCGACGATTCTTGGAAAAGAATTTGGCGACTGCCGTGCCCGAGAACTGTCCAGATGTTCACTTGGTGACTGCGGCATGAATCTCTAGCACTCCTGTCAAACATGCAGAGGCGAGGTCTGAAAGTAGAGAGCACGAAATGCTTCTTCTGTGGGCAAGCTGATGAGGATGGGGGGCACCTGTTCATCAAGTGCAAATCAGTGAAGGTGGTGTGGAGGGAACTAGGCTTAGAGAAGGAAAGAAGGGAGCTGCAAGCAATCACATCTGTACATGTGATGATGGACTACCTTTGGGAGCCAAACATCCCAAAAAGGATGCAGATTCTCACATTCTGGTGGATGTGGTGGAGTGTTAGGAATAAACTGAGAAATGGGGAGCGTGTCTTGACAGCAGCCGAAGTAGCAAGACACACACGCAGCTCTACTCTGAAATATATGCAGGTTTTCCTCCCAGAACCCAAGCCACAATGCATTGATAAATGGAGGCCTCCTGATCAAGACATGGTTAAGTTCAATGTTGATGGCGCCTTCATCCCAGGGGAGCTCCATGCAGGTTGGGGTGTGGTGGCAAGAACCAGCGACGGCGAAGTGGTGGGTGCACGGGCAGGAAGACAGGAACTCATCCAAGATGCCTTTGCAGCGGAAGTCGTGGCGCTGTCAAATGCTGTTTCATTTACAGCTGACATGGGGATTATTCGAGCAGAGTTTGAAACTGATTCACAATTGCTGGCAGAAGCAATGGATATTCGGAAGGTCGATTCTTCGGCGTACGCTGCTGTCATCGAGGACACAAAGTACCAGCTTAAGCTGTGGTTTTCTAAATTTGTAATAAAATGGTGTCGGCGTAGTGCTAACTCCGCGGCTCATGACCTAGCAAGCCTTGGTCGTATGTACCCTGCAAACTCGGCTGTCGACTGGGAGTTTGATGTACCAGCCCAAGTGGTTATTTGTGTTGCGGGTGATTTACCCGTACACCGTTAAGTTATAAAGCTTTGCTTTAATTTCAAAAAAGAAATCTATGTTGTTACAAATTTTTTAATCACAATCTGTAATAGCTCGGGATACAAAAATGACAAAATTTGACACTGACTAGTGTATACTATAAATTGAGCATTATATTTGGCGTATTATTTGTATTGATGATATATTTGTCGGTTTTTATCTCGAGTTGTGTTCCGAATTTTGATTTCAAATTTTATGATAGCATAAATTGATGCCAGCGTCAATGTGCTCACTTTTTCTCTTCAGACTTTTGAACATATAAAATGATGCAATGTGAGTTGGGTGCAAAGGGTACACCGGATACGTTTCTGAGTTATGCGGTCATACTACAAATGGGAAATATGACACATACGAACGACAGCTCCACCAGATGCCCTCTCCCATTTGTCTACAGACACGTCTAGATGTGTCTATGGGCATCCCTTAGTTGTTTGAAATTTCTATGGCACCCGAGGGTATCCCCTACTCGTGCGTCACCTTTTTTGCAACCATCAAATTTTCCAAAATTGACACAAACATTGCATCCATCTTAAGCACAATTATAGCTAAACTGAACATAGAAGATAGTCTCATGGCATGAAACAATTATAGCACAATTATACATACCACATAGTAAGTAAGCATAGAACGGTGTAAAGTAAACTACTTTGATGATAAACTACGCTACTGTCATATATGTATACAATATCAATCTATTTTTTTTCACAAAATTGTGAATTAACTTTGAAACATAGCACTGGTTACAATATACAATATTTTGGCACATTATCCCTACAGATAATGAGTTTGTCATTTTTGTGTCTAGGGCTATGATCCAAATTTCAATTTAACATTTTGTGATAACATAGCTTGATGTTGTGCAATGTGCCAAGTTTTTTTCAAGATTTTATTTTACATTTTAAAAGATGCAACAGAGTTGGATGCACCATAATAAGCTCCGCCTCCCCGGTGCTACGAGGTCATACTAGAAAAGGGAAAGATAGCCCCTAGCAAAGTCTATGTCATTACCACCGGCCATCCATGTCCCTGGTCGGTTGGATCCAACACGTCTGTCAAATAAACACGGAATTCCGAGTGGAACCTTTAAAGATGGTTACTACTCTAAGAGCAAGGACAATACTAGAGACAACTGTTGGGACGCGGATTAACTAAGCTCGGGTGTATAGTAAAATCCAAGAAAGTTATAAAAAGAATAAAAAATCTTAATTTGTTTTGTGCCAAAATTTGACAAATATTTTCAAAGCTTGCAAAGTTTCATCATCGCATGACATTCGTGGAAGTAGTGAAAAAAAACGATGCTCCAAAAAAGTTATTTTCAAAAGCATTTTGGAGTCATGATTTTGTTTTTATTTTTGCCACAATTTCCACAAATGTCATTTCATCATGAAAATTTGCAAGCATTAAAAACACTTGTTAAAGCTTATTGCAAAAAAATCAGGATATTTTTTGAAGTTTTTGATTTTTTTTCTCTTCAGATTTTACTGTTCACGCGAGCTCATATGAGCTCGAGCTGAGAAGGGAACTTTCGCAATTGTTGGCTATATCACATTGTCATGTCATCTATAGTCAATCTAATAACCAACATGCATAGTAGCTATCTATGGAGATGTACTACTTTATTAATAGGCTCATCTTACTCTCTCACAAAGTTTCTTGAAAGATGTGTTGCAGCTAGCTCTTAATCTACATCCCACTGCTCTTCTTCCTTCTTCAGCACAGTACAAATATAATACTTAAACCCTTATAGTCTACAAGTATAATAGGATGGCATAGACATGAACAAGCTATATATAAGTGATGTCTTCTTCTTCTTTTTTTGCATGGGAGGCTTAAAGTGATGTTAAATTAGATTTTTGCCTAGTTGGATAAGAGAGAGGGAGAGAGAAGAGAAATGGTATGTTGTGTTCGTGTGGTTGTTTATCTTGTCGTACTCTGCCTTGTGGCTTTATCTATAAAGTCGGGCCTATGCCTTTCCTCTAAAATGAAACGGTATGTATATTTACAGTCAGCTATAACACATGCTCCCACACCCTTTGCTAGAAAAAAAGGTGGGGCAAATGTTAATGACATAAGACCTCTCACAGTGAGGTGTCGTAGGGTAGTATCGTGCATCCTCATGCAATGCCAGCTAGATATATAAATGACATGGTGTACCAATAAATAAAAAGAGAGAAGGTACTAGTATCATATTATGTGCTAGTATATATGAGTATACAAAATAATAAATGAAGTCATCTATGTACCAACTTATGATACTATGCATTGTGGAGTTACTATCATATGCAATATCTTATGCATGATACTACCCACTGTGCGAGGTCTAACATGCAAGGATAGCTAACTATTGTATGAGCAGACTGTTAGATTGGCTATAGGTTACGTGCCAACTTTATATAACCAGGTTTTATAGGTTTATATTGACTATGCTATTGGCCTTGGTCTAATAATTTTGTATGATTAACCTCTATGATTCATTATTAAGTTCTCGGTACTATCAACCAAGGAGTAGTACTATCAAGTTATCATGTGTGCGCGCACCACAAGGTCTGGAAATTGGGCCCTTGACGACCGGCCACTAACGGTTATCCAGTGTCCGATATCAGTTACCACATGTGTACGTCTGACACTACCCCAGTGATGCATACCATCAGAGGGAAATATTTTAAACTGCTAATTACCGAAGACCGGGAAGAGTTAATTACTTGCATGTTCATGCTGCAAGACCAAGAGAAAAATAATGTACATATGTATTTATTTATTTTGATAGGAAAGAAACTCTAACCAAGTGGTATTATAATTGTTTTTGTTTTCCATTCAATAAAGTGATGATAAAATACAATACACAGATAGAGAAATTTCAATAAAGATACCAGATAATTCTGAAACATGTGGAATAATAGACAAGTTCAATGAAAAATCTTCATTATCACAATTCACCGTACACAAATTAATACTTGTGTTATTTCAGCTTTGACATCTGCTAGCACTGGTTACTTGTAGTACTATGTGGGTCACAATCACATGGTCAGCTGGTCTGGGTCATGAATCCTGATCACATAAATGTTGCACACATCCAAATGATCTTTCTAATTCAAGAAACAAGAAAGGTCAACTAGCTATGTTCAATGAAACAAGTCAACTCAACATGCATTGTAAGCTAATTCGGATGAGCAAATTAGAGATTTGTTACATGCCTATTGTAGTGGGTTTCTAATTTGCAGTGGGCCGATTTTTTAGTTCAGTTTCGCTTGACATCATTAAATAATCAACTAGCAAAAAGGCCCGTGCGTTGCAGCGGGAGAAAACAAATCCTTCCATATCTGTAGCTGGGTTAGTTGGACAAACTGTGTATGGACGGTTGGCGGGTTATCAGATCGAACCCTGCCATCGGCTATCTTATTTTTTGCCAGCTCTTCGGACGTGGGCCACAGTGCGTCGTTAGGTGGGCTTCGGTTGGGGGGTCATGAGATCGAACCCTGCCATCGGCTATTTTATTTTTTGCCAGCTCTTCGGACGTGGGCCACAGTGTGCTGTCAGGTGGGCTTCCTCCGCTGGGCCAAAACGGGTGGCAAGTAACAAAACCAAATAGCGTACATGAAATTAATTGAAGCGGGACCAAATGAAGCGAGACGAAACCAAGATATCACTTTCCTTTAATAGTAGGTATAGATATATGGTTGTTTGCATCACTTGAGGCCAGGAGTACTATCTACCTTTTCAAAAGAAATGAAAAGGATTGATTTCTTTTAGTTATTATTTTTTTCTAAAACGAAAGATAAAAGTGTTGTTTGCATTACATTAAGATGAGTGGAGAATACAAGATTAGGAGAGTACAGAAGATAATCACAACTAAGAGAAAAGTTGCGTCGACACTGGTGCAGAGACGTGCTATACAAACAGTTTTTACCCCCTTTCCGCGACAGAGTTTTAAACCGTCGCCTAGTGAGTGTGTGCGATCGGGGTCCTTCCCACATGACCCAGAAACCATCAGGGATAGGCCCTCCGGCCACACAGGCGGGGGCAAAATGAGCTCATGTGCGATCGGGCGAGGCATCGAAACCCGATCGTTTTCATCCGTATATACATCCCACAGTGAATTTCAGAAAACATTTCCGTTCGTATGTATATCACACACAGTTGTTTGTGTGAAAACGTTTGTGCAAGGTGTCCTAACACAAACAGTTCTATGCCGAAAGCCGTGTGTGATTGTTAGTTGATCCAACACGCCTACTTTCTAGAAATCGTGTGGTTTGTTTGAGTTCATTGCCCACGGTGTTGTCTGAGTGACCGTCTGCAATAGAAAACCCCAATAAGCAGGGTAATTGACCTATTATTGATAATCCATGTAGTAATCAAATTGAAGTTTCTTATAAATCACACCAGATATTTCATATCCATATAACGGCAACCAGGATTTCATAATCGAATTACATAAGATAGCTTCAGCACTCAGTTATGCCATTACACAACAACACCAAGTTTCACATGCAACATCGAAAATCTTTGGAAAGTAGCATCATACACGGTAAATAGACAGATGAATTTCATCTGGTAAACTACAGAAGCGGAAGGCAAATATTGAGCCTTCAGTGATGTTGAATGTCCTTGCAAATTTAGGCCAGTAGCTATGGATAATTGCCTGCCCAACCTTCATCCTCTTCAGGAAGACTTCAATATTGTACCGTGGGCGTTGAATGAATACCTTCCTCGCCTCTTGACCATGCAAGTGGTTTGAGAGATAACATCGGTGAACTGCTTTGAAAAGTACCAAAAACAAAGATATGCATAAATTCCTGTTATAAATTTTGAAATGGTGCAAGGGGTAAAAAAAGGTAAAAGTGTTAGTACCATCCTATAGTTGACTGATGTCTTCTTCATTGTGCAAACAATGATATTGCTGTTATTCGTCACAAATTTCTTCATCCTAACAATCTTTCTGAGTTTCTTGACTTGATTGATATTCATGGACATCTCATTTCCCCATATGCAAAATGGATCGAGCAGTGGGTCTAAGCCTCTGGCAACAGGACCTACATGTGCAAGACCAAATTGTAAGAAACCTAAATATTAGAATAATTCCTGCAACTCCATAATAATGTGCTATTAGCGAAAGGACCATGCATGAGCAAACCTCGATGGTAAACTGCATTGTCTCCCATTGTTTCCCTGCAACACATATAAGGAAGATCTTGATCAGGTTAACTGAGAGTTGCCATAATATCAGTAGAATATGTATTGAGTTCAAACAAATTCTATTTATTTCTCACATGCATAACAATACAAAATTGTAACGAATAAAAATCAAATTGCATAATTGAGCCAAATAGTTAAATGGACAACAGACCAAATGAACCAAAACAGCTAACTGAGCACGACATTGTAGAACAGAAACATGTACTAGAAGATAAGACAGTTAATAAAACAAAGAATTCTTGAGAACAATACTACGAAATGTAGCAATTTTTGGACCAAACTGTTAACTAAACATTACATTTTAGAGGACTAAACTGTTAACTGAATATCAGATTGCATATTTACATTACAGAGAACAAATCACTAGAAGGCACTAGCGGCGGCCTCGAGAAAACAACATGAACTGTATTTCAAAGTAGACAACCGAGTGGTGGTGTCGACGGTGGCCTCGAAGACGAGGTGCTCCTCCAAGATCTGGCGGTCGGCACGCATGGTAGCAATAGCGACCTCGTGCATGCGTGCGGCCGCGATTTTCTTCTCCGCTTCCATATGCTACCGAGCTCCACATTATACTGCGTGCAAAATGGCTGTGGGCGGCGCTTAGTTGGAGGACGGGGCCAGTGATTTCAGAGAAAGGTGTCGCGCCGTCAGTTGGGGCATGTGGGACGGGGAAGGAGGAGGATGGTGTGGGTGGGGTGTGGATTACCTGACCATATCGACGAGGCTGCGTAGCAAGAAGAATGATTGGCGGCGAGGAGGGTGCGCAGCAAGAAGAAGGGTCAGCGGTGAGGAGGCGGCTCTGCAAGAAGAAGGGTCACCGGTGAGGAGGCGGTGCCGTAAGAAGAAGGGTCACCGGCGAGAAGGCGGCGCCGCAAGAAGAAGGGTCGCCGGCAAGGAGGCGGCGCTGCAAGAAGGGGGGTCGCTGGCGAGGAGGCTGAGCTACCACTAAGTAGCAGTGAAGGTTTGAACTTGGAAAGCAAGGAAGAACAGTGAAAATGTGGCTTTTGGTGGGAGGGAGGGGGCGGGGAGATAGATATTTCCGCGGTGGCAGAAAAGTTTCGCTCGGTGCCACGAGAAACTGGCGCGCAAGTGTGGTTCAAGCGTGGGGTCTACTCCTACATGAATAGATCTTGTCTACATCATGTCATCACTGTTATTGCATTACTCCATTTCTCCATGAACTTAATACACTAGATGCATGCTGAATAGCGATCGATGTGTGGAGTAATAGCAGTAGATGCAGGCAGGAGTCGGTCTACTAATCTTGGACGTGATGCCTATATAATGATGATCATTGCCTAGATATCGTCATAATTATTTAAAGTTCTATCAATTGCCCAACAGTAATTTGTTTACCCATCGTATGATATTTTTCTCGAGAGAAGCCACTAGTGAAATCTACGGTCCCCGGGTCTATTTTCTCATCGTATACTTCTAGATCTATATTGCTATTTGCCTTTTTATTTATTTACAACTTTTATTTTCAGATCTATACTATCAAAAACCTAAAAATACCTCAGTGAATTTTATTTGCTTTTATTTGCATCTATGCAATCTAATACAATTTTATCTCGTCAACTTGACAATTTCTGGCATCGTTACCTGAAAGGGATTGACAACCCCTTTAACACGTCGGGTTGCAAGTATTTGTTCTTTGTGTGCAGGTACCTTTATGTAGTGTTGCGTGGTTCTTCTACTGGTCCGATAACCTGGGTCTCATCACTGACGAAAATACTTACCGTTGTTGTGCTGCATCATCCCTTTCTTTTTGGGAAAATACCGACGTAGTTCAAGCCACAATCAATGCTCTCAAATTTTACCATGACCTATAGGGCTCCTAGGAAGACACCATGCCAAGTTCCCTTTCTGAGCTCATTTGCACATTATGTTGAACCGAAATGTGTGTTGCCTTTTTCGTGGCCGGAAAATTAATTAATGCTTCAAAAATACCAAACCAGCTCGAAAAGTGGCCAAATTTGAGCATGACACTTATAATGGTGTTAAGTCAACGTAGAGAAAGTTTGAAGTGGCAATGATGTAGAGAAGTGCAAAACACTAAAATTTCTAAAAAAATGAAAAAAAAAGACAAAGTGTGGTGGTCCGCCGCCACAGCTAAAACTTGTGGTGGTCTCTTTGCAATACGCACAATTTAAACAAATAAACAACCACTTAGACGATTTGGTCGTTCATTTTTGGAATTTAATTCGCATCTTGCCCACGCGCCCTGTCCCGACCCACGCCCATGCCGCCATCACAAAGGAACCCCCAGCCACCATGCGCTCGCCACCGTTTTTGCCGTCACGCTCCATTCTCTTCACCATCTCATGTGCCATCTCCTCTTCACCACCATGGCGTGCCGCTGTTGGCCCCGCCGTCGGCATCCCCATGCACCGGTCTCCTCCATCGTAGCCGCCGTCGCAACCAAGCCCGTCTCCCACACCACCGTCGTCGGCGTCGCATGCTCTCCCAAGGTATATTGCCACCCTCATTTTTCACATCCATGGCACTATATTGGGTACGCATGTACGTAATGTGTTTGATGGAATGCCACACAATAGATTTAATTGAAACTTGCTTACTGTTGTTTGATGTAGATTATTGTCCGAGATGTGTTTGAATTTGCAATTTATTTTTCTAGCATAGGTCATGCCAAATTTTTCCGTCGATATTTCATTTGTATGATTATTCATAACTCTTTTTTTTCAATACTATAGTTCGAAAAATGGTCGTAACGTGTTCGATGAAATGACACACAATATATTTAACTCATTTGGTGTTGTTCAGTGTAGATGCTTGTCCGAGATTATGTTTGAATTTGTAGGAACTTATATGAGTGCTGATGTTTTGGCGAAACATCGATTCGTTTCCGTTTTATGAAAAATTGGCACTCAATATGTCCTTTTAATTTTAGCACAGGTCATGCCAAAATTTTATGTCGATATTATGTTTTCGATGATTATTTCATAACTCTTTTTTAAATACTATAGTTCAAAAAATGGACCCCCTCGCCGGACCATCCTCTCATGAATCACCCAACTTCACTGGGCCAGATTTCGAGATGGGCGGTCACCAAGAGGATGAACAGACCACTGGTGGAGTAGAATTGAGCCAAACAAATGCGGCTTAGTCTAGCACCACCGCCACATGCAAGAGCAAATGAAAGCCTAGGAAACCAAAAAATCTTCATGAAGGACCATTTGAATCACCAAAGTGACCACTAATGGCGAGCCAGCCAGTCCGGCTCAAGCAGCAAGAATGTACATCAAAATGCTAGGTTGCATCTCACGCAAGAACATCCATATCACTTGCAAGGATTTGGCCGGAGAAAGGATGAAGTTATTGGATGCATTACACCGTAGTTTTGCCTTCTCTCCTGCCGACAAACAAAAAGTCGAAGACTATGCCCTCAGAAAATGGCAAAAGATGTTATGGGACTGGAAGAGTGATACGTCTCCAACGTATCTATAATTTTTTGCTTATTCCATGCTGTTATATTATTATTCTTAGATGTTTTACAATCATTGTATAGCAACTTTTTACAATTTTTTGGGACTAACCTATTGCCATAGTGCCCAGTGTCAGTTACTGTTTTTGCTTGTTTTTTACTTCACAGAAAATCAATACCAAACGGAGTCCAAATGCAGTGAAACTTTTTGGAGATTTTTTCTGAACCAGAAGACACCAGTTGGGCCAAAGAAGTATCAAAGGGGGGCTCTGAGGGGAGCACAACCCACCTGGGCGCTCCTGGGGGCCCAGACGCGCCCTGGTGGGTTGTGCCCACCTCAGCCGTCTCCCACACCGCCTCTTTGCTATATAAATACCCCAAAAATCAAAAAACCCTAGAGGAATCATAAAACACAATTCCAGCCGCCGCAAGTTCCAGAACCACCAGATCCAATCTAGACACCATCACGAAGGGGTTCATCATCCTCATTGGTGCCTCTCCGATGATGCGTGAGTAGTTCACTGTAGACCTACGGGGCCGTAGTTAGTAGCTAGATGGCTTGCTCTCTCTCTCTCTCTCTCTTTTGATTCTCAATACAATGGTCTCTTAGAGATCTATTTGATGTAACTATTTTTGCGGTGTGTTTGTTGGGATCTGATGAACTTTGAGTTTATGATCAGATCTATTTTATTCATGAAAGTTATTTGAGTCTTCTTTTGATCTCTTACATACATGATTACTTATAGCCTCGTATTTCTTCTTTGAATCTTTGGTTTAGTTAGGACAACTAGATCGATTTTTCTCGCCATGGGAAGAGGTGCTTTGTGATGGGTTCGTTCGTGTGGCGTTCTTTCCCAATGACAGAAGAGGTAGCAGGATACGTATTGATCATTGCCATTAAGGATAACAAGATGGGGTCTATTTCTACATGAATAGATCTTGTCTACATCATGTCATAGTTCTTATTGCATTACTTCGTTTCTCCATGAACTTAATACACTAGATGCATGCTGGATAGCGGTCGATATGTGGAGTAATAGTAGTAGATGCAGGCAGGAGTCAGTCTACTAATCTTGGACATGCTGCCTATGTAATGATCATTTCCTGGATATCGTCATAATTATTTGAAGTTCTATCAATTCCTCAACAGTAATTTGTTTACCCACCGTATGCTATTTTCTCGAGAGAAGCCACTAGTGAAATCTGCGGCCCCGGGGTCTATTTTCTCATCATATATTTTCAGATCTATATTGCTATTTGCCTTTTTATTTATTTGCATATTTTATTTTCAGATCTATATTATCAAAACCCAAAAATACATCGCTAAGTTTTATTTGCCATTATTTGCATCTATCAATCTACCAAAATTTCATCCCGTCAATGTGTGAATTTCTGGCACCATTACCCGAAATTGATGGACAACCCCTTTTTCACTTCGGGTTGCAAGTATTTGTTATTTGTGTGCAGGTACCGTTTAGATAGTGTTGCTTGGTTCTCCTACTGGTTCGATAACCTTGGTTTCATAACTGAGGGAAATACCTACCGTAGTTGTGTTGCATCATCCCTTCCTCTTTGGGGAAATATGAACGTAGTTCAAGCGACATCAAAAGGAATTTCTGGCACCGTTGCCGAGGAGACATCATCAACATCTATCAGGTTCCTAATCACAAATCTCATCTCCTTGCAATTTACATTATTTGCCATTTGCCTATCGTTTTCATCTACCCCACTTCACAAAAAATTGTCGTTTTATTCGCCCTCTTTTTCGTTCTTTTTCTCGTCAGATCTTTTGTTGTGTGCAATTTTGTTTGTCACTTTTGTCATTATGGATAGTTCTTCCCATATTGCGTGTACATCTGAGAACGAGGTTCTTTACTTCAAACAAAGGGGAGGGGAGAATTTAAAAGATGGTTGGTATAGGATTTGCAATGCTCATAATAGATCTATTCGTAAGCAATCTAACATTGTTCTTCTTTGTTGTTTTTATGTGCGCATCACTACTTAGTATTGGTTCGTCCTTGATACGATTACCGGTGGGAATTTCTTGATGTGTCCTTCTATAGATGCTTTTAATGCTATGGGAAAGCTAGTGGGTTCACCACTTCTTATGATTAATGAAACAACTTTAACTCTCAATCATGTTATGGAGAGGCTAGATGCTGAGCTTACCGAAGAACATATTGAAAACTTGGATAAAAAGATGCATAATCTTGCTAGTAAAATTCAGTAAAAAGCGGAAGAGGTTTTCAAGTTGCTAAAAGAAAAGGGAACCGTAATTCACGAAAGAATTGAAGAAAGTCCTTCTCGGATTGAAAAGTTGGAAGAAATTTTTAGCAATTTAAGCTCGACTTTTGCTTCTGCTAAAACAATTGAAAAACACCCGTTAAAATTAGCAAGTTTACTCAAATCACTAAGAACAAGGGTGCAACTTCTAATAATAACAAAGAAGATCTTAAGATGATTAGTATTCACCCCGACTTTATTGAAGTTGTGAGAAACCCTTTTACAAGAATGATTTTTTCATTCTCATCCCTAGGGGTACTGTTATTGAAAATCTATATGCTAAATCTTTAAAGAACATTGGTTGTGAGATTGAGGAATTGAGAACTAAATATGACAATACTTGAATCTATGCTTTATGCCTAGCTGGGGGCATAAAACGATAGCGCTTGTTGGGAGGCAACCCAATCTTTACCTTTTTGCTTTTTGGTTTTCTTGCTTTTTGGCAATAAATATGTAAAGATGCCTCTAATTAGATGTGTTTTTATCTTTTGACTAGTTTTTGTGCCAAGCTAAACCTTTGGGATCATGTTGGGTGATAGTTGATTTAATCTTGTTGAAAAACAGAAACTTTTACGCCCAGTAAAATAATTTTCATAAATCACAGGAAAGTGATTTTGCTCTGAATGTTTTACACAAGATTGATATACAAATTACCCATGTTGTCCTATTTTTTCAAAAAAATTGGAGTTATAGAAGTATACGAAGTTTTCAGATTGCTACAGATTGTTCTGTTTTTGACAGATTCTATTTCTTTTGCGTTGTGTGCTTATTTTGATGAATCTATAGACTTTATCAGGGGAGGGGGGTATGAGCCATAGAAAAGTTGGAATACAGTATATTTAATGCAAAAATAAAATACAAATGGGTTTGCAACAGTACTTAGAGTGGTGATTTGCTTTGTTATACTAACGGATCTCACAAAGGTTTTGTTAAGTTTTGTGTGATTGGAGTTTTCAAGTTTTGGGTGAGATCACGATGAATGAAGGAATAAGGAGTAAGAAGAGACTAAGCTTGGGGATGCCCACGATACCCCAAGGTAATATTCAAGGAGAAATAAGAAACTAAGCTTGGGGATGCCCCGAGTGGCATCCCCTCTTTCTTCTAACGACCATCGGTATTTTACTTGGAGCTATATTTTTATTCATCACATATCATGAGTTTTGCTTGGAGCGTCTTTTATTTTATGAGTCTTTGCTTGTTTTGCTTTCTGTTTTGTGTCAAGTATCCTTGCTGAACACACCTATTTGAGAGATCCAAAATAATGCTATGAATTGTTAGAATTGCTCTAGTGCTTCACTTATATGTTTTTGAGCACGGTGTGCTTTAATATTTTTTCAAGAAATTCTCTCATGCTTCACTTAGATTTATCTGAGAGTTAGTAATTTTGGAAGAAATTCTCTCATGCTTCACTTATATTATTTTGAGAGACAAAAAAAATTTATGCTCATGCTCTTCACTTAGATTTGTCTGAGTTATCAAAAGCAACATATGAAACTAGTCCCAAAGTGATAGATATTCAAGAGTGATATAATAAAAACTTTCATGAAGATCATTGGACAAATTAAACTTGATTCTTTGTAATAGTTTTGAGATATGATGCTAGTGATATGTGAGTCATGTTTATGGGTAATTATGCTCAGTAAGAATATTGATGTTAAGGTTTGTGATTCCCTATGCAAGCACGAAAGTCAATAGTTATGGAATGAAATTACATCCTACTTGTGGTGCATTGTTTGGTGTTAGTTATGCTTAATGCTTTCTTATGAGATTTTTCTTTTCTTGGTTGGATGCTTCCCAATCTTTTTGCTAGCATTCACTTGTACTGAGTAGAAATACTACTTGTGCATCCAAAATCCTTAAACCCAATTTTGCCTTATGAGTCCACTATACCTACCTATATGCGGTATTTTCGTGCCGTTCTAAGCAAATTTGTATGTACCATCTCTAATTTTCAAAATAAATTTCCTTTTTGTGTGCTCGTACCACTCATGAAACGGTAGGGGGTAGCTGATATTTTTCCATACTAGATGTGTTATTCTCAAGATGAGTGTTTATTCAATTGTCATTACACGAGAGTACGACAAAGGTATTAGGGATGCCCAGTCCTGAAATGAAAAATGAATTTACTTCATGTTGTCAGATAATAAATTCCTATAGTCTTGGTATGGACGGCACCCATGGATACGGCTAGCCGTGGAATGTGAAAGCATGGTGGAAAAGGAATAAACTTTATTTTCTGTTTGGGAACCGCCTGTGATATATCTAGCATGGAAAGTATTGGGAACTACTCGACCGTTTTCGTTGACAGGAAAAGCATGCCACCCAAAATGTTTTATCTCTATTTCTTTCGCTTTGAGCTCTCGCACCTCTACAAATCCCTACTTCCCTCTATGAAGGGCCATTCTATTTACTTTACGCAATTTTTTATTTTTATTTGAGTCTCCATCTTCTCTTACAAAGCACCAACTAAGGGGCACTATGATCGTACTTGAGCATTGGGTGTACCTAATATGCAAGTGTGATTCATGAATGGATCAATGATTGATCATAATGGGTTAGGGATAACTTGCTTTAGTGTTGATATTTTGAAAGACAGGGTTGCTTGTTGATATGCTTGAGTATTGAAATCTTCATGTCAAAACTAGGCTATTACTTTGAACCATATAAAATTCCATATGTCCATGCTACAAAAGAAAAGAATTTGATGAACATGATAGCCAGCATTCCACATCAAAAATTCTTTTTTTTATCATTTACCTACTCGAGGACGAGTAGGAATTAAGCTTGGGGATGCTGATACGTATCCATGGTATCTATAATTTTTGCTTGTTCCATGCTGTTATATTATCATTCTTGGATGTTTTACCATCGTATTATAGAAAATTTATACCATTTTTTCGGACTAACCTATTGACATAGTGCCCAGTGCCATTTGTTGTTTTTTCCTTGTTTTTTACTTCGCAGAAAATAAATACCAAATGGAGTCCAAACACAGCAAAACTTCTTTGGAGATTTTTTCTGGACCAGAAGACACCTGTTGGGCCAAAGAAGTACCAGAGGGGGCTCCGAGGGGAGCACAACCCACCTGGGCGTGCCCGGGGGCCCAGGTGCGCCTTGGTGGGTTGTGCCCACCTCGGCCGCCTCCCGCACCGCCTCTTTGCTCTATAAATACCCAAAAAATCAGAAAACCCTAGGGGAGTCGACAAAACATAATTCCAGCCGCCGCAAGTTCCAGAACCACCAGATCCAATCTAGACACCGTCACGGAGGGGTTCATCATCCTCATTGGTGCCTCTCCGATGATGCGTGAGTAGTTCATTGTAGACCTATGGCTCCATAGTTCCTAGCTAGATGGCTTCCTCTCTCTCTCTCTCTCTTTTGATTCTCAATACAATGGTCTCTTGGAGATCTATTTGATGTAACCCTTTTTGCGGTGTGTTTGTTGGGATCCGATGAACTTTGAGTTTATGATCAGATCTATTTTATCCATGAAAGTTATTTGAGTCTTCTTTTGATCTCTTATATGCATGATTACTTATAGCCTCGTATTTCTTCTTCGAATCTTGGGTTTAGTTAGGCCGACTAGATCAATTTTTATTGCCATGGGAAGAGGTGCTTTGTGATGGGTTCGGTCGTGCGGTGTTCTTTCCTAGTGACAGAAGGGGCAGCAAGACACGTATTGATCGTTGCCATTAAGGCTAACAAGATGGGGTCTATTCCTACATGAATAGATCTTGTCTACATCATGTCATCGTTCTTATTGCATTACTCCGTTTCTCCATGAACTTAATACACTAGATGCATGCTAGATAGCGATCGATGTGTGGAGTAATAGTAGTAGATCCAGGCAGGAGTCGGTCTACTAATCTTGGATGTGATGTGTATATAATTATCATTGCCTGGATATTGTCAATATTATTTGAAGTTCTATAAATTGCCCAACAGTAATTTGTTTACCACCGTATGCTATTTTCTCGAGAGAAGCCACTAGTGAAATATGCGGCCACCAGTTCTATTTTCTCATCATATATTTTTAGATCTATATTGCTATTTGCCTTTTTATTTATTTGAATATTTTATTTTCAGATCTATATTATCAAAAACCCAAAAATACATCGTTGAGTTTTATTTGCCGTTATTGGCATCTATCAATCTACCACAATTTTATCCCGTCAATGTGTGAATTTCTGGCACCGTTACCCGAAAGGGATTGACAACCCCTTTTTCACGCCGGGTTGCAAGTATTTGTTCTTTGTGTGTAGGTACCATTTACATAGTGTTGCTCGGTTCTCCTACTAGTTCGATAACCTTGGTTTCATAACTGAGGGAAATACCTACCGTAGTTGTGCTGCATCATCCCTTCCTCTTTGGGAAAATACCAACGTAGTTCAAGCAACATCAAAGACTAGGGCCAGGGGGACTTTAAAGGGTAAGGACTTAGATAATGTCATTATGTTTCTGAATCCCAATATGGATCATGAAGAATGGAGGATGTTTTGTGAATCCTTTGAAAGCGACTCAAGCAAAGAGGTCAGTGGTTAGTACTATGATTTACGTTCAAAGGTGCCAGGTAACCACCGCCTCGGCCCAAGTGATTACAAAGCTGCAGATGCCAATTGGACGGAAGAGGGCGTGGACCTTGAAGCCGCGGGTTAACCGGGTCCATTCTTGGAACATTGAGATCATCCTCGGGACTTCCATTTCCTCGGGGCTCGTTCAGTGCAGGACCCAGGCAGTAAGGAGTTGTAGCTCCCGACGCCGGAACTTCACTCCACCAAATAGAACTTGGTAACCACATTGACCCCTAATAATTTAGTACCAAATACATTTAGTACCTTCTTAACCATTTTCCATAACATATGTATTTTGCCTAGAGAAATATAAAGTAGGAATTTGGATCGACTCAAGAAGATTCTCCCTACAACCATAGATATGATGACCCTGTTATCCGGGCAATCAATGAGGGCATCTGGGTTAATAAGATGTCAAAGACTAGGCGTGCATGCGTTGGGCGTGGGGAAGACCAGGTGGGACAACGTCTATCCCGAAAGCGAAGACCTTAAAAAAGTCAAAAGGAAAACCAAGTATGATGACAAGATTGCACAAAAGTGGAAGAACATCTAGGACCCGTGATAGATATGGCAGTGCAAAAACAGGTTAGCTGAAATGTTCCCGCATGCCACGTCGAGTCCTGCCCAGCAGCTGTAAGAAGCCACAATCACCACAATTTACTTCATATTGGCTGCTTGCCAACGTGGATAGCGTGATGAAAAGGATTACCATGGGGAAATTAATCCCATTTACTGATGGTACTAGAATGATGCACAGGGTCGTCATGCACTGAACATGACGAGGGTGGAGGTGCTGGAGGTAAAGACAGCATCGTGGATTTAACACAGCAGATGCCCTAGTGAAAGGACTTAGGTGTGGAGCCATCGCAACTAGGTTAGCTTGAAGGGGTTGAGCGGGACAAAGCACACAAGGAATTTACCCAGGTTCGGCCCCTCTCAACGAGGTAAAAACCTACGTCCTTCTTCTAGTTGTATTGCTTGAGTTTCAATTAAATGGGAGCAAATACGTTTGACCTAGTTCTCGACTGCTTGTTTTCTTCCGTTCACCCACCTCTGGGTCTCACCTTTATATACACAGGTCGAGACCCGAAGGCTTACAGAGTCCCGGCCGGCTCACACAATGTGACCAGCTCGGTTTCTAACTAATCAAACTCTGTAATACAACGGTTCACAGGCCCAAGACTTGGGCCATCCCCAGGCCTGCCTCCATGAGCGCAGTCTTCGTGCTTCTCCTTGGGCCTCCTTGGATCTTCTTCATGTTAAACCGCCAACGGTATAACCCGGCCCCTCCTGGGCGGGTCACACCTCGGAGCTATATCCCCAACATTAGGCCCTACATTGATTTGAATTTGTTCATATCAATCTTCACTCTTGAACTTAACAGATTGCACGAGTGCCAAATTCTTATGCAGGCTATAACCCGCCATGACATCATATAAATAGAATCATTAAAACCCGCCATGACGTCATGTGCATTAATCCCGCACAAGACCTAGGATATCTCAACGGATCTTTATCTTAATGGGCTTCCCAAAAATTGAGGCGCCCGCATGGCTAACATAATCATTTTACCTCCTCGATTTCCATGCATGCCATCTTATCACCTCCTTATAAATAGGGACAGTGGCCCTCTTTTTCATTTTCACCCCTACCTCTTCCTCTTCTTCCTTCTCCTCGCGACGTCGACGCCTCCAGAGCTCCGCCGCCCCTGTCGACTGCATCAACCTAACCTCGACCAGAAAACGGTGGCGCCCCTCTGTTGTCCATCAGCATCACCAGGTACCTATCTCCTTTTTCCTCCAATCTGCATTATGGTTTCCATAGTTCTTCGGTGTTCATCGGTGTTCATCACCCTTGCTTGTAGTTCAGCGGCCATGCCATCTTAGTTGAACCAAAACGTGATGCTAAAGTCATGCGTTAATCATTTTTAAGGTCTGCTATCAAATATAGATCCACTTTCTTCTATTGAGATTCACTCCCCATGTAGTAGTTCTTCCACTGTTTTAGGGTTATTACTTTCCACCTGTTTTTCGAACGGTCGTAGATCCGAAATTATAGGCAGAATCTGTGAAACTTGTTTGTCTAACACTTAGTGAAATTTTACTCAATTCCCCGATCTGAAAACACCTGTTTTGACCACTGTTGTGTGGGCGGCTCAAATGATACTTTGTAACCCACCAAATGCCAATCGGCTTACTTTATGATTTGTTTAAACTGCCAACACTTATCCAAGCTTGACATTATCCGGCTTATACTTTGCCAGTTTAATCATGCCATTTTATTTTCTTCAACCAAAAGCGGCTTATCAATCCTTGCACATAACCAATTCAACATAATGACTTTACTTTGTTCAGCTATCGAGCGGCTCATCATCACAAATTTGACCCACCATAACTTCCTTTTTAGGCTCTCCCCTGATAAAAATGACAAAAATCGTCAACTCTTGCGACTGGGTTGTCTCCACCATCACGGAACAATCTCTTCAAGAGTTTGTTAATATAGGCGCCTTGTCATCTAAATATGCCATCCACTGGCGGGTTCCAGGAAATGAGGTTCCACCTGAGCCAAAGGAAGGAGAAGTCATAGTCTTTTCTGACCACATGCTCTAAGGTTTCTCACCACCCGGCTCAAAGTTTTTCCATGACATCCTGAATTTCTATCAGCTTCACCCTCAAGACATCAATCCCAACTCAGTCTCCAACATCTGCAATTTTCAAGTCTTTTACAAAGTTTACCTTCAAGAGGAGCCCAATGTTGACCTCTTCAGAGAATATTATTATCTAAACCGCCAAACAGAGATGCATACAAGCCCAACCTTGAACTTCGCAGGATTTCTATCCAGAGACGAAGAGATGGTGTATTTCCTTCAGCCACGCTTCCTAGTCACCCCAAATATTGGAATCAAACTTGGTTCTATTGCCAAGACACCTCTCCAGCAGGTGAAAATCCTCTGTCGGGTTTCTGTAGTTGCCAGCTTAATCCAAGACACCCACTTCCAGATCATATCAGCTCTTTTGAATGGGCCAAATACACATCCACTTTTACTAAGATAAGAGCCTTGATGGCCAGTGGCTTGACTAGCATTGATCTTGTCCGATGCTGGGTTGCTTTGAGGATCATGCCCTTAAGCCGCCGTCCCGCCTTAATGTGCACATATACTGATGATGTAAATGACCCCTGCAGTTTAGCTCAACATGTTTTGAAGAGAAGGACCTTAATGAAATGACCAAGTCCTTACTTGTGGAGACTCTAGAAAACCGCAGTAAGACGGGGCTAAATCCCTTCTACACCCTTAACCCGGCTCCAAATGTAAGTATTTCAAGCTATTTTTGCTTTACTCATTACTCTCTTACACTCACATTCCTTATTATCTTGTTCTCTTTGAGTCGACTCTTCTTTTTGGAACAAGAAGCTTCAAGATAGACCGGCCAAAAAGGCCAGGGCAAAGACCAAGGCTCCGAAGAAGACCAAGAAAAAACCAGACACATCAGAGCTATTTTCCCTGGATAATGAGTCAGAGGTAGAACTCGATTCTCTTGGTTCCTTTTTCATGCATATTATTGATGCGGATTCCTTTCAGGATGACGCGGAGTCCAGCCAGGCAGCAGCTAAAGAGGTAACTACTATTTCCTCCGACTCAAAGCCTTTGCCAAGACAGAAAGTTCAGCAAGTGACCCGAAAAGTAAGGTTTTATCACCATTTAGCTTACTTGGATCCAAACTTTATTTTGAAGAAACAAGAGCATGAAGCTCGGCGCACAAACCGGAACAACGGCGGTGGAGATCTTTCCTCCGGCCTACCCAACACGCCGGTCCCTCAAAAACACCGGAAAAAGGTGCCGCAGAATTCAACCCTCTCCTTTCCTAAGGCGGGTCTTATCCGTCAGCACTTAATTCTTCCGACTCAAATTATCAGGGAACTCCTCATTCATCGTCTAGCGAGTCTACTGGGTCTCAGCTGCCTGCCTCAAGATTGCCCCTGGGTAAGAACATTTGACTTCTTTGTCTTAACACTTTTAAATTGATATACTCATATCCTCATATGTCTTGTTTCCAGTGGCATATAGCTAAACCAAGCAAGAACCTGAAGATCAGCAAACCGTCCGAAGATCCAAAGGTCAATGAGACGGAAAAGCTAACACCAGCATTGGATACTTTGAATCAAAACCCCGAATACACTGCCAGTGACCCACCACCAGAAATCCATGAAACCCCCGTGCATCGAATGGGTGTTGACCCGGAAACTGCTAAGCCACCAAGCCTCCTAAGCCTGCTGAGGAAGATACTGAAGATGTCGTGGTCATGGGTACTGGTTATGCAGAGCCAGGGAATCCTACCATTCTGGCCAAGCACTCCGCCAAAGAAGAGCTTATTGAGAAAAACAAAAACAAGCTTGACATTGTGAGCTACGCCACTTTGGATGTCCATGAGCTATATTCTAGCTATCTAAGCCGTCTACACACCAGCAGTTACATGGAAGCTGATTTAGTGAAGAGAATGCGACAGAAGTATGAGGTATGAACATCTTCTTCCCTTGCATATGTAGTCATCCAGTCCCCAAGTCTTATCCGTAGGAAATAATATATTGAGTATGGTTAAGACTTAGTAATATGTTACTAGAAACTTAAAATCACGACTCTCATGAACTGGCTTATTTTAGCAAAGATTAGCCGGATCCTCTTCATTTCTTTGAGAAGAGACCTTCACACCATAGCCCTCATGGGCCGGTTTATCTGAGCAAGGTGAACTAGATCATCAATATCGCAACGTGAAAAGAAGTTCCGTGCACATTAGCCCCCAAGTGCGAAGTGCTTTGCTTGCGATGTGGTTGGGACTTGTATATATATCCTGTCATGTTTACAATTGTTGAACTCTTATTTGCAGGATGCCATAAGCCAAACCGAATCTCTGTTCGTCGATGTGAAGAACATGCTTGAGCACCAAGAGGCTGAAACACGCAAGGCTGATTCCAAATTTAAGTTTAGCCTGGATGAGAATGAAAAGCTCATACCCGCATTTTCCACCAAGAGAACCGCCCGGGAAAAGGAAGAAACCGCCTTATTACAAAGAGCCGAAGCTGTGGAATCTTCCTTGAATGAAACCACTGCAGAACTGGATGGCTTAAAATGCCACATGTCACAGATGACAACTGCTATCTTTGGTAAGTATTTCGGGATGCTTTGAACTTTAACTCGCCTGGCGACTCATCTGCATGTTTACTTAATAGGCCCCAAGGGCGCCAATCTTGGCCAGGACATGCTGCTGAGGCTCAAGGTGGTTTACATGTTGGTGGAACAGTTGTACACTGGCACACAATGCACCCTGGTGGCTATCTCCAATGGCAAACAACCCCCTACTCTCCTTAGGGAGGTGCTGGATAAGTTGTCTGTGATGCCCAAAATACTGGAAGAAATAAAGCGACCAGCCGCCCGTGTTGGCGCTATTACTGCTCTGAGACGGGCCAAAGCATGTTAAGCAGAACTAAACCTGATAGAGATGGCCAATGGATGTATGAGCCTTAAAGAAGACGGATCTCCGTTAAATAAAACGGACTTTGCCAATTGCGTGAAAGAAATGCGTCCCTTGGCGTGCAAACTGGCTGAAGAGACTGTTTTTTCCAAGTACCAGGCGGCATACACCATGGACAATGCCAAAGTTAAAGTGCTGGCTTATGAAATCGTGGACCTCATCCCTCCAATGTGTAAGCATACTTTTGCTCCCGATATTGATCCGTCCACTCTTATTGATGACGAAGCTGAATTCAAGGCCTTAACTGGCATCAACTGGACGTCACCTGACCTCCAAATGGGCGAAGAAGAAGAGCTAGAGCAGGATGACCCAAAGTCATCAACCCACCGCGAAGAAGGCAACTGATCTCAGGCGGCTCTTAATCATGGCTGAAGCACTGTGTGCTAAAAACACTTAACTTCAATTGGCAGGTCCACTGTGACCTTGTAATAGGCTAGATTTGGAAACAATGATCTGTCATGCCATCGCGCATGTTTATATTTTGAATATTTAAATCGCTGAACCCATGTTTATGATCCACCACTTGTTCGTATAATATTATCAATCATGTGGATCAGATCGAATATTGTCATTTCCTGCACACAAGCAAATAGCATGTGCCCTGGCGGTTTAAGCCAGGGCGGGTCACAAATATCTTGGAAAACCCTGATAAAATAGTCTTTGATAGAAAGACTAAAGGCTATCTATCTAAGCCGGAAATATGCCGGCGACTTAATGTCAAAAGCCAGGACGGGTAGCAACCCAAACATAATTACTGAAAAGACTAAGCAAGGCCATTCAAGCCTAAACATACTGGCGACTTAAAGTCAAAAGCCAGGGCGGGTGATCAAACCTCGCATATTCGTATAAAAATTAAAAACATACCTGTAAAATTGGCTCATACTGCCGGCTGTAGATTGATACCATGGTGATACCTTGATAATTATAATCCAGAGTGGGTATTGACCCATAGGCATGAAATATCATGATTTTGATTGCTGATGGCAAAATATCTTGGCGACTTAAAGTCTGCTATCAGGGCGGGTTACCAAACCCAATATGCTCAATTATGAGTCATATAATCGAGGCTACATGGCCGGAATTTGTGAAAACCATACGGTAACAGGAAAGAGGGATATAAATCCAAAATACACAGAAAAACAGAAATCTAGAAAAAATCGAGGCTTTCATAGGCCACCAAGCCTAAAACCCAAGTGCTTTCATGGTCCACATAGCTATTTAGTTAATCCTTGCTATCCGTAAGCCGACCCTCACTTGACAAACCACCGTTTTAACCTTAACGAGTTCAGTGTCTTAGTTAAAAGATTGATTGTCAAGAGTACGACGGTCATTCCAGGATTACCTAGGCGGAGTAGCATCGACATATAGGCAAGATAACCCAGAATTTGGCATGGAAGCCGGTCAAGAGGGTAAGCATAGCTATGCTCATTGAGCAGGAAGCCCCCAAGTGACACATAATAAGGCATGGAAGCCTGATCAAGAGGGTAAGCATAGCTATGCTCATTGAGCAAGAAGCCCCCAAGTGACCTATAATAAGGCATGGAAGCCTGATAAAGAGGGTAAGCTTAGCTATGCTCATTGAGCAGGAAGCCCCCAACTGACCTATAATTAGGCATGGAAGCCTGGTCAAGAGGGTAAGCATAGCTATGCTCGTTGAGCAGGAAGCCCCCAAGTGACCTTATGAACAAACAATAAAGACTCAGATACTTAGAAATGAAACGATAGAGGCCCTGAATTATCAGGGATCCTAGCTTTATTATATTGATCATAATATGTACATTAATATAAGTATGTACAACACAAGAGCCAGTGGCTCAAGTGTAGTAAGGCCGAAGATGAGCGATGTTCCAAGGCCGGCGGGTCTCCTCCTACGATGTGCGTAAGTCCTTGTGTTGTCGCATATCTATTAGGTAGTATGACCAGTTGTTTAGGTTCTTGCTAACCACAAACGGTCCCTCCTAAGGTGGGGATAACTTATGAATATTTATTTGATCCTGGATCAACCGGAGAACCAAATCGCCTTCTTGAAAGGTTTGGGTTTTAACCTGGCAGCTGTGATAATGATGCAGTCCTGCTGGTATATCGCCGAACGAGCCGCCGCAAGGTCACGCTCTTCATCCCACGCATCAAGTGCATCCTAACGTGCTTCCTCATTGACAATTTTAACGTAAGCCGCCACACGGGGTGATTCATGACGGATATCACTTGGAAGAACCGCCTCTGCCCTATAGACTACGAAGAAGGGTGTATAGACTGTTGACCTGTTAGGAGTAGTACCGATGCTCCAAATTACTGAGGGTAACTCCTCAACCCAACAACCCAGCGTTTTCTGCAATGGAACCATAAGCCGGGGCTTTATACCTTTCAAGATTTCCTGATTGGCCCTCTCAGCTAGACCATTAGACTGTGGATGAGCCACTGATAAGATGTTAAGACGAATATGCTCTCATTGACAGAACTCTTTCATAGCACCCTTAGACAGATTAGTGCCATTATCAATTATGATATTGTGAGGGTATCCAAAACGGAAGATCACTTTCTTAATGAATTGTACCGCCGTTGCCGCAGCACACTTACTGACTGGCTCTGCATCAACCCACTTGGTAAATTTGTCAACGCCACCAAAAGGTGGGTATTCTTGTCCTTAGACCTCTTGAAAGGTCAAACCATATCTAACCCCCAGACTACAAATGGAAAAGTAATTGGAATCCTCCTCAATTCGTGAGCGAGCACATGAGCTTGTCTATAAAATTACTGACAGCCATCACACTTGCTAACCAGATCCTTGCATCAGCATGAGCCTTCAACCAATAAAAACCATGATGAAAAGCTTTAGCCAGAACAGATTTAGAGCCGGCATGATGGCCACAATCTCCTTCATGAATCTCCCATAGAATCTCATGGCCCTCTTCAGGAGAAACACAACACTGGAATACGCCCATGACACTGCATCAGTGTAACTCGCCATTGACAATAGTCATAAACTTAGACTGCCAGGTTATTTGCCTGGCCAAAGTTTCATCCTCATGTAACTCTCCCCGGGTCATATACTCCAAATAAGGAACCTTCCAATCAGGGATGGCATGGAGAGCCACCACCAACTGTGCCTCCAGGTCAGGAATAGCGAGATCCTCTTTGGATGGCAGTTTAACTGAAGCATTACTCAATACGTCAAGAAAAATATTAGGGGGTATCGGCTTATGCTGCGACCCAAGCCGGCTCAAAGCATAATCCTCCTTGTTCTTCCTTCGATCTCGATGCTCCACGTGATAACCCTTGAAGTGACCAGCAATATTATCAACTGCCCGACAATAAGCCGCCATGAGTGGGTCTTTAGAATCCCAAGTGTTAGAGACTTGCTGTGCCACCAAGTCCGAGTCGTCGAAGCACCTGACCCGGCTTAAATTCATCTCTTTAGCCACCTTTAGGCCATGAAGCAAGGACTCATATTCGGCTACATTGTTAGCATAGGGAAACATCAGCCTTAAAACGTAACAAAACTTGTCACCTCATTGGGAAGTCAAAATAACTCTATCCCCAAGCCTTCCAATTGCCTGGACCATCATAATGAATAGTCCAATATGTATTATCAGGCTTGTCCTCTGGCATCTGCAACTCTGTCCAATCGTTGATGAAATCCACAAGAGCTTGAGACTTGATAGTTGTCCTTGGCATATATTTCAAACCATGGGGCCCGAGCTCAATAGCCCACTTGGCCACTCGTCCCGTGGCTTCTCTTTTTTGAATAATATTGCCTAAGGGAGCAGAGCTGACCACAGTAATGGGATAGCCAAGAAAATAATGCTTCAACTTGCGACTGGCCATGAACACCCCATATACTAGCTTCTACGAATGTGGATATCTCTGTTTAGACTCAATTAAGACCTCACTGACATAATAAGCCGGCCTTTGGACTGGATATTCCTTACCCGGATCTTTTCTTTCCACTACAACCACCACACTGACGGTTCTGCTGTTAGCAGCCACATATAAGAGCAAAGGTTCCTTCGCAATGGGAGCTGCAAGAACCGACGGCTCAGCCAGCTGTTTCTTAAGTGCTTCAAACGCCTCATTAGAAGCATCACTCAAACCAAAATGATCTATTTTCTTCTTCATCTGGTACAGAGGAATAGCCTTCTCTCCCAGGCGGCTTTTAACCGGCTTAAAGCTGCAATACGACCCGCCAAACGCTGGACATCATTGACGCACGCCGGCTTAGCGAATGAAGTGATAGCCTTGATTTTCTCGGGGTTAGCTTTGATGCCTCTCTTAGAAACCAAAAAACTCAAGAGCTTGCCTGCAGGCACACCAAAAAGACATTTGGCCTAGTTAAGCATCATCTTGTGGACCTGGAGATTATCAAAGGTCTCTTTTAGATCATCCAACAAAGTCTCCTTCTTTCTAGACTTCGCAACAATATCATCCACATAAGCATGGACACTACGCCCAATCTTATTATGGAGATAGTTCTGGAACAACACTGATAAGTCGCCTGGGCACTCTTGAGCCCGAGAGGCATAAACACATAGCAGAAAGCTCCAAAGGGCATGATAAAAGCCGTCTTCTCTTGGTCTTTAACTGCCATCTTGATCTGATGATAACCAGAATAAGCATCCAAAAAGCTCAAATGCTCACAACCCACCGTAACATCGATGATCTGATCAATACGGGGAAGAGCAAAAGGTTCAGCTGGACAAGCTTTATTAAGATCTATGTAATCCACACACCTATGCCAAGTGCCATTTTTCTTAAGTACTAGCACTAGGTTAGCCAACCACTCAGGGTGAAAAACTTCAACGATGAACCCGACTGCTAAGAGCCGAGCCACCTCTTCTCCAATGGCCTTACGTCTCTCCTCATTAAAATGATGAAGGAAATGCTTGACCGGTTTAAACTTGGGATTGATATTGAGAATGTTCTCAACGAGTTATCTCGGTACACCCGACATGTATGAAGGCTTCCATGCAAAGATGTCCCTGTTCTCATGGATGAACTTGATGAGCGCGCTTTCCTATTTTGGATCCATATTAGCACTGATAGTGAACTGCTGAGATGAGTTGCCAGGGATAAAGTCAACCTGCTTGGTATCATCTGCCGACTTAAACTTCAACAAAGGATCATGCTGTGTGGTTGGCTTCCTTAACAGAGTCATATCCGCCGGTTCAACATTGTCTTTATAAAACTTAAGTTCCTCTGTGGCACAGGCAGACTCAACATAAGCAACATCGCCTTCTTCACATTCCAAGGTTATCTTCCTATCACCATGTACTGTGATGGTACCCTTGCAACCCGGCATCTTAAGCTGCAGATACACATAACAAGGCAGTGCCATAAACTTGGTGTAAGCCGGCCGTCCAAACAGAGCGTGATAGGGGCTTTTGATCTTGACCACTTCAAAGTTCAATGTCTCTGTCCTGTAATCATACTCATTGCCAAAAGCAACTTCCAAGGCAATCTTACCAACTGGGTAGGCCGACTTACCAGGCACCAACCCGTGAAAGACTGTAGAGGACGTCTTAAGATCTTTGTCAGTCAAATTCATCCAGCCAAAAGTGTCATAATAAAGGATATTGATGTCGTTGCCTCCGTCCATAAGTACCTTAGTGAATTTGTAACCTCCAACCTGAGGAGCTACCACCAAAGCCAGCTGACCCGGATTGTCAACCCGGGGCGGGTGATCCTCACGGCTCCATACAATTGGCTGCTCTGACCATCGTAAGTATCAAGGTACTGCCAGCTCAACATCGCTCATCACTCGGTTATGAATCTTCTGATCTCACTTGCACAAGCTTGTGGTGAAAACATGATAGGCCACTATTTAGCTGTTTGGAATTACTCTGATATCCGGACTATTGTTGCTGGTTACCCTGACCAGGCTGCTGGTTATAACCGCCCTGATTGCCCTGACCTTGATACCCGGAATTTGAGCCGCCACCTCCAAAGCCGGGCCCATGTGAGCCGGATCCTGACCTGCCTTGCGGGCCATTATTATTATTGTGGTCCTGAGGAAAACTAGAGCTCTTATATTCCTTCATAATAAAACAATCCACATGTGAGTCGACGGTCTATCTGGATAACTATGCTTCGGGCAAGGCTGGTTCAACATCGCCTCAAGGTTAAACTTTGGCCCTCCAAATTGAGGTAGCGGCTTTCCCTTATGATGTTGACCGTTGTTCTGTATATTGGTATTGGCCAAAAAATCTGACCCACCGTCAGGTTGCTTGCACTTACCATTGCCACCTGGTTATGCCCTGTCATATTTGGCTACTGCCCTGTTCCATTGCCGTTCTTCTTCCCCTTGTTGGAATTCTCCTCATCAGACCCCGGGTCTTTAGTATTGTCAGAGTCGGCATATTTGATGAGAGCCACCATGAGCTCTCCCATGTCATTGCAATGACGCTTAAGCCGCCCTAACTTTTGCTTGAGAGGGGTGAAATGACAATTTTTCTCCAGAATTACAATAGCAGAACCGGCGTTGATGCTATACGATGAGTGTATAATAGTGGACACCCGATAGACCCAATGGTGGGCCGACTCATCGTCGCGCTTGACACAAGCGTCTAAGTCGATGATCGATAGAGGTTGTTTGCACGTGTCTTTCAAATTCTGAATAAAACGCGCTTTCAACTCCGCCCATGAATTGATAGAATTAGGGGGTAATCCCTTCAACTAGGTTTTGGCTGGCCCGTCCAACATCATGGTGAAATATTTGGCGCACACAACATCGTTAACATCTAACATCTCCATAGCCAGCTCATAGCTCTCAATCCAAGCCTCAGGAGGTTGACACTACAAAAAAAATACACTTCCGTGATGATACGTGTTTGTCACAGTAGGTCGCGTTTTCTGTCGTGCATGTACATCCATGACGATTTTATGACAGAATCAAGATAGTCATACATGTGCTGTCGTAGAAGTGTTCCATGACATTACCAAAATTATCATCACGGAAGTGTCCACTTCCATGACGATAAATCGTGCGTCATAGAAGTGCTTTCGTCAAGGGTAACCGACATGTGGCATCCACCGTAATGGAACACCGTTAAGCTATCGGGTCCGGTTTTGGATCCGATAACCCGTTAACAGCCCCAACCAATGGGGATTTTCCATGTGTAAAATCATCATTCGCTGGAGGAAACACGTGTCGGCTCATCGCTGGGACATATGTCATCCACTCATTGGACAGAAGGCACCTATGATATGTCGACACGTGGCACGACCCAATAGAGGCCCATTCCTGTGAAAAGGCCGACCCATTTGACTTGGTCAAAAGGTGGCAGACCGGCCCGTGGAAAGCCTATTAACGGCCTATTCGCATATAGCCCATTTACAGCCCGCTAACCCAAGGCCCGTTATGCCCTATTCGAATTAGGCCCAGTAGCATCATCTGGGCCATCCAATATGATTCTATCCTGTTTTCACTTCTGGCCCATGTATGGCCCATGACGTCTTTCGGCCCATATGAGGCCCTATGTAACTCTTGGCCTATTAACGGCCCGTGGTGAAACTGGCCCGTAATGAACAATGTATCACTTTACACCCATTAACGGCCCATGGTGAAACTAGCCCGTAACGAACAGTGTATCACTTTATACCCATTAACGGCCCATGGTGAAACTAGCCCGTAAAGAACAGTGTATCACTTTATACCCATTAACGGCCCGTTATTCCGTTGGGCCGTTTCTAGCCCATGTTATCTTTCGGCCTTCTCAGAGCCCATTTATTCTTGGGCTCATTTCCAACATTCGTTTACTTACAGCCCGTTACTGTCATTTTCTACTTGTGGGCCAAATTCAGCCTGTGGTTACAGTCGGCCCATTTGTGGTCCATTAATATGTTGGGCCATTTTCATAGCGTCATCAAATACGGCCTCTTAACGATGGCCCGTTATGGTCGGCCCACGAACGGACGATTCCAACTCTAGCCTGTTTATGGCATGAATGCAGTCTGTTTGGCCCATGTTTGGCCAATCGATCATACGGCCCGTATAAGGCCCATTGATGATGCAGCCCGTAGAAGGCCCATTGTTTCTACGGCCCGTAGAAGGCCCACTGTTTCTACGACCCGCAGAAGGCCCACTGTTTCTACGGCCGGTAAGAGGTCAAGTGTCACTACAGTAAATATTAGCCCATGGTTATTGTGGCCTAGTTTTAAAAAATAGGTTATTACAGCCACTAGCAAACCGCGGAAAAAGAACTGCACTGACTACAAGCAAACAAATAAACATGACAACAAGGAAATAAATAAGCAAGCAACTTACACTAGGCTATCACGGCTATTACACATATTACATCCACTGGGCATCAAAGTTCGCCACCAGTGCAAATATAGGGAACAAAGTAGCATATAAATGCCGCAGCAAAACAAGTCCAGAACTAAAACCACTTTAGAAGAGCTCAAGAAACAATATCCTGGGTTCCCATAATGCTGGCAAGATGCTTAGCAAGCTTATTAACTTTCTCTTGTTTGGCGCTTAAGTCCTCCAGCACTTGTTGTTGCACCAGAAAGTATGCATCTGAATTCTGCAGGGACTTCCTTAGTCCTTCGGCTTCCTGTCGCATAACATCTGATCGATGTCTTTCAACTTGAAGTTGAGACTCAAGAAGCCGACCTGATTCAGGCAACGAGTTCAAAGAGCCCATGCCAGCAATGGTAGCCAGTAACTCGAACACTACATCAAGACATGACTTTGGGGTTATCTCAGTGTCTTCAATATAGTATTTATCAGCTTTCTTAGAGACCAACAGGGATGTCTCACTATCTTGAACCTTATCTGCATTACTTCCTTTACCATTGCATAACAGGGTACTCTTCTCCAATATTTTATCCGTGTTCTAAAAGAGAAACAAACAAATACATCTCAGGTTTACAATGTAGTATATGAAACTCATTTTGGTAAACCAGTTCAGTAGTAAGGTGGACAGGATAACAACATGAAAGAAACATATATCTATGTAGTATGGTCACTATATGTTCTATATCATTCTAGTTTATGTTGCCAAATCAAGATAGATACCATTCGAATCATATCTATTTAAGACAAAGCAGCATAGACAAAATATAAGTGTGGGAAACTACATAACAATAACAACACTTGTAATGTGCATGGCATGAGAACATAACTGTTTATTCAATTGAAACTGAAATCATCATAGAGCAAGTTACAATAGCAAACGACCAAACACGTTGAAGAAACAGGTTTAAAACATACCTGTTGCGCCATTGGAGTTTCAATTGCATCCTTCAAATTTGAAATTAGTTGGTATCAGTAAATACAGTGATGCAAGAGCAAAGTAGTATGAACCATAGCTATGGAACCTGACCTGAGAACAATTCTTCTTCTGCTTTCAGAGTTGACTTCGGGTTCGGAGTGGTGGTCCTCGTGATTTGGGCACTGTAGTTGCCTTACTAACTGCTCGTGTTTGGGTGCTCTGTGGTGGAGATGGTGCTGTGTCAATGGGAACTGGGTGTCTATCTGATGGTGTTGGGGTTAGAAGGGGTGTAGTTGGTTCTCTGTCCAACTGGGTAGGGGTAAAATCTGCATGAGTGTGGGTTATGTGTGGTGGGGCTGGTTCTTGGGCATGTACAACCGTGGTTCTATCTGCATCGACAGGTAGCACAATCTTTTCTGAAGACCGTGTTTTTACTCCCACAGATACTGCCATCACTCCCTCCAATTGAAATGGCTGGTAAACAAGAAAAGTAATTGAATGTACAAACATTGTAAGATAGACAGGTGCAATGGATAGTAGGGAAGAAAATAGGGCATGAAATAATTCACATTTATGTTGTCTAAGAAAACAGAATACCAGGACATAATTTCACATATATGATGGCTAATTAAACAGGATAGCATGACACAGTTTCACATGTATGATGGCTAACTAAACAGGATAGAATGACATACTTCAAAATATGATGACTATGTAAATAGGATGACATGATATAACTATACGATGTGTCTACTAAAGTGGTTGGCATGCCATAAATCACAAACATGCCGTCGATGGAAACATGATGGCATGATATAACTCACAGATAGAATGCCATAATTTAAAATATGATGACTATGTAAACATGTGAGATGATATAACTATATTATGTCTTTAGAAAATGGGTTGGCATGCCATAATTCAGATACATGCTGTCTATGTAAACATCATGGCATGACATAATTCAAATATATGATTTATATACTAAGGAAGTGAGCAGAGGGCAATCGCATATATGATGTGTCAACTAAGGAGATGGCATTCAATATTGTGTATATGATGTAAAAACTAAGCATTGCAATACAACATATGCATTATATGAGTAATATAACCCTACCAAGTTTGAGCATACACCTCAGGGGGATAATAGGACTGGTCATCTACCTCTGAATCCTCCTCTGAAGAGCTATCTGTAACCAGCAAGATATCTGCTTTAGCAGGTAGCATTGTGTGCTCTGAAGACCTTGTTTTCACTCCAGATTTCTCCATCACCAATTCAAATGGCTCATCCACAGGAAAAGCAGTTGAATATACAAACATTGTCGACAAAAGCAATGAGAAACACAAAAAAAGGACGGCATGATATAATTCACATATATGATGCTTGCCTAAACAACATGGCATTGCATAATTCACATACATAATACCTTGCAACAAGATAACATTGCATAATTCACATATATAATGTCTTGCAACAAGATGGCATTGCATAATTCACATATATGGTAATTAGACACTAAACATGTGGCATTCACACAAAGCATGTCTAAACTAAGCAAATGACACAGCAATGCAAGATACCATACGCACGATATGAGCAACATAACCCTGCCAAGTTAGGGCATGCACCTTGGGGGGGGGGGGATATGAGTGGTCATCTGTCTCTCAATCCTCCTCTGAGGAGCTATCGGTAACCAGCAAGACATGCGCTTCGTCAGATAGCATTGTCTGTTCTGAAGACCTTGTTTCCACTCTATATTTTTCCATGACCGTGCCGAATGGCTGATGCGCAGGAAGAGTAATTGAATGTACTAAAATTGTTGACAAATTTAACACGTAATAAAGAAATGATGGCATGATATAATTCACATATAAGATGACTGGCTAACCAGGGTGGCATTGCAATATTCACATATATGATGCCTGGCTAGACAAGATGGCATTGCATGATTCACATATACGATAAAGAAACTAAACAGACGGCATTGACACAAAGCATGTCTAAACTAAGCAGATGCCATCTCTAATGAATACAGTAAGCAATGCAAGGCACCATATGCATGATATTACAACCATCAGCATGCCAAGTTAGAGCGAAGACCTCATGGGGTAAATAGGAGTGGTCTTCTCCTTTGGAATCCCCCTCAGAACAGTTATCTTCCTCTTGATTACAATCCGAAATGGGTGGAGGGGGGCTACCTTTGCGCCCACCATGGAACGACGTCTGCATGAAATTTTATTGCCACGCAAGGCTCGTCTCTTTTGCTCTACATGATCAGTTCCATTGGGTACAATAACTGGCATGCATAGGAATAAAACATAGTGAGATTATGTAAGGAGTGCATGCACAAATCCAGAGTGATGGTAGCAAACTATGGATAGACCCAAAACCAATGATAGCAGGCAGATAATAGCTTTAGTTAAAAAATACAGATAATGGCTTTGTTAATGTTTGTTTGCATCCAACATGAAACTCATAGTAGACACCGGAGATTTACCAAATAGTAGACAAATAGTACTGATTGCTGCCCCAATATGTACCCCACAACCATTTAAAAACTCAAGTTTCAGCATTAGTTTGGACCCGACTCGGAGTCTAATAGGTGAACACGACGATAATGTAGCATGTCATCATATTAAGCGACGCATAACGTAAGCAGACACGGAAGAGTGTGACCTCTCTTGCGGACCCGTGTAGTCCTCAAGGTTATCTGCTTAGTTGATGATGGTAATGCAGTTGTCGTGGCTGCCGACGGTAGGGAAGAAGATCTGAGGTGGCAAAAGATAGTTTGGAGAGCGGATCCATGCTGTGGTGAACCCTTTCGTCATTGGAGCAGCTGAGCTGGGGTGGAACACATCGCCGCAGGAGCAGGACAAACCACACTAGGTTTTCTTTGACACATATCTGTAACAAAAGTAATTGAGTAAGGGCTTGTTTGAATTTGAGGATTCTAACAATGCAGGGATAGGAAATAGACAGGAATAGGATAGGAATGCACGTGCAAAACAGAGAATTTAAAAACACAGGATTTCTGCCAATCTTGGTGTTTGGTTCACAACAATTGGAAGATCACAGGATGCAAAAAAGCATGGTGAGATTAAGTCAAACCACAAGAAAATGTATGATTATAATGATATTATGCTACCATCTCTTAGTCTTGTGCTTGATGAATAGGAATATGAAAAGGAGGAGAAGTGGAAATTAGAATTCCTATGGTTTTTCTTTCAAGGAGACACTAAAGGAACAAATCCTACAGTTTTCCTTTGCTCCATTTCTTTGCACCAAATTCATGAAAAGTAGTACCGTAGGAAACTTTCCAATTCCTATGTTTTTCATTCACTTTTCCTTTCAAGCACTAGCGATTCTAGTAGGCAGGCTTGAGCAAGGAAAATCCTACACTAAAAAATGTTTTTGTGCTACTTCTATTACTTTGGACCCAGGCCACTGCCATACTAGCTCAACTCCCAGGCCCATCGACAAATGCACAGCTCAAACGCGCAGAGATAAATAATGATGGCGTTCAAGAGAGTCCATCACGGATAGCTAAGTTGCCTCGTACCTCATTGCTTGTCATATAGTAGGATAAAATAATCATATTTCCTGTTACTACGAGTGCTCAGTGGACAATATATATAACATGTAGAGTAAAAAACAGATGCAACAAATGTACAACCTCTTTGGCGAAGCCATGTCGATCTCAGCGTGATTGGGTTGGCGATGAGGATGCTCCAGCTGACTTGGGTGTCGGAGGAGGGGAAGAAGATCTTAGGCGTCTAGAGATGGAGCCCGAGGTACTGCTCCGCTATGATGGAGGGTTTCGTCGTTGGAGCAGCTCCGGTGAGTTGTACGATGCCGAGGCTGAAGCAGGACAAGAGAGACAATGAACAACGTTAATTTGAGTGGAATTCTAATAGCATCTCCAATACATGACGTAAAATAAATAACCACAAAGTGCTAGATGTAAAATACATCAGCCACTCATTTCTGAGCTTAACTGTCAAAACTGAATTTAACTGTCGAAACTGAACTTAACTGTCGAAACTGAATTTTGCTGTCGAAACTGAATTTTGCTGTCGAAACTGAACGCACTAGCAAGGTGAGGCTACACGTCGGTCGACTGACTTTTTCATCTCCGGTCAGTCGATTTTGCAGCCGTTGGATATGAAATCAAGGGCATGCAGTTCATCTTCAACCTCCACCCCTCTGAGCCGCCAGCCACCACCGGCCAAACAGCAGCCCCCCCGCCGCCCGCGGCCGGCGGTGCGCCGCCCAGCCCACCCCGAAAACACTCCCCACCGCCGGTCCACCACCGCCCCGGTCATCCCTCTAGAGCACCCCGTGCCGAGCTTTTTCTCCGGCGATCCCCACGCCACTGCCCCGCCACCGCCCCGCCACCGCCGGCGACCACCGCCCCCACCCTGAACCCTAAGATAGATAGTGGGGTACCTCCCTGGCGAGCCCCCCTCCCC
>NC_041381.1:142410311-142450199 GCF_002162155.2 Triticum dicoccoides
CGACTGACCCAAAAGTCGATTCAGTCGACTGAAGTGTAGCTAAATCGGAGCAGCATCGCAAGCAAGAGAAATAGTGAGAGCAACAACGCGAGCAAGAGCAGACCAGGCAAGGGACCGAGAGCAAGAGCAGAGCAGCAGCACAAGCGAGAGCTAAAGCAGCAGCATCTCCTACTGATGTGGACATCGCCACCAAGGGAGCGACGGTGTGGAGGAAGTGGCCGGCGACACCGCCGTGGATGGAGCCGCGCCGTGTCGGCTCGGGACCGAGCGCCGGCAGCATCGTGAGATCGAATCAAGAAGAGAATGCGGCGGTTAGTGTACAACCTCTTTGGTGGCGCCGATTAGGCCGCAGCTTCATCCGAGGAAACGGTGATGATGATGCTCTTCCGGTGGTGCAGGTGAAGACGGCGGTGTGGGAATGGAGGTGGTGCGAAAGACGAGGGGAACGTCGGGGCATCTCCTTGGAGGTGGAGGACGGGGTGGCTGAACCGGCGGGACGACGAGATCGACGACGGATCCTCATCTGGTACGGTGGATGAGGGACGTCGAGGTGTTGATGTGGACGATGTCGTCGGGGAAGAGGCTCCGGCTGGGTGGCGGACGGAGCAGGGTGTGGGGTTTTGTCGCGGTTTTTGCGGCCTCGGTGTACGAATGGGTGGGCGGATGGATGGCAGTGGGGAACGATGGCTTAGAGACGCGCTTGTCCGAAATGTGGGGTAAGTTACAAAAGTACCCCCACCGATTTGAGGCGCTTCTTTCGGTTTAGGGGTACCACGGGCATTTCGCGTGTCGGGATTTCACAGGAGGTGGGAGTTTTCGCGCGCGTTGTAATTTCAGAATAGGAAGGTGCGGGTTGAGATGGAGGGAGTTGTCGGAGCACGACGAGAGAAAGATATATCTTAAATATTTCGGGCTAATAAGGCGCGGGTTGAAGAGGCAGGAGTTTCACAGCATGATAGACAGAGACGCTAGCTTGAATTTTCGGCATAACAAGGCGCGGCTTGAAATTTCGGAAGAACAAGCTTAACGTGTACCAAAAAAAGACAATTTGCACCTCAACACACACAACACACACACAAACACCATTTAGACTAGAGTAAGGTACACGTGCATTGCACACATGAGATTTGGCAACCAAATTATGAATAAATACCACATTATAGCATGTAAGCTTTGAGTCATATATGCATGATGTAGATGTTCGTTTAATTCTTATAGTTCATTTCATTAAAAATCATCTAGTTTTTATAAGAAAGCTAATCTATTTTAAGATTCATGGAATTGTGCTTTGTAAGACATAAAGTAAAAACAAATAATGACAAATCATGTAGAAAAACATTTGGGCAATTCTGATACGGAAGATTCTAGAACAAATAAGAAGTGCTTGTGTTTTGATGTTTGTGCATTACGCTTAAGTTCAACCATGGAGTCTTCTAGATTATACATGTGGCGAAATCTGGTGGAATAAAGATGATATCCAACGGCTAGTAGTGCTCAAATTTTCCATCTTTGGACCATCGGATTCGCCTCATCCAACGACCATCTTTCAAAGTTAAAGTTACCCGCACACAATAGAAAAAATATAAAATATAAAATATATATATATATATATAGGGGTATAGATATAGATATGTGATGCGAAAGCCGCCCATCATCTCCAATTATAATAGTGTGTCCATGCACGGATGCAACATGGCCAAATGATGTCTGCCATCGGTATCTTAAATTGAAATCAGTCTGACCTTGTTCAATGTGTATACATTACAACATGCTCGTTTCCAAACCACACCGCGCAGATCTCCGTTATATTCATGCATGCATGGGTTTCAAACATCAGGATCTCTTATTCAAATATTCGAATTCAACTTTACATTGATTATGACCTCACCTAGTCTTTTACACCCACACAGTCCTATCCTCTTTATAATTGTACCACTAACTTTCTCTCGTGCATGCATGCACACACACTACCAGTCGGCATTATCCATCACACACATTTAATCTTTTTCTTCAGGTCGGTCTCCCATGAAGGCACACACCCACACACATCCCCCTCTCCATCATATCGGGCATTCTTTATCTCTCACGCGAGCATGCACAATGATCGATGTTCCTCTATGTATGTGTGTATATAGCTAGGTCTTTCATAGTTTTTCACACAAACCGATCAATCAATATATCCAGTGAGGTCTCACCCTCTTTCCCACGTCCACATCAATCAATCTATACCTCTCTATATAGGATTAACATATATAGCTAATACACCCACATTAATTATATATCCAACGCCCCCTCTCATCATCCATACCTTCCGCTTCATCTCTCAGACATGTGCACAATGGCGAAGACAGGGGGCAGTAAGGGCCCTGCCCCCCCTAACATCACTATATATCGAGGCTAATATGAATGTGATCATTAGACAATTGCTGCTAAAAATGGTTTAAGTTCATGAATTGACCCTCCTCGTAAAGGATTAGCAATGCTTGGCCCCCTAGCTCATTTATTTTTCATGGCTCCGCCACTGCGTGCAACAGCGCACGTTCTCTCTCGCCCCCTCTCTCTAAATATCGATCTCGCACTTGTGCATTCCTTCATAGTCTCCCTCCACTCGGCCCCTCACACCATCTTCTAGCCCCCACCGGATTTTGCCACATGTACAGTCTAGCAGACTCAGTGGTTGAACTTAAGCATAATGCACAAACCTCAAAACAACAATGGTTCTCTTTTGTTTTAGAATATTCCATATCATAACTGCCCAAACTTTTTTCTAGTTGAATTGCCATTATTTGATTTTACTTTATGCTTTACAACGCACAATTCCATGAATCATAAAATAGATTAAGGGCTTCTTTGATTCAAAGGATTCTCAAAGGAATTTTGGAGGATTCTAATCATTAGGAATTTTTCCTATCTTGGTTGTTTGATTCGTAGGATTGTAAACCATAGGAATTTTTCCATATGATTCATTTGCACTAGATTTCATAGGAAACATCCCATCCACTCAAACCTCTTTGAAAGAAATCTGCGTTTTTTCTATGCACAATCAAACACTCGTACAATCCTGTAGGATTCAAGACGACATTCCACTATAATCCCATGTTTTTCCTATTCCCGCGTTCTTAGCTTTTTTTATAAAAACTAATTGATTTTGAATGAGATGAACAATAAGAATTAAACGAAGGGCTACATCAGGCATATATGACTCAGAGCTTACATGCTATAGTGTGATATTTATTCATAATTTGGTTGCAAAATCTGATGCGTGCAATGCACGTGTACCTTACTAGTACTTCGAGTATCTGCAAAACACGTAAATTAGAATACCAATGGCACGCTACACAGTGTCTCTCTTACAGTTCATGAAGCCATGTGGCACATGTGGAGGCGTTGTCGCGACCTCCTTGCATGGATTGATCACAGTGACGTGCTGCTGGTTCTAGAAGTATGTACTCGTCCTCTCTGAGCCATACTGGCGGTACATGCACGAAGCGAAGATATGCACGGACGCCACACACGCACTCATTCCCTCGCACGCACACGCGGGTACACGGGCGGACGCAATTTTGTACCAAGATCCACCCCATGTGATAATTTGATGCGTGTAAAGTCGTTCACTTCATTGATGGTCAATTAATACAGCGCATGCAAATTGAGAGGACGTGAGGGCGGAAGAAAAACATTATTACTCCACCGCGCACATGCGAGTAGTTCAATCGTGGGTTGCTAGTAGTACTTCCATTGGTCTCCTTCGTATTTTGTGCCAATTTTTGACAGTAACATAATATTTACGCATTTGAGCAGTGTAGTACTTGAAATTTATGTTCCGCTAAACTCATCGGGAGCCGTTTCGGGCCTCGAAACCAAAACCATCAATTAATCTTTACCTTGTTCCCATCACATTCGAAAGCCTGCTCACACCTACTAGTACGTGCCAAACCTGAACGTGTTCCCACTATGCAGGTATTAGTACTAGTGCTAGTACTTAGGTTATAAAAAGGGGAACTACCTAACCGAAAATTACTCTACCTTTCCTCCTCATAAGTGCTTCTTCTTCGTCCATCGTTGCCATGGCCGGTGAGCAGAGCTCTAGGTCGAGAACTAGTCGTAACAAGGGAGCGGTAACCAAGGTTGCGGGAAAAAAAGAGGGCTCGCCGCCACGCAGAGACCTCGAAAGATCTCTCAAGGGCAAGAGATGGCTCCCAGGAGCACCCTAGCCGCGGAGGCGAACATGCCGAGCCGATGGAGCTGGAGTCGTTATCCCTCGACGCCATGCCCGATCAGCTCAATAAGCACCTGAATAAGTAGAAGGAGTTCATCCAAGGCTTGATGGAGTTGCTGGAGGAGAGCCTCGATGACATGCCTGCTGAGCTCAATAAGCAGGCGGACTTGACCGCCGGCTTGGTGATGCTGCTTAAGAAGAGCATTGCCTCGGAGAAGAAGGCGACCGGCGAAATCCTGCGACTTTAGGAGGACAAGTTGAAACTCTGCCACGAGATCGACCTGTTGAAGGAGAAGAACGCTGGCTGGAAGAAGCTGCATGAGAATAGTAGTTCCTCGATGAAGATGCTGCAGGCCCTTGTCATGGAACAGAAGGAGGAGTTGGCGAAGCTCCGCATCGAGCACACGGCTGCTGTCAAGGTACGTAATGCGGCTGTGTAACAGATGATGTAGGCTCGCGTTGAGAAATCCCGCGTCATGGACAGAATGAAGAAGATGGTGAAGGAGACGCGCAAGGAGATGGAGGTCATGGAGGCGATGAAGAAGCAGTTACGACTCCACGGAGAATTAGATCATTTGGGTTGATAATCTTCCTTCTTCTTTTGCTCCTGTGTTTCATCTTTTGCTTCGGGTGTTTCGCCGCACGTGTCACGTTCTCTGCAAGGCATGAATAGACCAATGCTTTTTTGAGGGAATGAATAGAACAATGCTAACAATGAGATGACTAGCAAATTAGATCATTTTTATCGCCATATGGCACTGGGCTGCCGTGTTTCGTGCTCCTCCTTCGCAGTACTACTCTAGTGCAAAACTTGAGTATACCGCACGGTTCTTTGCTCCTGCTCAGGTTGTCGGCGCATTTATACGAGTAGTCAAATCACAAGGCATCCTAGCAGTAATGAGCCGTCAAATCACAAAGGCCCTCGCCTCTCGTGAAACCGACCAAGCTAGACTGCCCCACCCTCTAGCCTTTTAAAAAATGTATACTTTTGTACAGTAGTAGTATCGATGGATTGCGCCATGGAGCAAAACTTGAAATTAAAAAAAAGGTGGTACATATAGAGAGCGCTCGTCACCAAATTATGCATATAGTACTATTAAAAAGGCTAGCCACAATAATGGTGTCCAGCACAACCCACCCCTCAAATAAAACTAAGCATCCTGGAATTCTTTGACAAAACTAAGCACCCTGAAATTCTTTGACAAGTAAACTGCTGGCTATATGATGTTGGCCATATATATTGTACGTATATAATGTGAAGAAACGAGTGGTAGTACTATACCAACTAAAAGATGAAATGTAAGAAATACTAGTATGTACATACTGAAGAGTTAAAATAACAAGAAGAAACCTAACATAGTTTTGTTGGGGGCTCAGCACAACACACCCCTCAAATTAAATTAAGCACACCTGAAATTAAACTTTGCAACTATTCCGGTAGACACTGCATTAGAACCACCATGAGCAACGACACTGCCACCTTACTCGGAGTCCTCGTCCACGTCCTCGACTTCGTCCTTGTCCCTCTTCCTCTTGGCCGATACTTCTTTGCTTGAACCGCACACTTGGTTGTTGCTCTTCATCCAACCCTTGTAGATATTGAAGCAAAGGTAGCCATCCATTGCAGCGCAGTGGATGTGGTCTATATCTAGTACATTCCGCTACCATGCATAACGATGAAACGTGTATGGAGGTTTCTCCAGTTTACCGTATGAAGGATGAACCATGGCTCCTGCCAGGGTCAGCATTTTAGGCTGACGAGAGGACACCAGCCGATTCTTCTGGAGGTCGAAGGTGTTTCCTACAACGAGGCCTATCCGACCCAGGACTTCTTTGTCGTTACCAAAGTCTAAAGTAACGAATTTGACTAGGTTGGTCTCGAGGAAGTCCTTAAAATCCTGGCACTCAATGTCGGCATGGCATATGTGGTAGACCAAGCATAAGTCATGCACGGAAACCTGGATCACGGCGGGCTTCTTCCTCTATTCGTCCTTTAGATCCTTCTCTCGTCCCAGGACTGTGGTGTACTCAACATCTAGCCCAGCGACCCACTCATCATCTGAGTCTTCGAACATGCGTCTGAAGCAAGAAAGGCATCCTTTCACCGTCGCGGAAGAAAGGGTGTAGATGACGTCAAACTCATCGCCGGTGATGGTTCTAACCTTGTACTCACCGGCGATCATGCAGATTTGGGACGCCATGGATTTGGGAGGAGGGTTAGGATTGGTGGAACTGCCGTAATGTGAATGGACGGGATGACTAGGAGCGAACCACCGTAGTATTAAAGGATGTGCGGGGACGAGTAGGAGTGAACTGTCAGCGTGCGAATGGCAGGGTAGTGGCTTTCCATTCTCCCATGATATGGGCTTCCGAGAGCCCTTGGATCTGAGATCGAACGGTTGCATTGCGTGATTCTAGACCTATGGGTGAATATCCTATCCTGGAGGGTTATTCTGGAAATTTTCAGCAACTTAGCATGCGACTGTTTGATCTCAGATCCAAGGGCTGCTAGCAGCCCGTATCATGGGCGCGCCTACCACGACCGTTGCGTCGCACGCGCGGTCGCGCCCTTGGAGATTTAACACGGTGCGTTAGGATATCTGATGTTGGCATGTCATACACAGTCATCACTTAGTCACTCATACTACAACAAGGTTGGCTATAAGTGTATTTATTTTTTTACTCCTCTCTATCTCTTTCTTCGTACTCCCTCCGTCCCATAATATAAGAATATTTTTACACTAGTGTAGTGCCAAAAACGTTCTTATATTATGGGAAACAGGGAGTACTAGTATTTATTGCATTTGCCAAGGAGTGACCTCTTCCAATGAAATGGTGTTGCTAAGTTTGCTTCATTTAATTAGCTATAGACTCAAAATTGTCTTTTCACCTAGGTACACGCGCTTAGCACCATTTCTTCCTTGGGTTACCAAACTAGTCTCTCTCTTCTTGATTAACTTGCCACATCAAACTTTATGCCTATGTGGCAAGCTTAGCACCTGTAGGAGCAAGTATCATACAAAAGTATCATATGCATGATACTAGTATATGATACTCTCCATTACGACCAACCTAAGTACAATAGTGCGCTTTACATGGCATATTTGCATATGTGGAGCCGTGGAGGAAAGAGAGGCAAGGAAAAAGTGGAGAAGTGGGCTCTCATGCAAGAGCCAGCCTCTACTACATGGTGGAGCATTGGGAGAGGCACCTGTATGGAGGTGGTCAAGAATCGGGAGACTCGCGCCGGTCATAGCGCCGCAGTTAAAATGATAATGGCAAGTCAAATCATGGGGCCCCACCTGTCCAGCAGTAACGCACTGTCAAATCACACAGCCCTACATTTGCAGCAGCCTGCTCCCTCGTCTTCTCGCGTCTCTGTCGAACCGACTAGGCGGAGCTGCCCCGCCGCCTACCACGCAGGAAAAGCCCCGCCCTAGACTTTTAGATAGTATATAGTATACTAATTTTTTATCCATGGATTGCGCCATGGAGCAAAGCCTCTAGAAAACGGCGGTACACGTGTATGGAGTATACAACACGCCTGTCGCGTTCGCGTCGCACCCCAGACGGTCGGTCGGTCTGGCACGCTGCTCTCCGAATGGAACGCGCGTCATATTGCGTTTGCACACACATGTGGGACGACAATTGAGAACCGACCATAGGCACAGCCTCGGCCCCGCAAGTAGGGTGACTTAATAGAAGAGGGAGACGAGCGATAGTACTAGAGAAGTGTTGTATTGCGTTGGTGCCTGGACGATCCCTGCAAGATGGAAGATCAGTTCGTCCACGCATGTGTCCAGACTCCAGCAGACACGCCTGGATTGGCTATCGTCTACATATCGTGCAGGCTGTGTTGTACATGGCTGTAGTTGTGGTGAGAAATCTAAAAAAAGGTTTCTTGTCATCTCGCAAAATTAGGTGTCATGTGCTTCGGATCACTTCGAGTGTTAAACAGCGACAACTGAGTTGGGCTAGTCATTGGGGGCACATGCACAAACAGTGACTACTCGGCTGCCATCTAGGTCAAGCCGGCTATGTTAATTAGGGCATCTATCGACGGACCCCTTTTCTACGAGTTTATCTTTAATTTGAGCTTTGTTCCTCGTCTAGTTTGTCCGTCGGGATTCATGTTGTCTCCTTTGGGCAGTGAGGTTATGATTTCTTGTGATCTGGCATTTTTTCGTGTTATATGTTATAATCCAGCACTTCAGATCAAAAAGATGATAACTGCGCCTCCGGGCCACGTGCATGAAGACTTCTCACAGTCATTGACGAGGTGAAGCCTGCTCCGGTAGACAAAACAAAACTAGTACTACTCCACTATATAGGAAGGAGCATCCACGCTTGGTTGATAGTGTTGCTCTCTTCACACTGTCTCGACCTCTCTAGATCTGAACACGACAGCGGTGGCCACACACACACACACTCTCTCTCTCTCTCTGCTCACCGCTGGTCACAGATCCAGCCAGATCCTCTCCGCCGGGGAAGGTGAGAAGGTGCAACGTTCACGCGGTCGTCCTCGGCGACGGCTCTTACCCACTGCTGGGCGCATCCCGATCAGCCTGCCTTGCCGTTCTCTCCCAAGCACCGCTGGCGAGGGAGGGCCTCCGACCCCTTCTTCCTTGTTGTCGTAGTGTGGGCAGATCTGGCCTCCCGCTGCCCACCTAGTGACATCCCGGTGACCATCAGGTATAACTTCCTTCGAAACCAGCCTTGCTCTACTTCCCAAGCTCCTGACGTCGCTGCATTTGTATCTTTTACTATTTCTCAGGCCCCCTCGTAGATAGGATCGATCGGCTGTTCGAAAACCACCTAATTTTTTTTACATTTAAGAGGTAAAACTAGTTCATGCCTCTAATCTAGTACTACTTGGTTCAAACAAGGAAGAAAGGGGGTGGGGTGGGGGAGGATTTGTTACCTGAATCTAGGACTTGGTCGAAAGAGGAAATAATGGGGGCAAAAAGTAGCAGAGACTGGCTATCCAACTGGTCTCTAGGTGTAATAGGGAAATAAAGGGAAACGCAGTACAAACTCAATATAAACCCGATCTATTGGTTGAAAAAGGAAAGAAAGTGGGGACTGGGGGACAAGTTAACAGAGTAAGTCCAGCATTAGATTTGCTAGCCTCACACAGTATCAGGTGGCTATACCTAACAAAAATGGGACCAACCCAGATATCCTGTTCTGATGTTTGTTGCCCCGAGCCACTCTTATGTAATGCCACTAGTAAAATGTAGCAGTCGCACTGTTAAAAGTAAGGACACGTTAAACCAATGTTGTTCTCAATGTAATGCCTCCAGTAATATGAACCAATGGCACTTTTTTACATGTCCTGCTAAATTTCCCATTAAGATAAGTTGGTTCTTTTTGTTAGAAATGCAACTGTCCTGGTCCGCCTACTCTCCCGTGCCCAAAGTAATGTCATATTTAACGGTTTTCATAGTTAATCCTAATGCCCACACTAATATCTAGCAATGCCACTGGTTTAGAAATTGCTATTGTCATTGTAGGATTGCCATTCAGATAAGGAACATGTTTCTTTTCATTTGATGCATGTTTCATCACTTGTTAGTCACCATCCTTTCTACCTTTTTTGTGCTAACAGAGATACATCTCACGCTCGATCTTAGTTGAACTGCACAAATGATATCCAAATTATAGTTGAGCATTCCAGGAGCTTCACAACCAACCTTGATGTTGCTCAATTTTATTGCAACTGATGAAGAATAAGCTCTGTGGGTTTCGTTTTCTGATGGAAATGGAACTGGGGCTGGAGCCCTTTTCTTAATTTTTTTTCTGAAGAAGAAGCTGCTAGCTCACGGGACATTTTTGCTTCATTTTAGGTGAACTACACCAAAAGGTCCCATGAATTGAATCATCCATGTTGGTGACTGAAAGAGCCAGCTTCAGCATCCTAGTCTAAGCACCCCCGGCCTCCATCCTTGCGATGCATAGTACACCTCGTTTGCCACCTGCACGACCCTAGTATCACTGATAAAATGAAGTAATAATATAGTTAAAATAGAGCGAGTGTCATCTCTATCATTTCATTTCCAATGTAGATAAAGAAAGTGCTTCTCCTTGTTAATGTATTTTTCATCAACTAGTCTCATTGTTAATGTTTAAGCATTTCTGCAAACTGGGGTGCTTAATTTTAGTTCATCTATACAAAAATAGAGATTTGAATGTCTCAAGGCGCCTCCTTGTACAACCGCTGTACACTGATGTTCATCACTGGCAGAAGGTGTATCTGGGAGACTTGGGACGATGTCTAGTATGAGGCGTACCATATGAGGCATCGCAGGGCCCATCTCGCCCTCGCAGCATGGCATGCTATGATACTATCGCAATATTTTCTTCTATTTATTTTGTGTGTTTCATCAACTAGTGCCACTATAGTGTAATCACGCTTTTTCATTATCTGTGCAAACAGGGTTATTCCGCTGTATTTTGGTGGAACTGCACAAATGTACGTATGGAACCGGCATATATGCAGAGTGCAAGGTGTGCCAAGTAAAAATTACTGACACCAACCATGCTGCATGCATGCATTGGCATCCACCACCACCAGTGGGATGTGTGGCGCTCTCTGTGGACGGATCTTTCTCAGTAGCAAATCCTCTAACCAAATACTAGTAGCTTATATTGGCAGTTTTCTAGGGAGTACTCTTTTCTGAAAGAAGCACCAATCTATTTTTCTTTATTTGTACACTGTGTCACAACTTTGACCCAAAGGTCCAGAGCTAATTTAGGGTGATTGGCGTAGTACTCGGAGACTAATTGTAAGCATGATTTTCATTAACTGTCACACTGATTGTAAGCATGAGCAGGTGGAAGATTAGGTTAGTGCGAAGCTTACCTTAAACCCTACCGCCGCCGTTGAAACGAGGCGAGTGTCAAGGGAACCGTGGAGAACAACGGGGAAGCCGGGGAAGCGACGTCACGCCATCCGGCCTCCTCTTGCGGTGGGAGAACGAATACTCCTATGGCTCCGGCTGGCTCTGCACCCTCACGAACGGCACACCATACTCGATCGATTCGTTATCCTCTGGGTGCTCGACATTCGACCTGTACGCCCACCACCTCTGCCTGACTGTCACCTCGGGAAAATCTTTCTGCTCCATCGCCCAGAGGAGATACTTGATGAACTTGGAGGACGCGGCGTGACTGCCGCCGAGGAGTACATGTACATCACCGCCCTCATCACCGCCATCTCGCTCTTTCGCATACATGGGCACATGGCCCGTACTGTCCTCGAAATCTCCCACTCATTGTCAAACCAACTAAGGATCTCCTTCAACCTGGCTAACTTTGCCTGGTCGCCGCCGGCGATCTTCCTGATTCACTGCTGCATGCTCTCCATACATGTCCTTCTGAGTGGTCCGGTGCTAGCTTTGGAAGATGGGAGGAGAGACGGTGGTCTTGCAATAGAGAAGAGGGATTGGCGAGACGGTGGTTTTGTAATGGAGATGATGGAGAGGAGAGGAGGTGGTTTTGCAATGGAGAAGATCAGAAGAGGGAGAGGCGAGGCGGTGGTTTTGGAATGGAGATGATGGAGAGGAGAGGAGGTGGTTTTACAATGGAGAAGATCAGAAGAGGGAGAGGCGAGACGGTGGTTTTGGAATGGAGATGATGGAGAGGAGAGGAGGTGGTTTTGCAATGGAGAAGATCAGAAGAGGGAGAGGCGAGACGGTGGTTTTGGAATGGAGATGATGGAGAGGAGAGGAGATGGTTTTGCAATGGATAAGAGGGAGAGGAGCGTGCGATAGCGATTTAGGATTGGACGAGAGGGCCGGCGCGCTGTGACTGGATCAAAATCAAAATCAATTTACCCTTCAATTAAGAAAGCGACCCCACATTAACTAGTCTCCCTTTTATTCTGGGTCATAATTGACCATGATTTTCGCACATAAAATATATGTTATACGTTGCAAAAATAATATAACTTGAAAGTACATTCAGATACGAACCAAATGATACAATTTTTGGTGACATGCATTCACATTTTGCTTGTCAAATACAGTACATGGTCAAACTTTGACCAGAAATACGCAAAACAACAAAAAAATACTTCCAAGACCAGCGCCTCTCTTCCGTTCTTCTCCTCTTAAACCACCGCCACTCCTCTCCTGTTCCAATCTAAATCCAGCGCCGCTCCTCTCTTCTTCCATTTCAAAACCACCGCCCCTCCTCTCCTGTTCCAGTCCAAAACCAGCATCACTCCTCTCCCGTTCTAATCCAAAACCAGTGCTGCTCCTCTCCTCTTCCATTCAAAAACCAGCACTGGCGAGTGAAGGTGCTGTGGAGAAGTAGATCGATGGAGGAGTACAACCGATTCGTGAGGATCGCAGACGGCGACCCTGTGAAGCTTGCTAGGATGTTGGAGATACAGTCTTGGTTTGACAACAAGGACCAACTAGCGGCGACGGCGACGGCGACATCCATGGCCAAATATCCGCAATAGAGCGAAAAGGCGGCGATACTCCTGAAAGGAGTCATGCCGGAGTACATAGAGCTGCTCCTCTGGGCCATGGAGCAAACAGATACACCGAATCCGATCGTAAGGGAGCGGTGGTGGGAGTATCGATCCCAGATGGAGCATCCACCAGAGATTGAAGGATCGAGCATCTACAGGGAGCCGTTTGGGAGGGTGTCCTGCCAGAGCGAGCCGGTGGAGTCTTCGTCGACCAAACCCAACTGCAAGAGGAGAGAAGTAGTTGGCCCAATGACGCTTCCCCGCCATCGTCTCCCTCGCCGTTCACATCGTCTCACGGGGCAGCTGTCTGCCGCCGAGGAATAGGAGCTGACTGCCCCCCCCCCAGCCTAATAGTCGGGCAGGTTGTGAATTGTCAGGAGGAGCTTAGGGTTGTCAGTATTTGTAGGTTGTGAATTGTGTTTTGTGTTGTGTATTTTGAGAGTACTTTCAGATATGAATGTCTTTTGAATTTCAGATTTGCAGTATTGAGCATATGAAGTATTTTATGAATTCTAGAGATCTATTTTTAGCACTTAAAAAATGTAGTTTCATAGGAGTATAAAAGTGCAGACAATGTGATTCTCAGAGAACAAACTGCAAGTTTCACTTTCAGATAAGAAACTGCAAGTTCAGTTTCAGATAAGAAACTGCAACTTTTAGAGGCAGAGCATTTATATTAACACGGCCTTTTAAAACAGGGTTAACATCATGTTGGAAGTTTTATTCATGGTCGAAAATGGAACTACCAGCCAGTTAACATCATGCTGATCAACATTCATGCATAGCACAACTTCATATGATGCACAGTCAAAATGCCCACACAATGTCGAGTGTGCGAAACACAGAGAAAACGAGGGACGAAGTTTTGGCAAGTGTTGGACGTGGTTTTGGGCTGCCCCGTCTTGGCTTTCATTTTTAACATGCGCAGCCCACGACCTCGGATGGGAGGTCCATAGTCCTGTTTGTATTTTCTTAGGGCCGTCATGTATCGACCGGCCTATGGACCTCCCATCCGAGGTTTTAATTTTGGCAGCCCAATTTATGTATTTTTTTGAAGAAAACGCAGAGGTCTGTTCTATTTTTCTATATAAGAATAGGAACGCCATGTCCACCTTATGTTTCCCTTCTAACTATATTATATATATTTAAATTATTTTATATGTTATTATATATTATTTTTATTGTTATCATATATTTAACAGATACTTACATATGTAAGAAAACAATATCCCACATCTTATTAATTTATAAAATAATTTCTTAACAATAAAATCATGGATTGTTTTGGCACGAAAATCCTAGTGATTGTGTACAAAAGCTTGATAAGATTTAAGGACGAATGTAATAATATCACTTATTATTTAAATATATTCATAACAAAATGCTCAGCCCCTTTTTATTTTCTGATAACATTGCTAGCCCAACCCAACACTATAATTAGAATTAGCCCAGCAAAATCATGTATTTTGAGGAAGTGCAAATGGCCTGTAATTTTTTTAGGAAATAAAATAAACAGGCCGCATGGACTCTACATTATTTGTTCACCCAGCCGAGCTAATGGCTGTAATTCAAAAAAGAGATCAAATTGACTGTAAATTCTACCGTGCAAAAAAAACTGTAAATTCTGAAAAAAATGGGTTGAATATGTGCCACATTTTTGGAGGCTGAAATGTGGGCCAATAGGTCGAAGCCAACGCAAGTCGTTGTCAATTTAGTCAACAAATGATTCTGACATGTTAGCCGTTGGATTTACATCCAACGACCGTCATCCATCTTCAATCTCTCGTCTTCTTCCTCCAGCGCCGCCGGGACCACCTCCCACCTCCTGCTGCTAGCAGCTCTTCTTAGCATGCTTCGCAATGAAGCGCTACTCCACCGTTGGCCAGGCCATCCCTCCACCCCTCCACACCTCATGTTCTTCTCCACCGACTGCAGAACCATACCGCCCTAGAACCAGTTAACCCTCGTACACCTCTCCGTCTGCGACTCTACTCCCGCGTCTTCCCATCTCCGGCTCCTTGTTGTCCGGGGCCTCGCCATCGTCCACCACCTTGGTTGCGCTCAGTGCGACGTGGTCAACGTGGTCAACGAACGACACCATCAGAAGTAGACTGTGCATGGAGAGGCTGACAGCTGGGTCCACGGCCGCACACAAGGAAATGCCTCCTTATAACGCGCAAAATAATGATTCCTCCACCTGACATCTGGGACCCACCGGAAGGGCCTCTGTATTTCACGAAAAAAACGTGCCCCCCGCTCACATGTCGGACCCACCAGCTATCTTCGCACGCAAGGAAGTGCCTCCTTATTACGCACAAAAAAATGAATACTCCCCCTTCCAGCTGGAACCCAACATAGTGGGAGGCTGACTTGTGGGCCTACCAAGTTGACGGGGATGGAGGGCTTTGTCAACTCAGTCAATATGAATGATTCTAGCTCCTGTTATCGTACGATGTTCATCCAACGACCGTAGTGCTTCTTCAACCTCTGGTCTTCTTGCTCCAGCTGCCCAAACCAGCACCGGTCGTGCCGCGTGCTCCTGCCTCCCGTGGCCGGCTGTGTTGCCGTGGAGGCCTCACCGCCCCCTACTACTCCCACCGCTGGCCAGGCCATCCCTCTACTCACCCACACCCCCTGTTATTCTGTGGCGATAGCAGCCTCACACCGCAGCCGAACCAGTGAACCCTCATACTCCTCTTCGCGAGTGCATCCACTGCTGCGTCTTCCTCGGCTCCGAGTCGTCCCCTTCCTAGGCCTCGCCGTGGTGCTCTCCACGCGGCGTGGTCAACGTGGTCAAGGAATGACTTCCATTGGACGTGGACTGTACATGGAGAGGCTGACAGCTGGGTCCACGGCCGCAGCAAGGAAGTGCCTCCTTATTACGTGGAAAATAATGAGTCCTCCACCTGACAGCGAGGACCCACTGGACGGGCCACCATATTTTGCAAAAAAAAACGTTTCCCCCTGACTGCTGGGACCCACCAGCTACATCTTCGCATGCAAGGAAGTGCGTCCGGGTAAAAAAATGATTCGCCCCCCTAACTGCTGGGACCCACCAGCTACATCTTCGCACACAAGGAAGTGCGTCCGGGCAAAAAAAAGAGATTCGCCCCGACTGCTGGGACCCACCAGCTACATCTTCGCATGCAAGGAAGTGCCTGACAGTCGGGACCCACCTGGTCAAAGCGTACATAGCATTGTCATTCTGGTCACGAACGTGTACGTACATATATACTGGTCGATGTAGAGGCGCGCACGTGTCGTAGTAGAGGCGCGTACGTGTTGTAGTAGAGGCGCACACGTAGCATGTACACGTACGTAATGGATTTGGGACGAGGGTTAGGATTAGTGGAACTGTCGTAATGTGAATGGACGGGACGACTAGGAGCGAACCGTCGTAGTATTAAAGGGCATGCGGGGACGAGTAGGAGCGAACTGCCAGCGTGCGAACGGCAGGGTAGTGGCTTTCCATTCTCCCATGATATGGGCTTCCGAGAGCCCTTGGATCTGAGATCGAACGGTTGCATGGTGTGATTCTAGACCTATGGGTGAATATCCTATCCTGGAGGGTTATTCTACAAATTTTCAGCAACTTAGCATGCGACCGTTTGATCTCAGATCCAAGGGCTACCAGCAGCCCGTATCATGAGCGCGCCTACCACGACCGTCGTGTCGCATGCGAGGTCGCGCCCTTGGATATTTAACATGGTGCGTTAGGCTATCTGATGTTGGCATGTCATACACAGTCATCACTTAGTCACTCATACTACAACAAGGTTGGCTATAAGGTTGGCTATAAGTGTATTTTGTTTACTCCTCTCTATCTCTTTCTTCGTACTCCCTCCGTCCCATAATATAAGAACGTTTTTTACACTAGTGTAGTGCCAAAAACGTTCTTATATTATGGGACACAGGGAGTACTAGTATTTATTGCATTTGCCAAGGAGTAACCTCTTCCAATGAAATGGTGTTGCTAAGTTTGCTTCATTTAACTAGCTATAGACTCAAAATTGTCTTTTCACCTAGGTACACGCGCTTAACACCGTTTCTTCCTTGGGTCACCAAACTAGTCTCTCTCTTCTTGATTAACTTGCCACATCAGACTTTATGCCTATGTGGCAAGCTTAGCACCTGTAGGAGCAAGTATCATACAAAAGTATCATATGTATGATACTAGTATATGATACTCTCCATTACGACCAACCTAAGTACAATAGTGTGCTTTACATGGCATATTTGCATATGTGGAGCCGTGGAGGAAAGAGAGGCAAGGAAAAAGTGGAGAAGTGGGCTCTTATGCAAGAGCCAGCCTCTACTACATGGTGCAGCATTGGGAGAGGCACCTGCATGGAGGTGGTCAAGAATCGGGAGACTCGCGTCGGTCGTAGCCCGCAGTTAAAATGATAATGGCAAGTCAAATCACGGGCCCCCACCTGTCCAACAGTAACCCGCTGTCAAAATCACACAGCCCTACATTTGCAGCAGCCTGCTCCCTCGTCTTCTCGCGTCTCTATCGAACCGACTAGGCGGAACTGCCCCGCCGCCTACCGCGCAGGAAAAGCCCCGTCCTCGACTTTTAAATAGTATACAGTATACTAATTTTGTATCCATGGATTGCGCCATGGAGCAAAGCCTCTAGAAAACGGCGGTACACATGTACGGAGTATACAGCACGCCCATCGCGTTCGCGTCGCACCCCAGACGATCGGTCGGTCTGGCACGCTACTCTCCAAATGGAAGCGCGTCATATTGCGTTTGCACACACATGTTTGAAGACAATTGAGAACCGACCAGAGGCATAGCCTCGACCCCGCAAGTAGGGTGACTTAATAGAAGAGGGAGACGAGCGATAGTACTAGAGAAGTGTTGTACTGCGTTGGTGCCTGGACGATCCCTGCAAGACATGGAAGATCAGTTCGTCCATGCATGTGACCAGACTCCAGCAGACATGCCTCGATTGGCTATCGTCTACATATCGTGCAGGCTGTGTTGTACATGGCTGTAGTTGTGGTGAGAAATCTAAAAAAAGGTTTCTTGTCATCTCGCGAAATTAGGTGTCATGTGCTTCGGATCACTGCGAGGGTTAAACAGCGACAACTGAGTTGGGCTAGTCATTGGGGGCACATGCACGAACAGTGACTACTCGGCTACCATCTAGGTCAAGCCGGCTATGTTAATTAGGGCATCTATTGACGGACCCCTTTTCTACGAGTTTATCGTTAATTTGAGCTTTGTTCCTCGTCTAGTTTGTCTGTCGGGATTCATGCTGTCTCCTTTGGGCAGTGAGGTTATGATTTCTTGTCATGTGGCATTTTTTCGTGTTATATTTTATAATTCGATGCTTCAGATCAAAATGATGATAACTGCGCCTCCGGGCCACGTGCATGAAGACTTCTCGACAGTCATTGACAAGGTGAAGCCGGCTCCAGTAGACAAAAGAAAACTAGTACTACTCCACTATATAGGCAGTAGCCTCCGCGCTTGGTTGCTAGTGTTGCTCTCTTCACACTATCTTGGCCTCTCCAGATCTGAACACGACAGCGGTGGCCACTCTCTCTCTCTCTGCTCACCACTGGTCACAGATCCAGCCGGATCCTCTCCGCCAGGGAAAGTGAGAAGGTGCAACGTTCACGCGGTGGTCCTCGGCGACGGCTCTTACCCACTGCTGGGCGCATCTCGATCATCCTACCTTATCGTTCTCTCCCAAGCACCGCTGGCGAGGGAGGGCCTCCGACCCCTTCTTCCTCGCTGCCATAGTGTGGGCAGATCCGGCCTCCCGCCGCCCACCTAATGACATCCCGGCGACCATCAGGTATAACTTCCTTCGAAACCGGCCTTGCTCTACTTTCTGAGCTCCTGAGTCGCTGCATTTGTATCTTTTACTATTTCTTAGGCCCCCACCTAATTTTTTTATGTTTAAGAGGTAAAACTAGTTCATGCACTCGAATCTAGTACTACTTGGTTCAAACAAGGAAGAAAGGGGGTGGGGGTGGGGGAGGATTTGTTACCTGAATCTAGGACTTGGTCGAAAGAGGAAATAATGGGGGCAAAAAGTAGCAGAGACTGGCTATCCAACTGGTCTCTAGGTGTAATAGGGAAATAAAGGGAAACGTAGTACAAACTCAATATAAACTCGATCTATTGGTTGAAAAAGGAAAGAAAGTGCGGACTGGGGGACAAGTCAACAGAGTAAGTCTAGGACTAGATTTGCTAGCCTCACATAGTATAAGGTGGCTATACCGAACAAGAATGGGACCAACCCAGATATCCTGTTATGATGTTTGTTGCCCCGAGCCACTCTTATGTAATGCCACTGGTAAAATGTAGCAGTCGCACTATTAAAAGTAAGGACACGTTAAACCAATGTTGTTTTCAATGTAATGCCTCCAGTAATATGAATCAATGGCACTTTTTACATGTCCTGCTAGATTTCCCATTAAGATAAGTTGGTTCTTTTTTTAGAAATGCAACTGTCCTGGTCCACCTACTCTCCCGTGCCCAAAGTAATGTCGTATTTAACGTTTGTCATAGTTAATCCTAATGCCCACACTAATATGTAGCAATGCCACTGCTTTAGAAATTGTTATTGTCCTTGTAGGATTGCCATTGAGATAAGGAACATGCATCTTTTCATTTGATGCATGTTTCATCACTTGTTAGTCACCCTCCTTTCCACCTTTTTTGTGCAAACAGAGATATACATTTCACGCTCGATCTTAGTTGAACTGCACAAATGATATCTAAATTATAGTTGAGCATTCCAGGAGCTTCACAACCAACCTTGATGTTGCTCAATTTTATTGCAACTGATGAAGAATAAGCTTTGTTGGTTTCATTTTCTGATGGAAATGGAACCGGGGCTGGAGCCCTTTTCTTAAAAAAATTTGAAGAAGAAGGTGCTAGCTCACGGGACATTGCTTCATTTTAGGTGAACTGCATCAAAAGGTCCCATGAATTGAATCATCCATGTTGGTGACTGAAAGAGCCAGCTTCAGCATCCCAGTCTAAGCACCCCCGGCCTCCATCCTTGCGACGCACGGGACACCTCGTTTGCCACCTGCTCGACCCTAGTGTCACTGATAAAATGAAGTAATAATACAGTTAAAATAGAGCGAGTGTCATCTCTATCATTTCATTTCCAATGTAGATAAAGAAAGTGCTTCTCTTTGTTAATGTATGTTTCATCAACTTGTCTCATTGTTAATGTTTAAGCGTTTCTACAAACTGGGGTGCTTAATTTTAGTTGATCTATACAAAAATAGAGATTTGAATGTCTCAAGGTGCCTCCCTGTACTACCGCTGTACACTGATGTTCATCACTGGCAGAAGGTGTATCTGGGAGACTTGGGACGATGTCCAGTATGAGGCGTACCATATGAGGCATCGAAGGGCCCATCTCGCCCTCACAGCATGGCATACTATGATACTATCGCAATATTTTCTTCTATTTATTTTGTGTGTTTCATCAACTAGTGCCACTATAATGTAATCACGCTTTTTCATTATCTCTGCAAACAGGGTTATTCCACTGCATTTTGGTGGAACTGCACAAATGTACGTACGGAACCCGCATATATGCAGAGTGCGAGGTGTGCCAAGTAAAAATTACCGACACCAACCATGCTGCATGCACGCATTGGCATCCACCACCACCAGTGGGATGTGTGGCGCTCTCTGTGGACGGATCTTTCTCGGTAGCCTATCCTCTAACCAAATACTAGTAGCTTATATTGGCAGTTTTCTAGGGAGTACTCTTTTCTGGAAGAAGCACCAATCTATTTTTCTTTATTTGTACACTGTGTCAAACCTTTGACCCAAAGGTCCAGAGCTAATTTAGGGTGATTGGCGTAGTACTCGGAGACTAATTGTAAGCATGATTTTCATTAACTGTCACACTGATTGTAAGCATGAGCAGGTGGAAGATTAGGTTAGTGCGATGCTTACCTTAAACCCTACCGCCGTCGTTGAAATGAGGCGAGCATCAAGGGAACCGTGGAGAACGGCGGGGAAGCGATGTTGCGCCATTCGGCCTCCTCTTGCCGTGGGAGAACGAATACTCCTGTGGCTCTGGCTGGCTCTGCACCCTCACGAACGGCACACCATACTCGATCGATTCGTTATCCTTTGGGTGCTCGACATTCGACCTATATGCCCACCACCTCCTCCTGACTGTCGCCTCAGGCAAATCTGTCTGCTCCATCGCCCAGAGGAGATAATCGATGGACTCGGAGGATGCGGCGTGACTGCCACCGAGGAGTACATGTACATCGTCGCCCTCATCACTGCTGTCTCGCTCTTTCACATACATTGCCACATGGCCCGCACCATCCTCGAAATCTCCCACTCATTGTCAAACCAACTAAGGATCTCCTTCAACCTGGCTAACATTGCCTGGTCGCCGTCGGCGATCTGCCTAATTCGCTGCTGCATCCTCTCCATAGATGTCCTTCTGAGTGGTCCAGTGCTAGCTTTGGAAGATGGGAGGAGAGACGGTGGTCTTGCAATAGAGAAGAGGGAGAGGCGAGACGGTGGTTTTGTAATGGAGATGATGGAGAGGAGAGGAGGTGGTTTTGCAATGGAGAAGATCACAAGGGGGAAAGGCGAGACGGTGGTTTTGGAATGGAGATGATGGAGAGGAGAGGAGGTGGTTTTGCAATGTGGAAGATCAGAAGAGGGAGAGGCGAGACGGTGGTTTTGGAATGGAGATGATGGAAAGGAGAGGAGGTGCTTTTGCAATGGAGAAGAGGGAGAGGAGCGTGCGATAGCGATTTAGGATTGGACGAGAGGGCCGGCGCGCTGTGAGTGGATCAAAATCAAAATCAATTTACCCTTCAATTAAGAAAGCGACCCCACATTAACTAGTCTCCCTTTTATTCTCGGTCATAATTGACCATGATTTTCGCACATAAAATATATGTTATACGTTGCAAAAATAATATAACTTGAAAGTACATTCAGATACGAACCAAATGATACAATTTTTGGTGACATGCATTCACATTTTGCTTGTCAAATACAGTACATGGTCAAACTTTGACCCAAAATACGCAAAACAACAACAAAATACTTCCAAGACCAGCGCCGCTCTTCCGCTCTTCTCCTCTTAAACCACCGCCGCTCCTCTCCTGTTCCAACCTAAATCCAGCGCCGCTCCTCTCCTCTTCCATTTCAAAACCACCGCCCCTCCTCTCCTGTTCCAGTCCAAAACCAGCATCACTCCTCTCCCGTTCTAATCCAAAACCAGCGCTGCTCCTCTCCTCTTCCATTCAAAAACCAGCCGGCGAGTGAAGGTGCTGTGGAGAAGTAGATCGATGGAGGAGTACAACCGATATGTGAGGATCACAGATGGCGACCCTGTGAAGCTAGCTAGGATGTTGGAGATACAGTCTTGGTTTGACAACAAGGACCAACTAGCGGCAACGGCGAAATCCATGGCCAAATATCTGCAACAGAGCGAAAAGGCGGCGATACTCCTGGAGGGAGTCACGCTGGAGTACATAGAGCTGCTCCTCTGGGCGATGGAGCAAACAGATTCACGGAATCCGATCGTGAGGGAGCGGTGGTGGGAGTATCGATCCCAGATGGAGCATCCACCAGAGATTGAAGGATCGAGCATCTACAGGGTGCCGTTTGTGAGGGTGTCCTGCCAGAGCGAGCTGGTGGAGTCTTCGTCGACCGAACCCAACTGCAAGAGGAGAAAAGTAGTTGGCCCGATGATGCTTCCCCGCCATCGTCTCCCTCGCCGATCACATCGTCTCACGGGGCAGCTGTCTGCCGCCGAGGAATAGGAGGGGACTGCCCCCTAGCCCAATAGTCGGGCAGGTTGTGAATTGTCAGGTGGAGCTTAGGGTTGTCAGTATTTGCAGGTTGTGAATTGTGTTTTGTGTTGTGTATTTTGAGAGTACTTTCAGATATGAATGTCTTTTGAATTTCAGATTTGCAGTATTGAGCATATGAAGTATTTTATGAATTCTAGAGATCTATTTTTAGCACTTAAAAATGTAGTTTCATAGGAGTATAAAAGTGCAGACAATGTGATTCTCAGAGAACAAACTGCAAGTTTCAGTTTCAGATAAGAAACTGCAAGTTCAGTTTCAGATAAGAAACTGCAACTTTTAGAGGCAGAGCATTTATATTAACACGGCCTTTTAAAACAGGGTTAACATCATGTTGGAAGTTTTATTCATGGTCGAAAATGGAACTACCAGCCAGTTAACATCATGATGATCAACATTCATGCATAGCACAACTTCATATGATGCACAGTCAAAATGCCCACACAATGTCGAGTGTGCGAAACACAAAGAAAACGAGGGACGAAGTTTTGGCAAGTGTTGGATGTGGTTTTGGGCTGCCCTGTCTTGGCTTTCATTTTTAACATGCGCAGCCCACGACCTTGGATGGGAGGTCCATAGTCCTGTTTGTATTTTCTTAGGGCCGTCATGTATCGACCGGCCTATGGACCTCCCATCCGAGGTTTTAATTTTGGCAGCCCAATTTATGTATTTTTTGGAAGAAAACGCAGAGGTCTGTTCTATTTTTCTATATAAGAATAGGAACGCCAGGTCCACCTTATGTTTCCCTTCTAACTATATTATATATATTTAAATTATTTTATATGTTATTATATATTATTTTTATTGTTATCATATATTTAACAGATACTTACATATGTAAGAAAACAATATCCCACATCTTATTAACTTATAAAATAATTTCTTAACAATAAAATCATGAATTGTTTTGGCACGAAAATCCTAGCGATTGTGTACAAAAGCTTGGTAAGATTTAAAGACGAATGTAATAATATCACTTATTATTTAAATATATTCATAACAAAATGCTCAGCCCTTTTTATTTTTTGATAACATTGCTAGCCCAACCCAACACTATAATTAGAATTAGCCCAGCAAAATCATGTATTTCGAGAAAGTGCAAATGGCCTGTAATTTTTTAATAAATAAAATAAACGGGCCGCATGGAAGCTACATTATTTGTTCACCCAGCCCAGCTAATGGCTGTAATTCAAAAAAAAAGATCAACTGACTGTAAATTCTACCGCGCAAGAAAAAGACTGTAAATTCTGAAAAAATAGGTTGAATACGTGCCACATTTTTGGAGGCTGAAATGTGGGCCAATAGGTCGAAGCCAACGCAAGTCGTTGTCAATTTAGTCAACAAATGATTCTGACATGTTAGCCGTTGGATTTAAATCCAACGACCGGCATCCATCTTCACTCTCTCGTCTTCTTCCTCCAGAGCCGCCGGGACCACCTCCCGCCTCCTGCTGCTAGCAGCTCTACTTAGCACGCTTCGCTATGAAGCGCTACTCCACCATTGGCCAGGCTATCCCTCCACCCCACCACACCTCCTGTTCTTCTCCACCGACTGCCGAACCACACCGCACTAGAACCAGTTAACCCTCGTACACCTCTCCTTCTGCGACTCTACTCCCACGTCTTCCCATCTCCGGCTCATTGTTGTCCAGGGCCTCGCCGTCATCCACCACCTTGGATGCGCTCGACACGGCGTGGTCAACGAACAACACCATCGGAAGTAGACTGTGCGTGGAGAGGCTGACAGCTGGGTCCACGGCCGCACACAAGGAAATGCCTCCTTATTACGCGCAAAATAATGATTCCTCCACCTGACATCTGGGACCCACCGGAAGGGCCTATGTATTTCGCGAAAAAAACGGGTCCCCGCTGACATGTCGGGCCCACCAGCTATCTTCGCACACAAGGAAGTGCCTCCTTATTACGCACAAAAAAATGAATACTCCCCCTGCCAGCTGGAACCCAGCATAGTCGGAGGCTGACTTGTGGGCCTACCAAGTTGACGGGGATGGAGGGCTTTGTCAACTTAGTCAATATGAACGATTATAGCTCATGTTATCGTACGATGTTCATCCAACGGCCATATTGCTTCTTCAACCTCTGGTCTTCTTGCTCCATCTACCCAAACCAGCGCCGGTCGTGCCGCCTGCTCCTACCTCCCGTGGCCGGCTATGATGCCGCGGAGGCCTCACCGCCCCCTACTACTCCCACCATTGGCCAGGCCATCCCTCTACTCACCCACACCCCCTGTTATTCTGCGGCGACAGCAGCCTCACACCGCAGCCGAACCAGTGAACCCTCGTACTCCTCTTCGCGTGGGCATCCACTTCTGCGTCTTCCCCGGCTCCGAGTCGTCCCCTTCCTAGGCCTCTCCGTGATGCTCTCCGCGCGGCATGGTCAACGTGGTCAAGGAACGACTTCCATCGGACATGGACTGTACATGGAGAGGCTGACAGCTGGGTCCACAGCCGCAGCAAGGAAGTGCCTCCTTATTACACGGAAAATAATGATTCCTCCACCTGACAGCGGGGACCCACTGGACGGGCCACCGTATTTCGCTAAAAAACGTTTCCCCCTGCCTGCTGGGACCTACCAGCTACATCTTCGCATGCAAGGAAGTGCGTCCGGGCAAAAAAAAAATGATTCACCCCCCTGACTACTAGGACCCACCAGCCACATCTTCGCACGCAAGGAAGTGCGTCCGGGCGAAAAAAACGATTCGCCCTCCTGACTGCTGAGACCCACCAGCTACATCTTCGCACGCAAGGAAGTGCCTGACAGTCGGGACCCACCTGGTCGAAGCGTACGTAGCATTGTCATTCTGGTCGCGAAAGTGTACGTACATATATACTGGTCGATGTAGAGGCGCGCACGTGTCGTAGTAGAGGCGCGTACGTGTTGTAGTAGAGGTGCGCACGTAGCATGTACACGTATGTACTGCGGCTAGTGTGCAAGAAAGAAAATACGGCCAGGGCTCGTGTACATGGCTGCGTCGGAACGGAGAAACATCGTCGTCGTCGTGTTCATGGGGAGGCAACGAAATGCATCGTGTTCATGGGGAGGCAACGGAATGCGTCGTGTTCATCAGGAGGCAACAGAACGTGTGGGAGCCAACCGGCTGGGTCAGAACGGAATGCGTGGTCGTGTTCATCAGGAGGGCTTGGACGGAACAGGAGATGGAAACGAGGCCTGGCGTACTGCAGAACGGAGGAAATGGCCTTGTGTTTGACCGGCCACGTTTGAAACGGGATTCTGTTAATCGGTAGGGGTGTGGCGTACCGCAAAACGGAGGAAATGGACCTCCTACGGTCAAAATAGGGGTCCTATTGATCGGGAGGGGTGTGGCGTACCGCAAACGGACGAAATGGACCTCCTACGGTCGAAACGGGGGTCATGTTGATCGGGAGGGGTGTGGCGTACCGCAAAACGGATGAAATGGACTTGTGTTGGAGCGCTACGGTCGAAACGGGGGTCCTGTTAATCGGGAGGGATGTGGCGTACCGCAAAACGGGACTCCATGGGATACTGTTCATCTCCACCGTTGACCTCCTCCAGCCTCCACGGGCTACCGTCGACCTCCTCCAGCCTCCATGTGCTCCTGTTCATCCAGCTTCCACTACGCGCTACTCCACTGGCTACTGTTCAACCAGCCCTCCACGTGCACCCCTCCATCGTCTACTGTTCATCCAGCCCTCCACACCACGGGGTCCTGTTGATCTAGAGTCAACGCCACCGCTCACTGTTCTTCCAACCCCCCTGCAACGCTCACTGTTCATCCAAAGAGGCAGCATCGATCGGCTTCATTTTGTAGCAGTAGCGAAGGAATCGCTCGATCGGGTTCAGTTAACAGCCATCGATCGATCGCTCGGGTTCAGTAACGCGTAGCCTGCAGTGCAATCGCTCGGGTTCAGTTAGAGCCCAACGCCTCGCTCGGGTTCAGTTAGAGCCAACGCCTCGCACACATGTGCGTACGTGTATGAGAGAAACGCGCATCGCTCCGCCCCCGACCTCCCACCGTAACCGGGAACTCCCCAAAATTTTCCTCGCCCTCACTTCTACCATGGTTTTTTCCGTCATGGACGGCCCAAAGAATGTCATGCAGCTGCGTCTCCGGCCCGCCCAGGACGAAAAGCCCATTTTCTGTCATGATTTTTTGTCATAGAAGTAGGAGCCCACCACATCTATGATGATACCAGGTTTTGTCACAATTATTGTCATAGAAGTGTCATATGTATGACAGAATTTTTTTTCGTTCAGCCCAAAATGTCACGGATGTGTCTTTTTTTGTAGTGTGATCAGCTGTGTAATTGGGCACCTTTCGAGGACCCTTGAAGTCCTTAGGCAACCACTCATTGTGAAGAGCCGGTGCTAAGCATGGCACACCCACTGTCCTGGAAGTCATCCCGGCTTCTACAGACGTCGAAGGGTTACGCTCAAGCTGTTGATGAGCCGCTAACTGAGCCGCCAGCTCTACCTCTTGATGTGCCCTGGCCTGATCCATCAGGGCCTGAGCATTGTTATCAACACATGGCGGGTCATGCCCATGGGGCGAGTTATGGCGCCGCTCACTACTGGATACTGCCGGCGATTAAATGCACCGACTATAACTTCAACTATGGCGTGAAGTTGAATGAATTCGCTCACGGCTATATGAGTAAGCTGCTTGCTGAGCTACCGCTGTTTGAAGAAGCTCCACAGCCTTCTGGGCCTCAACCGCTGCGGGAGACTTGCCTTCTTCTGGAAGAGCCACCAGTCGCGAAGCCGTGACAATCATGTTATCCAGAGGGTTAGAATAATGACCTGGTGGTGTTAGCACCTGTTGAGGCGGGGTTAAGTTCAAATGAGGCGGGTTTGTTAGATGCGGTTGATTCATCACCCTGTCCATGGGCGCCTCGACAGCCCGGGTCACCTCGGGCGGGTTACTTGGTCCTGCCGAGGTGTATTGAAAAGATTCCTCACCTCAAATTCCAAACCTAGATGACTCTGGTGCCTCCTTCGAAGAAGAACATTTGATGCATTCTGATCCAAGTTTAACTGGAAAGTTTCTGCTTGAATCTGTTGTGACTCGGACTCCAACGTGGCTCGCTCTGTTGCCATCCTAGCATTCTCAGCATTAAGCTCCTCCTTAGCCTGAGCTACCTCATCCCGCAGTTTCACAACTTCCACCTTATGTTGTGCTTGAGTCACCAGGGTTACCTCTGCAGCTAACAAAGTTGCCAAAGCATCCAAGAGCTCGGATAAGACCTGAGCCGGCGGGCGCACAAGGCCGCTTGCCCCGGCCGTCACAACAGCCATTGAGCTAGAGGTCATAGCCGCGACAGTTGATGAATTCAGCACCTATTGCGTACCAGCCATGAAGATAGCAGCCCTGGTCGGCGGCTCACAGGGGTCCAAAATATTGTCACCGTCAGAATAGCCCCCAAGACCGCCATCTTGCAGTCGATAGATTGATTCGGTCTCGCCGGTTGAACACTTATCACCTTAATAGATGGCTGTTTCTCCACCAGACAGAGAACCCTCCTCAAGATCCGCCCCTTGGATAAAGCTGACGAATGCACACTTCCGGGCATGTTGGACCTTGGTGGGTCTCGCGTGCCGAGCCGTCTCAACGGTGTTGGTTCAGGCGACCGGCTCAGGATCTGACTCGCCAATCTTGCCGATGAAGACTTGAATTCCGCCGAAGGGGACCTGATACCCATACTCGATTGAATCGGCCTCAAGACCCAGCCAGAGTCGTCGATGTAGATCTTGCTGCAGCGGCTCTTGATCATCCGGCCCATGGCGTAGCCCTTGATTCCTGAGAAGCTGCACTTCAAGAACTCGAAACCACCATGCTCTGGCCCCATAGTGGGCTCCAACTGTCATGGATTTAACACGGCAGATGCCCTAGCAAAAGGACTTAGGTGTGGAGCCATTGCAACTAGGTTAGCTTGAAGGGGTTGAACTGGACAAAGGACACAGGGAATTTACCCAGGTTCGGCCCCTCTCAACGAGGTAAAAGCCTACGTCCTACTTCTAGTTGTATTGCTTGAGGTTCAATTACAAGGGAACAAATACGCTTAACCTAGTTATCGACTGCTTGTCTTCTTCTGTTCACCCGCTGTCGTGTCTCACCTATAAATACAGGTCGAGAGTCGAAGGCTTACAGAGTCCCGGCCAGCTCACACAATGTGACCAGCTCGGTTTGTAACTAATCAAGTCTTATAGAGCAAGTCTTCATAAAATGGTTCGCATGCCCAGGACTTGGGCCTTCCCCAGGCCTACTTCCATGAGCCGCCATCTTCGTGCTTATCCTTGGGCCTCCTTGGATCTTCTTCACGTTAAACAGCCAACAGTATAACCCGGCCCCTCCTAGGTGGTTCACACCTCAGAGCTATATCCCCAAACAAGTTTTCAAGAATGACTCTCTCCTCATAACCCTGAAGAGGGTGTAATTACGTTAGGACAAGTGACCTCGGGCTACCTGCTTAAGTGTCCAATGAGTGGTGTAGAGGAGATTCCCCACAGATAGTCTGATAATGACGGCGATCCCTCCTTTGCGAACCTTGATCCCATGTTCAACCTTGTCGGCACCGCAGACATAGTCCAAGATATTCCGCTATCACCAAATGAGGGTGAACATGCTAATTCTTTGACACCAATGGAGCTTGATCAAGGTCTTAGGACAAGGGGGAAATCAGGCTCCAGACCATTCATCAATAAACCACCTATTCCCATTGTAGTCCCTGAAGGGCGCATATGGAGTATGTATAAGCCCAGTGAACTGATGCTATTAGTCTCTACGTTGAGGACCCTCTCGATCAAATTTCACCTTCTACACGCTGACGTGGTTGCTAGGTCAAAACAAGGTGACCAGTGTTATACAACCAAGGTTATAGATGGTGTTCATTTTATCGACAAGTTACCCGCCGATAAATTTTATCTGCAATTAAATGAGGTGATCCCTGTCCCTGTAAATATCTTCTATGTTAGTACAGTCTACCAGCCTGAATGAGGCTTTACGCAAGTGATCAAGCATCAAATCCCCAACTCTGACATAGTAATAATGTGACCGTAATTGATCCTTATCACATGCACTGGTATAACATGGAATCCACATATGGCCAAAAACTCATTGCGGGCTACCTCTTCCATTGCATGTTTGCGAATCATGCGTAGAAGGACATTTATCTTGTGCCATACTTCAAAAGGCAAGTCATTCACTCCTTTATGATAAAACATATACCTGACTTTGTGGTTTGATATCATGCATGTTAATTTCCTCAATTCTCCATGCAACAACTAGCACTAGATCGTAATTGCACTATTGTTGGCGCAAGGCCGGGCCTATTTCTTTGATTTGAAGAGAGATCCTCAAAAGCCTTGGAGAAAACTAAAGTAAGTTCTAATGCTGCTCTACTGAAGTATAAAAATAACTGGAAAAAATGAAACAACATTTGGAATTCAAGTTCTCACCCGATCTTGTTGCTATCAAGAATCAAATGTTCAAACCTCCCAAAGGTCTAGCTGCCATGCCATGGTCCTCATGGATGATCTTTTGTGCAAAAGCTCAATTCTGCAAAATTGTTGTCAAGTCACCCAGTCGTCTGAGGAGAAGGAGAGTGGCAGGGAGATAGGGGAATTCTCAAGAGAGTATGAACGCCTCTAGAAGGTGTGGGCCAGGATCACCAACAAGAAGTTCCATTGCAAAGCCAGAGCCAGACAACGGATGAGAAATCCGACTACAAAGCCAAATATTCTAAGGACGTGGATGACTTGTTCTTGTTGATTGCCGACGTCCCAAGTTTGTATATAGACTCCTTAAAAAAACTTGTGAAACCGTTAATTATGTGATGAGACATGTTTGCTGCCCTTTACTTCTTACTATGTTTTCTTCACTAATACTCTTAATTGTTGTGTCCACATTGTAATGTGTTTTATACATGTAGATGAATTTTGGAATGTTGAGAGAACATTTTATATATGTAATGCAATGTGATGATCAAGTGTAATATGTTGCAACTGCATGATTAAAATGTTGCGACGCTAGCGAAAAACGGCATCGCGACAATGTTTCTCCTGTAGGCCTGGATTGCTACTAGTGACGGGTAGCCACTGTTGCCACACATGGCTGTGGCTGGCGCAGACGAACGCCCACCATTGCTATCTCTTAGATATGTGGTAGCCAGTAGGCCTCTCTCCACTCGATATATTCTACCAGTGGCGGGCGATCTGTCCACCACTGTTGACATGTTAGCAGTGGCGGGCGCCCCTGGGAGCCGTGCCAACCACTAATGCACTATTTGTGCCCGCCACTACTAGCCATATCTGCAATAGTGATATGAGAATCACTAGTGGAGAAATGGCTAGCCTCAACTATTGTGGGTGGTGCGCCATTTCCCATCAATGTCAGCACTATTTTTTCAAATAGTTAGGGCATAAACATATTTGGTACGACATTAATATGACCTTAGTGCTGGCGTAGTATGTTTTTGTCACGCCATAGAAATTTGCTGAGTCTTTTTTTGTTTGCTACAATTTGTTATGGCATGGCCCATTAGGCCCATGCCAGCACTAGTCCATCTTCTAACCACACTATCCAGTAAAAAACCTAAGTCCGATTCACCCCATCTTTTTCACTTCGTCCCCAACTAGACCAGCACCGCCGCAACCTCCTAACCACATCGCTCGGCGCCGCTAGACCAGCGTGGCTGCCTCCACCTATGGTTCAGTATGTGAGATCCCCCTGCCCTCGCGCATCTTCTTCTTCCCCTCCCCTATCGTCACCCTCGTCCGCGGATGCCATGGAATCCGTGGATTTTGTTTATTTGTGTATAAAAATAGTAGTGTAGAATTAGATTTCGTAGTGTAGTATCTGATTACACTTAGTAGAAATTGATTTATTAGTGTAGAAACTAATTTTCTACCTCGGATAGAGTTTTATTACTGTTCAATATGTTTTAGTGTAGAACCGGATGCTACTATTTTGTGTTGATTTAGTAGCATAGTATTCGATTATACTTAGTAGAAATTGATTTATTTGTGTAGAAACCATTTTTTGTACTTAGGGTAGATTTTTTTGTGTTCAGTATGTTTTAGTGTAGAATAGATACTACTATTTTGTGTTGATTTAGTAGTTAGTATTTGATTATACTTAGTAGAAAATGTTTTATTTGTATAGAAACCATTTTTGTACTTAGGGTAGATTTTTTAGTGTTCAATATGTTTTAGTGTAGAATCAAATTCTACTCTTTTGTGTTGATTTAGTAGTGTAGTATTCGATTATACTTAGTAGAAATTGATTTACATATTTGTGCAGAATGGTGCAACCACCACCACCATGTCGACTGTGCAAATAAAGTTGCTTCAGCAGCCTTGCAACTGGCACGATGTTCGACATCTACTTTCAGTCGGGTTTTGTTTCTGTAGCGGTAAAAAATTATATGAACCTTCAAACAACTATTTCTTTTGTTTTTGTTGCTATTTTCATTAATGCATTGTGTGCGTGTGTGAGATTTTTTAGTTTTTTCTTACACATATCGTCCCATGCAATGTGAGGATGGAATTCAATGAGGTGACCAGAGAAACTTTGATATTCCACACTCCTAGGGGGCCCTACACTATGGAGATCCACAAGGGATGAAAGATGTCCCAGATGGGGGGATATGGATGGTATCATTTCATCACTCGCATACATCTCACTGGGGGTGAATTGACGAACTTCTCCTTCAGAGGACAAAGGCTCGGGCTTGCTATTATCTATCTCAACACGGAGGAAGATGATGAGGACCCACTTGATGAAGCCCTCTGTGCCCAAAGATTGAGGCTGAACGAGGAGGAATCGGGCAACCTCTGGTACATACTTCCGCCACGTGATGCCTACATCGGGGTCTCATTCGTGACCCGTCTGACAAGGACAGATGTTATCCGCCAGGTCATGGTATGTTGCTTAGTGTGGTAATTTGATGACATGCTTATATTAGGGTAGAATTCGATGACATGCTTATTGTTAGTGTAGAATTTGATGAAATGTTTAGATTAGTGTAGAATTTGATGACATGCTTATTGATACGTCTCCAAGGTATCTATAATTTTTTATTGTTCCATGCTATCATATTATCTGTTTTGGATGTTTATGGGCTTTACTAAGCACTTTTATATTATTTTTGCGACTAACCTATTAACTGGAGGCTGAACCCAAGTTGTTGTTTTCTTGCCTATTTCAGTGTTTCAATGAAAAGGAATATCAAACGGAGTCCAAACGGAATGAAACCTTCAGGAGAGTTATTTTTGGAATGGAAGCAATCCAGGAGACTTGGAGTAGACGTTAGGGAAGCTTCGAGGTGGCCACGAGGGTCCAGGGCGCGCACCCTCGTGGGCCCCTCGTGGCTCCCCTGACCGACTTCTTTCACCTATATATATACATATACCCCGAAAACATCAAGGACCACCATAGATTGGGAGTTCCGCCGCTGCAAGCCTGTGTAGCCACCAAAAACTAATTGGGACCCTGTTCCGGCACCCTGCCGGAGGGGGGATCCCTCACCGGTGGCCATCTTCATCATCCCGGTGCTCTCCATGACGTGGAGGGAGTAGTTCACCCTCGGGGCTGAGGGTATGTACCAGTAGCTATGTGTTTGATCTCTCTCTCTCTCTCTCATGTTCTTGATTTGGCACGATCTTGATGTATCGCGAGCTTTACTATTATAGTTGGATCTTATGATGTTTCTCCCCCTCTACTCTCTTGTAATGGATTGAGTTTTCCCTTTGAAGTTATCTTATTGGATTGAGTCTTTAAGGATTTTAGAACACTTTATGTATGTTTTGCATGTGCTTATCTGTGGTGACAATGGGATATCACTTGATCTACTTGATGTATGTTTTGGTGATCAACTTGCGGGTTCTGTGACCTCGTGAACTTATGCATAGGGGTTGGCACATGTTTTCGTCTTGGCTCTCCAGTAGAAACTTTGGGGCACTCTTTGAAGTTCTTTGTGTTGGTTGAATAGATGAATCTGAGATTGTGTGATGCTTATCGTATAACCATACCCACGAATACTTGAGGTGACATTAGGGTTTTGGTTGATTTGTGTCTTAAGGTGTTATTCTAGTACGAACTCTACGATAGATCGAACGGAAAGAATTGATTCATGTTATTTTACTATGGACTCTTGAATAGATCGATCTGAAAGGATAACTTTGAGGTGGTTTCATACCCTACAATAATCTCTTCGTCTGTTCTCCGCTATTAGTGACTTTGGAGTGACTCTTTGTTGCATGTTGAGGGATAGTTATATGATCCAGTTATGTTATTATTGTCCAGAGAACTTTCACTAGTGAAAGTATGAACCCTAAGCCTTGTTTCCTAGCATTGCAATACCGTTTATGCTCACTTTTATCATTAGTTACTTTGCTGTTTTTATATTTTCAGATTACAAAAACCTATATCTACCATCCATATTGCACTTGTATCACCATCTTTTCCCCGAACTAGTGCACCTATACAATTTACCATTGTATTGGGTGTGTTGGGGACACAAGAGACTCTTTGTTATTTGGTTGCAAGGTTGTTTGAGAGAGACCATCTTCATCCTACTGCTCCCACGGATTGATAAACCTTAGGTCATCCACTTGAGGGAAATTTTCTACTGTCCTACAAACCTCTGCACTTGGAGGCCCAACAACGTCTACAAGAAGAAGGTTGCGTAGTAGACATCAAGCTCTTTTCTGGCGCCTTTGCCGGGGAAGTGAGTGCTTGAAGGTATATCTTTAGATCTTGCAATCGAATCTTTTAGTTTCTTGTTTTATCACTAGTTTAGTCTATAAAAGAAAATTACAAAAAAAAGGAATTGAGGGTGCCTCATATGCTTACTCTTTTTAATATCTTTCATGAAAATAAGGATTCCAATAATTGTGCCAAAATGTTAGAAGAAGAATGCATTAGAATGTTTGGCACTAAATCTTTGAATGATGAGCATGATTGCAATGTTGTTAGTATGAATTCTTTGAATATCTAGTACTAATGATGATTGCACTAGTCATGATGAAAATGTCTCTTATAAGCATGTCAACTTTTGTGGAGTGCATAGATTTTGCAAGTACACACCAAATAGGGAAGATAGATTTTGCAAGAGGCATAAGTATTTAGAAACTAAATGGTTGCAAGAGAGGCTAGAAGTTTGTGCTAAAAAATTAAATTTCTTTGCCATCCTTGTGAACTTTGCAATGAACGTGATCATTTAAATACCCAATGCAAATTGTTTCATGATCGAATCGTGTCCAAAAATTGTGATGATCTGATTTCCCTTGCACATCATAATGAACTTAGTTTGCTTATGGGTTATGAAGAAATGAAACGTTTAACTAAGAATCTTCTAGAGTTTGTCCTTGATAAAGTTCTTGATTTTGATCTAGAGGAAATTTATATGTATTTGTGGTGAATTTCATTGAAAATCCTTACATTGCCAATTACATAAAATCAAGAAAACAAATAGAAGATGAAGAGAATACTAATGAAAGGGAAGAGATTTCCCAATATCCTCCTATTTTTTCTTATGATGAATCTGGTAACGAGGAGGAGCCTTCTATCCAACCAATCTCATTAATAAGGAGCTCCAAAAGGAGGGTTAACCCCACACATGATGCAAAGAATAAAAAGAAAAGACGTAGAAGCAAAGGAAAAAAGGTACCCCTCCCAAATGATGTTGCTCCTATTACTCATTGTGGTGATGATAATTGCTATACTATTGGTGCTATCCATACTATTAATGATGAGAGTGATTATGCTTATGATATGAAAAGGCCCAAGCTTGGGGATGCTATGTTTGATGAGAATGACATGGTTGAGAATTTATTTGCTGCAATTAATATTTGTCCCAAGCTTGGGGATGCTATGTTTAATGAAGACGATATTTTTAGCCTCCCAGGTTTTGATGAGCAAGTTTATTATGATGATAGCATGCCTCCTATTTATGATGATTATTGTGATGACACTTATGCTATAAAAAGTAGTGATGATTATATTTATGAAGCTTGTCATGATTATGATTACCCTTTTTCTGAACATTACTCTTTTAATGTGGAAACAAGTTTTAGTATTCGAGTCTCTTATGATACTCCCACTATTCTGAATGAGAAGAATTTTGCTTATGTGGAGAGTAATAAAATTTCTATGCTTGTAGATCATGAAAAGAATGCTTTAGGTCAAGGTTATATTGTTGAATTCATTCATGATGCTACTGAAAATTATTATGAAGGCGGAACATATGCTTGTAGGAATTGCAATAATATCAAGTTTCCTCTCTATGTGCTTAAAGTTTCAAAGTTATGCTTGTTTTGCCTTCCTATGCTAGTTGATTATTGTTCCCATAAGTTGTTTGCTCACAAAATCCCTATGCATAGGAAGTGGGTTAGACTTAAATGTGTTAGTAATATGCTTCATGATGCTTCCATTATGTTTCAATTATTATCTTTTATGTGAGCATCATTGTCATCATCATGCCTAGTTAAAAGGCATTAAAGAAAAGCACTTGTTGGGAGACAACCCAATATTTACCATTAATGTTTTTGTGTGTTCACATGATTATGCTACTTTAGTAATCATGTTTTATAGCTTTTGTTTCAATGAAGTGCCAAGTAAGACCTTTAGGATAGCTTACGGTGATAGTTGTGTTGATCCTGCTAAAAATCAGAAACTTTTGCACCCAGTAAATTAGTTTTGATAATTCACAGAAATGTGATTTTGATCTGCTTCTTTTTATCTTGAATATTAAACAAATTGCTTCGGACTTCCAAATTTGGTAGAATTGTTGTAGTGACAAAAGTATTCTAAAGTTACAGATTACTACATACTGTTATGTTTTTGACAGATTCTGTTTTTATGTGTTGTTTGCTTATTTTGATGAATCTATGAGTAGTATTGGAGGGTATGAACCATATATAAGCTGGAATATAGTAGATATTACACCAATATGAATTTATAATGATTTCACAGCAGTACGTAAGTGGTGGTTTTATTTTCTTATACTAACGGAGCTTACGAGTTTTCTGTTGAGTTTTGTGTTGTGAAGTTTTCAAGTTTTGGGTAAATATTCGATGGAGTATGGAATAAGGAGTGGAAAGAGCCTAAGCTTGGGGATTTCCAAGGCACCCCAATGTAATATTCAAGTACAACCAAGAGCCTATGCTTGGGGATGCCCCGGATGGCATCCCCTCTTTCGTCTTCGTTCATCGTTAACTTTACTTGGAGCTATATTTTTATTCACCACATAATATGTGTTTTTCTTGGAGCGTCATTTTATTTTGTTATTATTTTCTTTATGTTATTTAGAATAATGTTTTGCATCTTTATTTTCAATAAAAATGTCAAGGATAGCCTTTACCATGCTTATTTTGCAAGTATACATGTTGCTGTTTCAAAATAGAAAGTTTACCGCTGTTGCAAAAATTCCCTAGAAAAGTTAGAAAATGACAAAATGTTGAAACTTTTTGCATATTGAGATCTGATAAATCTTCTACAGTATGGTAGACTTTCATAATTTTTGGAGTTAGGGAAGTATGATGAATCTTGCATTCTTTACAGACTGTGCTGTTTTGGCAGGTTGCTGTTATGTTTGCATTGTTTGCATATGTTTGCTTGTTTAATGATTCTATTTGAGGATAGGAGTATTAAATATGCAAAGACATTTGGTATGCAATGTTGAATAATAATTTTTGTGTTTTTTACTGTAGAAAATGATAAGGTGTTTGCATTGGAATATACTAACTTATCTCACGAGTTCTTGTTGAGTTTGGTGTGGATGAAGCTTTTGAGATTTAAGAAACCGAGGTATAAAAGGAATTAAGGAGCCACAAAAGCTCAAGCTTGGGGATGCCCAAGGCAACCCACGAAAATATTTCAAGAAGTCTCAAGCATCCAAGCTTGGGGATGCCCCGGTAGGCATCCCACCTTGCTTCTTCAACAATTATCGGTTAGTATCGGTTGAGCCTAAGTTTTTGCTACTTCACATGATGAGTGCTATCCTTGAAATGTAGTTTTACTTTGTTTTGCTTTCTGTTTGAATAATATCTCAAGATCTGAAATTCTTACATAGTTGCACAATTATTTGACTACTCGTTGATCTTCACTTATATCTTTTGGAGTAGTTTGTCTTTTGCTCTAAGTGCTTCACTTATATCTTTTTAGAGCACGGCGGTGGTTTTATTTTGAAGAAATTATTGATCTCTCATGCTTCACTTATATTATTTTGAGAGTCTTTTAGAACAACATCGTAACTTTCTTTGGTTATGAATTTAATCCTAATATGATGGGCATCCAAGTTGGGTATAATAAATACTATCATATAGAGTACATTGAACGCTATGATCAATTTGATGCTTGATGATTGTTTTGAGATACGAGGATGGTAATATTAGAGTCATGCTAGTTGGGTAGTTGTGAATTTGACAAATACTTGTGTTAAAAGTTTGAGATTGCCGTAGCATGCACGTATGGTCAACCGTTATGTGATGAAGTTGGAGCATGATTTATTTATTGATTGTCTTCCTTATGTGTGGAGGTCGGGATCGCACGATGGTTAACTCCTACCAACCCTTTCCCTAGGAGCTTGCGTGTAGTACTTTGTTTTGATTACTTGTAGATTTTTGCAATAAGTATATGAGTTCGTCATGACTAATGTTGAGTCCATGGATTATACGCACTCTCACCCATCCACCATTGCTAGCCTCTCTTGTGCCGTGCAACTTTCGCCGGTACCATACACCCACCATATACCTTCCTCAAAACAGCCACCATACCTACCTGTTATGGCATTTCCATAGCCCTTTTGAGATATATTGCCATGCAACTTTCCACGTTCCGTTTATGACACGCTCCATCATTGTCATATTGCTTTTGCATGATCATGTAGTTGACATCGTATTTGTGGCAAAGCCACTTCCATAATTCTTTCATACATGTCACTCTTGATTCATTGCATATCCCGGTACACCGCCGGAGGCATTCACATAGAGTCATATTTTGTTCTAAGTATTGAGTTGTAGTTCTTGAGTTGTAAATCAATAAAAGTGTGATGATCTTCATTATTAGAGCATTGTCCCAAGTGAGGAAAGGATGATGGAGACTATGATTCCCCCACAAGTTGGGATGAGACTCCGGACTTTGTGAAAAATAAAAGAGGCCAAAGAAGCCCATCAAAATTTAAAAAAAATGAGTGAAAATGAGAGAAGGAACAATGTTACTATCCTTTTACCACACTTGTGCTTCAAAGTAGCACCATGATCTTCATGATAGAGTCTCCTATGTTGTCACTTTCATATACTAGTGGGAATTTTCATTATAGAACTTGGCTTCTATATTCCAATGATGGGCTTCCTCGAAATTCCCTAGGTCTTCATGAGCAAGCGAGTTGGATGCACACCCACTTAGTTTCTTTTGTTGAGCTTTCATACATTTATAGCTCTAGGGCATCCATTGCATGGCAATCCCTACTCACTCATATTGATATCTATTAATGGGCATCTCCATTGCCCGTTGATACGCCTAGTTGATGTGAGACTATCTTCTCCTTTTTGTCTTCTCCACAACCACCATTCTATTCCACATATAGTGCTATGTCCATGGCTCACGCTCATGTATTGCGTGAAAGTTGAAAAGGTTTGAGAATACTAAAGTATGAAACAATTGCTTGGCTAAAACTGGGGTTGTGCATGATTTACATATTTTGTGTGATGAAAATAGAGCATAGCCAGACTATATGATTTTGTAGGGATAACTTTCTTTGGCCATGTTATTTTGAGAAGACATGATTACTTTTGTTAGTATGCTTGAAGTATTACTATTTTTATGTCAATACTAAACATTTATCTTGAATCATTTGGATCTGAACATTCATGCCACAATAAAGAAAATTACATTGAGAATTATGCTAGGTAGCATTCCACATCAAAAATTCTGTTTTTATCATTTACCTACTCGAGGACAAGCAGGAATTAAGCTTGGGGATGCTTGATACGTCTCCAACGTATCTATAACTTTTTATTGCTCCATGCTATTATATTATCTGTTTTGGATGTTTATGGGCTTTACTAAGCACTTCTATATTATTTTTGGGACTAACCTATTAACCGAAGGCCCAACCCAAATTGCTCTTTTCTTGCCTATTTCAGTGTTTCAAAGAAAAGGAATATCAAACGGAGTCCAAACGGAATGAAACCTTCAGGAGAGTTATTTTTGGAACGGAACCAATCCAGGAGACTTGGAGTAGATGTCAGGGAAGCTTCGAGGTGGCCACGAGGGTCCAGGGCACGCCCTACCCCCTGGGCGCGCACCCCACCCTCGTGGGCCCCTCGTGGCTTCCCTGACCGACTTCTTTCGCC
>NC_041381.1:142450498-142507683 GCF_002162155.2 Triticum dicoccoides
GAGGAGCACCATAGATCGGGAGTTCTGCTGCCGCAAGTGTCTGTAGCCACCAAAAACCAATCGGGACCCTGTTCCGGCACCCTGTCGGAGGGGGGATCCCTCACCTGTGTCCATCTTCATCATCCCGGCACTCTCCATGACATGGAGGGAGTAGTTCACCCTCGGGGCTGAGGGTATTTACTAGTAGCTATGTGTTTGATCTATCTCTCTCTCTCATGTTCTTTATTTGGCACAATCTTGATGTATTGCGAGCTTTGCTATTATAGTTGGATCTTATGATGTTTCTCCCCCTCTACTCTCTTGTAATGGATTGAGTTTTCTCTTTGAAGTTATCTTATCAGATTGAGTCTTTAAGGATTTGAGAACACTTGATGTATGTCTTGCATGTGCTTATCTGTGGTGACAATGGGATATCACGTGATCTACTTGATGTATGTTTTGGTGATCAACTTGCAGGTTCCGTGACCACATGAACTTATGCATAGGGGTTGGCACACGTTTTCGTCTTGACTCTCCGGTAGAAGCTTTGGGGCACTCTTTGAAGTTATTTGTGTTGGTTGAATAGATGAATCTGAGATTGTGTGATGCTTATCGTATAATCATACCCACGGATACTTGAGGTGACATTAGAATATCTAGGTGACATTAGGGTTTTGGTTGATATGTGTCTTAAGGTGTTATTCTAGTACGAACTCTATCATAGATCGAACGGAAAGAATAGATTCGTGTTATTTTACTACGGACTCCTGAATAGATCGATCCGAAAGGACAACTTTGAGGTGGTTTCGTACCCTCCAATAATCTCTTTGTTTGTTCTCTGCTATTAGTGACTTTGGAGTGACTCTTGGTTGCATGTTGAGGGATAGTTATATGATCCAGTTATGTTATTATTGTTGAGAGAACTTGCACTAGTGAAAGTATGAACCCTAGTCCTTGTTTCCTAGCATTGCAATACCGTTTACGCTCACTTTTATCATTAGTTACCTTTCTGTTTTTATATTTTCAGATTACAAAAACCTATATCTACCACCCATATTGCACTTGTATCACCATCTCTTCGCCGAACTAGTGCACCTATACAATTTACCATTGTATTGGGTGTGTTGGGGACACAAGAGACTCTTTGTTATTTGGTTGCAGGGTTGTTTGAGAGAGACCATCTTCATCCTACGCCTCCCACGGATTGATAAACCTTAGGTCATCCACTTGAGGGAAATTTGCTACTGTCCTACAAACCTCTGCACTTGGAGGCCCAACAACGTCTACAAGAAGAAGGTTGCATAGTAGACATCACTCATATTCGTGTAGAATCCGATGATATGCTTAGTGTAGTAATTTGATGATATGCTTAGGGTAGTAATTTTTTGACATGCTTATATTAGTGTAGAACCCAATGATATGCTTAGTGTAGAATCTGATGATATGCTTAGTGTCGAATTTGGTGATATATGTGTCGGTGTACAAAAGTGTGGGTACTTCTGTACCCCTTACTTGTGCATGGATGGTTGCAATCACACCTAAAGCAGGGCTTGGCAAAGCAGAGGATGACGGCAGGAGGCAAGGCAGGAACGAGGAATATCAAAACAGACGCTCAAGGTGACAAGCAGAAGAAGGCTGGCAGGGCCACGCCCGGCAACAAGCCTTGTTGAGGCAACCTGCGAGGCCCTCGACAAGCTCCTTGTCGGGGTAGCTTGCGAAGAGACCAGCAGGGCCACCACACTTGGGGTTGAGAGATATGACACCATCGACAACGTTAAGACCAAGATTTGGAGAGCAGATGCCTGGTAGCATGTCGCTCCTCATGAAGATTGGAAACCCACGAATCCACGTGGGATCAGAAGAAGAAGAACCCTGGCAAAACCGTTGTCGGGGATGACTCCAAGGCCCCCACTAAACCTTGCGGGGGATGATCGCTGGGCCGTTGTCAGACCCGCGCCCGGCAATGTTTCGCCACTTCACCACCACTCCAGTGCGGCGATAGGCACGCCACCTAAGCAGGCGCCTGCATGGCAGCATGTAGATCTTCGTGGAAGCCTACCATTTCGCCAACACAGCAGATGGTTGGCCAGCGTGGCGCTGCATGCCTTGTCATCCCGGACGCGTGGCGAGGCGAGGAGGAGCGGCAAAGGATGTGATGGCCTCTGTTGCCGTTCCCAATAAAGCAAGAGGACACATAGGCAACACATTAAATGTGCTTGTCCTATATTGATCGAGCGATAAGCTCGTATCACTGTAGCTTGCCACCTCCTGTATGCCACTGTGGCAACCCCTTTGTTTATAAAAGGAGGGCCAAGGCGCACAGAGAGAGGATTCAGACTTCTGGACAAAGCACGCACCGTAGCTAGTTCAAAAGCTCAAGATCACACATATAACCAGATAAAGTAGGACTAGGGTATTACGCATCTCTACGGCTTGAACCTGGATAAAAATCCCCTGTGTGCTAACAGCTCGACCTGCTCTTTATGCAACTAAGCCCCCGCCCAACGTAGAAGGGATCCTTATGACCCCATAGGTGATCAGTTTCCCCGACATCTTTGGAGCGCCAGGTAGGGGGCATAGTTGTGAGAATCTGGTCTGTTAGTTAGGACAACAGTTTCTTCGTTGCCATGGCGCCAAATAAGAAGTCGACCGCGGCAATTCGCCCGTCCGGGGCTGCTCCGCCCGCACCCTCGTGAACGGGCGACGGGTCGGGCGCTAGTGGTGGAGGAGATCGAGATCGTCCACACCATCCGAATACAAGAAGCTAGGCCGCCGGCGTCCTCCGCAATGGCGACGAAGGTCGGTGCGCTGCCATGCCCAGGGGTGGAGTTGTGACACATGCGGGTGGTGTCGGGACCTCCAAGGGTAGAAGATCGACCTTGCAAACGTGCGTGCCGCGGCCTCCTCAGCTTGTGCACGAAGAACCGCGCCGCGATGTTGAGGACCCCAGGCATTGCCACAGAAAGAGCCCTCAGCGTCACTCTCAAGACATGTAGGGCCGACATGCACGCCATGATGCAGGCGAAAAGAGCGCGCGGCCGCGGAATCGTGATGGGACTCCTTCTAACATTGTTAGAAGTCTGAGTTCCTCCCATTCCTTGCGCCTGTCTCTACCACCCACGCGAGCGGAAGCGCTGTCGCAGGCGCAGCTACTCCTCGACTTTCCTCCTGCCTTGGAGAAGCAAGAAGAGTGGAGGGCTACTATCATGGCCAATAGGGATGGCCACCAAGGAGCAAGCCCCTCACGGCGCCAAAATGACGAGCCAACACGTGCAGGTAGTGGAAGGGTCGAGGGCGTCGCAATCACTGTGCACTCCCCTCTACCACGGTCGGCACATCGGGCGACGCTCGGGACAACGTGTCCACGACATCATCAGACCCACAGATGCACCATTACCAACGGCAATTTCTTCGAGAGCGTCTCAAGGAGGACGCCCGGACTACTATCGAGCAGCGACAGGAGGCACGTCACCAGTTTGATAGGCGTGCTGGGTCCACTAAGTACAGGCCTGCGCCGGGGGATGCTAGCGACTTGCCATATGCAATCACTTGCCCAGCATTCACCCGCGAGCTGCGGCAGTTCTAGTGGCCCAACACCCGCACGTTCAAACCAGAGGTCCCAGAGAAGTACGATGGCAAGACTCACCCTTCTGAGTTCCTGAGCGTTTACATTATCGCGATGCAAGCTGCCGGAGCACAAGACGATAAGATACTTGCCAACTATTTCCTGTTGGCACTTAAGCCCAACGTCAGGTCATGGTTGATGCATCTGCCGATAGATTCAATTGCTTCTTGGTCTGACCTGTGCCATGAGTTTGTTGGTGCCTTCACAGGCGGCCACGTAGCTCCTAGACAGGCAAGTGACTTGCACGTGATCCCTCAGAGAGACGGCGAATCCTTGTGCAAGTACATACAGAGGTTTAGCTAGGTACAGTACAACATCCCCGATGTTCATCCCGCCGCCGTTATTAGCGCGTTCCACCAAAGTGTGCGCAATCAAAAGATGTGTGAAGAGTTTGCCATGAACAAGGTCGCAGATGTTGCCGAACTATACGTTCTGGCTGACAGATGTGCCTGAGCGGAGGAAGGAAGGAAGTACCCCAGCGAAGACACCGATGTGGGAAGTGACTCAAAAGACGAAGACATCGTCGCCCCAGCAAAGAAAGGTCGATGGCGTAACAGGAAGCGCAAAGGCAAGACCGTGCTTGCCATCGAGGAATCTAGCGACCCCGATGCCGCCAAGAAGGCCAAGGTTGACGACCCTGGCAAGGAGGTTGCCAGGTGTGACGCCTACCGAGCCTTGGCGGCTGCCGGCAAGTTAGAGGGCTCCGACAAGCAGTACTGCAAGATTCACCATACCAAGGGCCACGACCTCCAAAACTGTTGCCAAGTGGACCTGCTGATGGAGAAACAAAGGGCTAAGTATGAGAGATGAGACAAGGAGAAGGGCCAAGGAGGCGCTGAAGGGTCCGACAAGAAGCACGGCAGCCAAGGAGGATGCGGCAACAAGGAAAAGCAACAAGAGAGTGCTGCCCGAGGCCGTGACAAGAAAGAGGAGGATGACGATCATGATGACGATGATGAATCCACCGAGCATGAGTTCCAGAAGGCAACATAAGTCATTTGTGTCGACGGAGGTGCTTCGCTGCATTCTTCTCACCACCAACTAAAACGGTGGGCGCATGAGATTAGTGCAACAGAACCAATGGTCGACGCCCAGAAGCCGTTGACGTGGTCCCACACGCCTATCGTGTTTGACGCCGAGGATCACCCTGATTGCACCACTGTGGTCGGGTGTTTGCCGTTGTTTGCATCCCCAACAATACGCAACCTCAAGGTGACAAATATGCTATTTGACGGTGGGGCCGGCCTTAACTTGATCTCGCCCAACGTGGTCAAGAGGCTACAGATCCCCCGATGAAGACCTCGAGGAGATGGGCATGCTCCAAGTGATCAATCTGGGGAGGAGTCAGCCCAAGGGATAGGTCATGCTACCAGTTACATTTGGTGGCGACCTCAACTACAGGACGAAGAGGATCATTTTCGATGTCGCTGAGATCCCGTTACCATACAACGGGATCCTTGGCCGCCCTGCACTGGCCAAGTTTATGGCGGCATCGCGCTACGCATACAACAAGTTGAAGATGCCTAGCCCGATGAGCATCATCACCGTTAGTTGCGATAGGAAGGATGCGCTCGTCTGCGCCGATCAGCTCTATCGAGAGGTGGTTGCAGCATCTGCCGCCAAGGCACCTGCTCCTGCTACCGAGAAGAGGACCAGTAAGGACTCGGCCGCCGGCAAGATTCCTGGCTTTGGCAAGGGCTCATGTACCCTCTCCAGCAAACGCGCCTCCCCGGAGTGTTGTGTTTCCACTGGAGACTTACCAGAGAACTCTACCGGCTAGAGCAAAAAGTCCAGGGCGGCCTCGCCAGAAACTAAGAAGGTGTATGTCAAGGAGGATGGCACGTGCGGAGCTTTCATCATAAGCTCCACCCTTGACAGCAAAAAGGAAAGCGCGCTCGTCGCCTTCCTACGGATGAATGTCGACGTGTTTGCATGGCAAGCATCCGACATCCCCGGCGTTCCTAGGGAGGTGATTGAGCACCATCTTGCTATCTGCCCCTATGCACAGCCCGTCAAGCAGAAGGTCAGAAACCAAGCTTTGGAGCGACAAGAGTTTATCATCGAGGAGATCAGGAAGTTAGAGGTGGCAGGTTTGGTCAAGGGAGTTCTCTACCTAACGTGGTTGGCCAACCCGATTGTAGTACGTAAGGCAAATGGGAAGTGGAGGCTATGTATCGACTATACTGATATCAATAAAGCCTTTCCAAAGGATCCTTTCCCATTGCCACATATCGATCAGATAGTTGACTCCACTGCTGGGTGCAACCTACTGTCGTTCCTTGATTCTTACTCTGTGTATCATCAGATCTTCATGATGAAGGAAGATGAAGAGAAAACCGCATTCATCACCCTATGTGGTACGTACTCTTTTGTACGGGTGCCTTTTGGGTTGAAGAGCTGTGGTTCAACGTTCGCTCGAGTGGTCCAAATTGGTTTTGAGCCCCAGCTCCATAGAAATATGGAAGCCTACATGGATGACATAGTGGTCAAAACCAAAGACAAGGCTACACTCGTGCAGGACCTGGAAGGAACTTTTGCAAACTTGCACAGGATTAACCTCAAGCTCAACCCAGAGAAGTGCGTGTTTGGCATTCCGTCTGGAAAGCTTCTTGGGTTCTTTGTATCTCAACGCGGGATCGAGGCAAATCCTGACAAGATCAAAGCAATCGAGCAAATTGAGGCGCCAAGACAGGTCAAAGATGTCCGAAGGCTTGCCGTCTGTGTTGCCTCCTTGAGTAGGTTCATCTCTAAGTCTGCTGAGCGTGCCCTCCCCTTTTTCAAGATTTTGAAAAAGGTGGGTCCAATGAAATGGACCCTAGACGCAGAGGCAACACTACAAGATTTAAAGAGATACCTCTCCTCTATGCCGATACTGGTCGCACCCAAGCCACAAGAGCCGGTGTTGCTATACCTGGCGGCGACAAATCAAGTGGTCGTGCCACGCTAGTGGCACACATAGAAGTTGAGGAAGAGGCGACAGCGGCGCCAAGGCCTTTAGGAGAAGAGCTGGACCCAGAGGGATCCGATCTCGGAGAGGGGGAGCCCTCGGCAGGATCCAATCCCGGCAAGGGAGAGCCCCCGGCAGGATCCGATCCCGGCAAGGGAGAGCCCCGGCAGGATCCGATCCCGACAAGACAGCGTCTGCGCAAGCAAGCGAGGTAAAGCAGAAGAAGAACGTGGTGCAGCACCCAGTCTACTTTGTCAGCTCCCTTTTGCAGGGGGATAGGTCAAGGTACTGTGGGATGCAGAAGTTGCTTTTCGGCCTCCTTATGGCCTCGAGAAAGATGCGTCATTATTTTCAAACACACGAGATCAATGTCATCACTCGCCTCCTGTTGCAACGGATTTTGCACAATCCAGATGCAATGGGGAGGATCGTGGAGTGGGCAGTGGGGATGTCAAGCTTTGGGCCCAGATTTGAAAGTACATCGACGATCAAGAGCAGAGCCTTGGCAGAATTCATAGCAGAATGGACATCCACGCCCGACGAACAAGTTCAAGAAACCATCCTTCCCAGCAAAGATGCAAGTATTCACTGGATTATGTACTTTGATGGAGCCTTCTTGTTACAAGGTGCAGGTGCCGGCGTGTTGCTCGTCGCGCCCACCGGAGAACGCCTCAAGTACGTGATCCAGATGCACTTCCCCCGGGAGAGGTCGACAAACAACACCATAGAATACAAGGAGTTGCTTGCTGGTCTCAGGATCATGGCATACCTCAGGATCAGGAAGCTTATTATCAGAGGAGATTCACAACTTGTCACCAGGCAAGTTAACAAGGATTATCAAAGCCCGCTGATGGAGGCTTACGTGGATGAAGTGAGGAAGTTGTAAGAGCGCTTTGATGGTCTACAAGAAGAGCATGTTCCTCGAGCAGAGAACAGCATTGCCGATGACCTGTCAAAGCGCGCTTACCTCAAGCTACGTGTGGAACCAAGTACCTTTGTGCTTCAATTAACTCAGCCATCCGACGAGCCATCAGCAGAAAAGAACAAGCGAAGGAAGGTGGGCCCCGGCAAATACTTTCCTGCGGAGCTCCCAGGAGCCGCCGACAAGGAAGTTGCCGGGTACCCTAAGCTTGATGAAGAGTAGTAGCCCCCGATAGGGGCCCGGGCCTTTGCCGTCGAGGCAGGAGCCCCCACAGCAGAAAGCATGCCTTTGGTCCTTGCCATCTAGCCCCAGGCTCCAGCATGGGCACAACATACAGTTTGTTTCCTCCAAACAGGGGAGCTCCCCGAGGAGCAGGAAGAAGCAGAGAAAGTAGCCCGCGGTCTAGCATGTACCAGTTTGTGCATGATGCCATTTACAGAAGAATTCCAAACGGCGTGAAATTGAAGTGTATTCCTCGGGAGGACGGACTGGAGCTGTTGGCAGAGATACACAGAGGCATATGTGGCTCCCACATAGGGTCAAGAGCCCTTGCCGGCAAAGCATTACGGCAAGGTTTCTTCTGGCCCACTGTCCTCCAGGATGCAATGGTACTAGTAACAAAGTGTGAAGCATGCCAGTTTCATTCGAAGAAGCTTCATCAACCAGCTCAAGCCCTTCAAACAATCCTTCTCTCCTGTCCATCTTCGGTCTGGGGGCTCGACATACTGGGTCCCTTTCCCCGCGCTATCGGGGGCTTTGAGTACTTGTACGTCGCGATTGACAAGTTCACAAAGTGGCCAGAAGCGGAGCCAGTGAGAAAGGTGACATCACAATAAGCCGTCAAGTTCTTCAAGGGACCCGTCTGCCGTTTTGGTGTGCCAAATAGAGTCATCACCGACAACGGCACACAGTTCACGAGCCGCACCTTCATGCAGTATATCCAGGACCTTGGCAGCAAGGTATGCTTTGCTTCTGTAGCTCATCCAAGGAGCAATGGCCAAGCAGAAATGGAAAATGTTGAAGTGTTGCGAGGCCTCAAAACAAGAACCTTCGACAGGTTGCGCAAGTGTGGAAGGCGCTAGATTGATGAATTGCCGACGGTTCTTTGGCAATCAGAACGATACCAAGTCGAGCCACTGGCCAAACACCCTTTGCCCTGGTTTATGGGGCAAAAGCATTTCTCCCCACAGAACTCATATACGGGTCACCTCGAGTGCTTGCTTATGATGAGCTTGAGCAAGAGCAGTTGCGCCAAGATGATGCAACGCTCCTTGAGGAAGATCATCTTCGAGATACTGTGCGAGCCGCTTGCTACCAGCAAGCCTTACGCCGCTATCATAGCCGCAAGGTTCATGCCCGAAGCCTTGAGGAAGGCGACCTTGTTCTTCGGCGCGTTCAGTCCGCCAAGAATTCAAACAAGTTGACGCAAAAGTGGGAAGGCCCCTATGGAGTAATACGAGTCACCAGGCCTGGCGCAGTCCTCCTGGAGACTGAAGATGGCATTCCAGTGAGCAACTCCTGGAATATCAAACATCTTCACAAGTTTTACCCATAGGGCGCGGTTGCCAGGAGCTCCGGCAACCACCTTTTGTACTAGCCTTGCCGGAAAGGCATATAACCCTATGTACAAAGCCAAGCGCAGACACTGCATGCAGCAAGATAAGTGTCTCGTAATCCCCATTCTTGCCCCATTCCTCCCTAGGCACGGCAGGCCGCGCAAGGTGACGGGCATGGGGAACTGGGCGATGGAGAGCTTGACGAGGAAGTCAACCAACCACTATTGCCAAGGACAGCAGGACAAGGCCCCCGGCAAGGCATGTTGTCGGGGGAGGGAGGAGGCCAGATGATGGTGCGGCCACTGGCGGTCAGCCAGAGTCGAAGTCATCGTCCTCCCACCCGCTACCGTCGTCGTCACTGGCGTTGTCTTCGTCGCCACTATCGCTTGAGGAGGAGCTTTCATCGTTAGTGGATCTCTCCACGCAGCACCCTAGGCGAATTCCGAAGTTCCTAAAGACCTTGACGGAGAGCACGCCGCTCTCCATTAACTTAAAATGGAGAACGTGCCCCTCCGTCAAGCTGTGGGCACGGGCAAAGGTCTTCCACCCCTGACAAAGATACATGACGTGAGGGCCAGGAAAGTCAACGGCAGCCCATATGTTGCCACTCCCGCAGCCCCTCATGTGAAGCCGCAAGGACCGCGGGGCCTCCTCCTCCATCACCCGGGCGAACAGGGTCGGAAGCCGGAGGCGACTACGTACAGGCCTATACAGCCTGATGAAGAACTCGTCGGGCTGGTCCCTGATGTGGCCGCCCATCGGAGGGGGGGCACCTGCGGAGGCGTGGCTAGGATACCGCCGCGTCCATCTCCTCTCCGAGCTCAGCGACGACCTCGGCCTCGTCCCCTTCCTCTTCCCCTCGCGGCGGGTTCTACCACCAGAGGCTCCGGAGGAGGAGGGACGCGCTGTTGAGCAGAATTCATCGTCGTCGCCGCCGAACCGACAGCACGCCCTTTCACAATGGTGAGTCAGAGGAAGATGGCGAGCAAGAGGGGGAGAGGAGGGTGAGTGTGGAGAAGCGCCGCCCCTCTCCCCTTTTATAGAAGAGCAAGGCCGGAGCTGGCCACCCAGCCCAAGGGGCGGCCACCCCGCACGGCCAATACGGCCTCTTGAAGCACGGGGAATCGTAACCGGCCCGCTCCCCCAATCCACAAACGCCTAATTTTCTGCCTCGGCATTAATGCCCACGTCCCCCGCGCTCGCCGCCTTCGCTTCCCAACGCATGGAGGTACATGGAAAAGTAGAAGGAGGCATGAGGACATGTGGGACGACCGATTTCCACCCCGTGATTGTGGGGTGCGGCGCCATGCAAGCTGCACCCCGAGTCCACATAGTAAATGAGTAGCGCCCCTACAGATTCCTTCCTTTTTAATAAGAGAAGTACGGGCCGCCTCTTTGCTATCGACTGCGAGGTGACACGAGCATGCTGAGGCCATCCCACGCACGATCCCCACATCATGCACTTGACGCAGGTTGTGGGGAAGCGCAACTGACAGAAAGGTCGTGGCGGTTCGCCTCTGCCACGCCCGCCCACGCACTGCTTTGGGCCTGGCCCAACTACGCCTTGAGCTTATGTGTGGCCCAGGCGCGGAGGCTCTTATCGGTGTACAAAAGTGTGGGTAATTCTGTACCCCTTACTTGTGCACGGATGGTCGCATCCACGCCTACAGCAGGGCTTGGCAAAGCGGAGAAGGACGGCAGGAGGCAAGGCAGGAATGAGGAATATCAAAATAGATGCTCAAGGTGACAAGCAGCAGAAGGCTGCCAGGGCCACGCCCGGAAACAAGCCTTGCTGAGGCGACCTGCAAGGCCCTCGGCAAGCTCCTTGCCGGGGCAGCTTACGAACAGACCAGCAGGGCCACCACCCATGGGGTTGAGAGCTCTGACACCATCGACAATGTTAAGACCAAGATTTGGAGAGCACGTGCGTGGTAGCATGTCGCTCCTCATGAAGATTGGCAACCCACGAATCCACGTGGGATCAGAATACGAAGAACCCTGGCAAGAACCTTGCCGGGGACGATTCCAGGGCCCCCGGCAAGCCTTGCCGGGGATGATCGCTGGGCCGTGGCCAGACCCGCGCCCGGCAAGGTTTCGCCACTTCACCACCACTCCAGTGTGGCGATAGGTACACCAGCTAAGCAGGCGCCTGCGTGGCGGCATGCAGATCTTCGTGGAAGCCTACCATCTCGCCAACACAGTAGCTGGTTGGCCAGCGTGGCGCTGCATGCCTCGTCGGCCCGGACGCATGGCGAGGCAAGGAGGAGCGACGAATGATGTGATGGCCTCTATTGTTGTCCCCAATAAAGCGAGAGGACACGTAGGCAATGCATTAAATGCGCTTGTCCTACGTTGATCGAGCGATAACCTCGTATCACTGTAGCTTGCCACCTCCTGTGTGCCACTGTGGCAACCCCTTTTTGTATAAAAGGAGGCCCAAGGCGCACAAAGAGAGGATTCGGACTTTTGGACAAAGCACGCACCGTAGCTAGTTCAAAAGCTCAAGATCACACATATAACCAGACAAAGCAGGACTAGGGTATTAGGCATCTCTACGGCCCGAACCTGGATAAAAATCCCTTGTGTGCTAACGGCTCAGCCTGCTCTTCGTGCAACTAACCCCCCGCCGAACGTACAAGGGATCCTTGTGACCCCATAGCTGATCGGTTTCCCGACAATATGTGAATTGAAGTGTATGTTTTTTTGATAATTGCGTATGACATGCTCATTTTATCATATCTGTTTTTTTTCTTCAGTAGTTGCCTAAGAGGCTGTCTGTGAGTTGTGGCATCGAGCCGGATGAAGCAGGCATTGCTGGAGTATGCCTTACCACAAGGGGCTCCCTCACCAATGTGCGTACGGAGTGGACACAAATGGTTGCATTGTCTTAAGCTCGGTGCGGCGCAACAACATCCTTGCTCGCAAGAATCTACGGGTCGTCTTAGTCATGCTACTTATGAGCTGCGTTGGGATTTCCCCGAAAAGGAGAGGATGATGCAGTACGGTAGCGGTAAGTATTTCCCTCGGTTAATAACCAAGGTTATCAATTCATTAGGAGAACCATGCAACACCTCGTTAACAGCACCTGCACACAAAATAACAAATACCTGCACCCAACATAACAAGGGGTTGTCAATCCCTTGGCGGTTAATTGCAAGGATCAAATCTTGTATAGGTAGATGGATAAATAAAACACAAAAAAAAATAAAGTAAATAAAATCGCAGCAAGGTATTTTTGGTTTCTTATATATAATAAAAATAGATCTGGGGGGCATAGTTTTCACTAGAGGCTTCTCTCCTAAAGATAGCATACGGTGGGTCAACAAGTTACTATTGGGAAATTGAAGGAAAAGCAAATAATCATGACAATGCCTAAGGCAATGATCATGTATATAGGCATCACGTCCGAGACAATTAGAAGGACTCCTACCTGCAACTACTACTATTACTCCACACATCGACCGCTATGCAGCAGGCATATAGAGTATTGAGTTCATAAAGAATGGAGTAACGCCTTAAGCATTATGACATGATGTAGACAAAGTAAACACGCATGAATAAACCCCATCTTTTTATCCTTAATGGCAATGGTACAATGTGTGTCATGTCCCCTTCAGTCACTAGGATTGAGCACCGTCGGACCGAACCCATCACAGAGCACCTTTCCCATTGCAAGAAAAATCAATCTAGTTGGCCAAACCAAATCAATAGATCAGAGAGAAATACGAAGTTATAATAATCATGCATAAAAGAGTTCAGAGAAGACTCAAATAATATTCACAGATAATCTGATCATAAAATCACAATTCATCGGATCCCAACAAACACCCTGCAAAAAGTGATTACATCGAATAGATCTCCAAGAACCACGAGGAGAACATTGTATTGAAGATCAAAGAGAGAGAATAAGCCATCTAGCTACTAGCTATGGACCCATAGGTCTGTGGTAAACTACTCACACATCACCGGAAGGGTAGCAAGTGTCAGGACCCCGATCCTAAGTCACACCGATCTAGCATGTAACACATCATATCACTTTGCGGCCTCACGCACGGTATTCCCGCAGGTGCCAGCTTACCTGGCCCGGGACTATTTGCGCCTTTTGGCTCACGTATATGATAGTTTCACTAGAATCCATATGACAAAGAACCCGGGCCGACATGAGTAGTCATAAACCCTAGGTGGCACTAACTTACAGGGACAGGCATACATGACCCAACAACGAACGTGTCGATCATCATCGTATGAACCCAATCGTAGCAAGCTACAAGGACTTAAAGGAACAACGCATGACATTTCCCAGAAGGGACAGACAGGAATGAAGAAGGACACATGCCGGCCAGCCTAAGTGTTCCGGAGCAGTAGCAAGCTACCATGGCTCAGTGGAAGCACTAGGAGACATTCCCCCATAAGAGAGGCTACCAAGAATAAACAACTAGGTTGTCAGATCCCACACATACCAAGCATTTCAAATCATACACACAATATGCTCGAATGTGCAAGTACAACATGGCATCACAAAAAAACACTACAACTCAATGTATTTATTCAATAGGCTCCGAGGAGCTAGATATTACAAACATTGGTCTCATGACCCAACATATAGAGCATACAAACAACAGAAGCATAACATGTCTAAATATAGACATCTACAAATGAAAAGGCTAAGAAAGCCTGACCGTCTACAAGACCCTCCCAAGGGTACAAGGTTGTAGCTAAGGTATCAAGAAAAACATCGAAGTCCACGCGGAACTACTAGTGAGACTGAAGTCTCTCTGCAAAAACATAAATTAAGCAAACGTGAGTACAAATGTACCCAGCAAGACTTACATCAGAACTAGCTACATATGCATCAGTATCAACAAAGGGGGTGGTGCGGTTTAACTGTAGCAAGCCAGCTTTGACTCGATGGCTATCCTGTACTACTCTTTTGAGGTGGTGCCCACGAGTCCACATATTCCCCATATCAATACACCACTATGGATCCGCTCCTGTCTCCCTACGAGGACACCATCCATAGCACTCACGCTTATCTTCTGCATTTTAGAGTATCCACTTTCACTTGTCTATGAACTGTATAAGCAACCAAGTAGTCCTTTACCGCGGACGCGACTATTCGACTAGATGATGTTAACCCTGCAGGGGTGTACTTCCTCACACACGCTCTCGCCACTTACCGCCATGTACACATAATGTATCTCGGCAACCTTCAAGCGGAAGCCTGGCGAGGGTGTCGGACACGACCTGGCTAACCACACAAGTCCCTAGTCAAGTTTATCGCCTATTCAGGTTCCACCCGCAGGGAGTCCGGCCAAGGTTTCCACTACGGGCCCAAATGATGTGTGCAGGGTTCCCGAGGCACCAAACGGGCGTCCTGTTACACCGTGCCACGTGCCTACCGCATCACAGCCCACCCCTCAGGTCAGCGCTACGCACGACCTCCAGCATAGTACAAACACAATAAACTACTTGCAACTCGTGGGTAGAGGACAGGGGCGGTTAATAAGTCGACATGGTCCATTGGTTCCAGGCCCAATGCGTGGTAGTAGCTGATCTTAAATCACATACACAGATCTCAGTTCCTAAGGACGATTCCAATGAAACAACCCACCATGTACTCCTACATGGCCTCTCATCGATACCTTTACCAAATCGTGTTCACACACAGTAGGACATGTTCATCATCATTCCAATTCATCCCTGATGAATCAGACCGGACTCAACTCTAAGCAGTAGCATGCATGACAATGAGCATGAACGAGTAGGCACATCATGGCTCAAACAAATCCTACTCATACTAGTGGGTTTCATCTATTTACTGTGGCAATGACAGGTCATGCAGAGGAAAAGGGGGTTCAACCACCGTAGCGTGTAACAGATGAATTGTTGTTGTCCTAATTCAGTAAAAGAGAGCAGGAGCGAGAGAGTGGGTTTGTATCAGAATGAACAAGGGGGTTTTGCTTGCCTCGCACTTCTGAAGATAGTATAGCTATTCATCGGTGCCATCGAACTCATCGTCGGAACACGTCTACTGAGCGGGGACAATTACCGACAACAGAAAGGAAACACAATCAATACAATGCAACAATATGATGCATGAATGTGAAATCACAATATGTTGTGATTTGAGCTAATGCACCTAGCAACGATTTTAATGGAGTTGGTTTGAACACAAGATTCAAATTCAAACTCCATATGTGGATATTCAAATGCCATTTATTTGTTTTGTCCAATTTAGCAGCTATAAGTTGTTCCAACATGCATGAAAATGGTACATATGGATAGATTCGATTTTTTTGATAATTTTTCATATATAAATTATTTCATTTCGAGTTATAGATTATTTTCTATAAATTTTTGAAGTTTTCGATATTTTTTGAAATAAATAAATCATTTCTGATTTATTTTAAATCTCAAAAAATATTTATCGCATTAGCATTGCGTCACTGTGACATCAACGGTCAACTGACCGTGCCAGGTCAAACCTGACATGTGGGTCCCAGTTGTTAGTGTCACAACTAACTAACAGGGTTAATTAGTACTAGGATTAATCCTAACTAAATTAGTTAGGGGCATGGGCCCACATGTCATCGACACAGGGCACTAACTAAACATGATTAGCACCTACGCTAATGGTGCCATGTTAGCTACCGGTGTTTAACCGCAAGTGACCACAGACCGCGGTGATGCCCACGTCGGGTTTGCTCTATGGGCCACCGTTCGATGCGCGGGAGGGTGCGTTCGAAAGAGGGGAGCGAGACGCATCCGTTGGTGACCGTGGTTCGAGCGGGGGTGGATCGAGTCAGCGGCGGCGAGCTCGGCTGCGGGGGCCGAAGCACGGGGTTGGCCAGGACGAGGCTGTAGGGCACGGTAGGAGGTGCGAGTGCTGGCTTTGGCTTGCTGGGGAGCTACTGAACACGAAAACATGCTCGGGTCGGGGTGATTCAAGCTCTAGGCCCGGCGGCGACATGGACGATGGCGGGGATCTCTCGGGTGCGGTGGCAGGCACGGCTAGAGCTCGAGCGCGAGGGGCAAATAGGGGGGAAATGCGGCGGGGCTCACAATATATATCCAATGCAATTAGTTATTGAATTAGTTCCAAATGCCCAAAATAAATATTTTTGAGACTCCGAAAATATTGGTTTGAATTTTACCTCTTGCCAATATTTTCAAAGACTAGGAGGAACATTTTCGTGGACTTCTTTGAAGAGATTTAATGTTCATTATATCTAACATGATTTCTGAGGGTTTCAACTAACCTCAATTCAACTTTCAGTAATTAAAACATGACGACATGAAGATCAAGCAAAGTCAAACAAGGGTTGATCTAGGGCTGTGATAACTCACCCCCACTAAACAAGAATCTCGTACGGAGATTCAAGATGCGAGGTAAGAAGACAGGGAACACAAACTAACACAATGTTCATGATCCAATTTCCCTTCTCGAAGATGTTGACTCATTGACTCAAATTGATCTTGACGTCTCTACTTTTGAGATCTTCATCCAACACGAGGACAGAGACAACTCTACAAGGCTGGATATTCTTAATGATCACAAGATCAACTCACGGAATGAGACGTAGAAACGTCTCTTGAACTGAGAGACAAAACACACCTTGGAAAGGATGGAAGAAACAATTTGACGAGGGTTTCAAAGTAGCGAGGAAAAATTTCCATGATCCCATAACGGGGCACCTTGGGGGAGGTGACTTGTAGAATTATTCTCTTAAGTGGCAACAAGAATTACTTTTGATATCTAGATCATTTAAACTCTCTATACCAACCTAAGGCAAATCATAATCGATTGTTTCAAAGAGTTCGAAGGAATGGCACACTCATACTAGAATGGATGATGTGGGCTACATTCTTGAAGACAACGCAATGGATGATTTTTGCTTATCATCGGAAATGGATGGGACCCATGGTAGGACCACTTTTGAAGATGATCTTGGACATCAATTACTAAGAAGGCAGACCATAGTAAATGGCACAATGGCGGGTGCAAGCTGGGAACAAAATGCAAATGTTGGAAATGATTCTAGTAACTGGGGAAAAACTCAACAGTCGACAGTGATTTCTCTATTAGAATGGTTATAGCATAACCGAAGAAAACCGGGAGCAAATACCAATTAATGCCGACAATAAAACCTAGTGCTTGCATGTGCTCTCAAGAACTTGAGCACTTCCATATTCATCAAGGTTTGCCAACATCTGCGCCAAGATCTTGGTGACACCTCGTACTACCATGATGAATATTGGTGGAGGATGCAGATGCAAAGGAAGATAGCCCCTTCTCAGATTTCACCTTAGCGAGGCCAAGGAAACAAAATATGGATGATCGACCGAGAGGCATTTAGCACTCCGCTTCTAATTTTCTCCTTGATGTGCTAGTTTAACCCATTTATATGTATGGTTTGGTATCTAGAACGTCAAGTAGAAGGTCGGACTTCGAGAGCACAAGAATCCATGAGAAACAACTTCTGGAGTAAATCCTATGAGATCCTTATGGGGAGGTGGCCAACTTCGTCAATCAAGATACTACAATAATAGATCTTCTGGCTGGGTGGGTTGGCCACGACATCCACTTTACCGGGTTACAGAGAGACCAATATTATAGATCTTGGAAAAATGTTCCAACCATCATATCTGCCTGAGATTCAGATCTGGTTGGCGTCAGAATATTCCAGACTCATCAAGTCTAGAAAGAAAATGAAAGTTTGCAACACAAATCGACGAGATGGCATTGCAAGATTCTCGGGGAATGCACTATGATAGCAAGCTCCAAAGCATGAGCTGACTCTGCTACACACATGTGAACACACTGTACCAGACAGGCATGACCACATAGTAGTCTTATAATAAAACACTAGCGAGTTCAGGTGGGAAAACCATCATTGCGGATAACGAAGTCCTTGCATAAGTCATATGATTAGCTCTTATGAAGGAACTTCTTCTCCTTGAACAAATCAATCAGTGGCTTAGTGTGCTAGGAATACATATAGAATGAAGATGATCAGTCTATCAGACCGTAGAATACTTCACATGTGCATGACTGACTTGGGATGATTCTAGAGGAAGTAAAAACATGCTTTCTCGAATTCACGGCGGCAACTTGCACTGAATGGACATGAATTAGAGGAAGTCACTTCTTTCATCCAACATATGCTTCATGAACAGGACATGAAGATAATGCTTATAAAAGTTTCCAACACTAGCTGGATGTTCAACACGAATCATGGAGAAGATAAAAATGTTGCTGATGGGCTCAACGACAAGTCATCGAGATTTCCATATAGATGGAATTCCATAATTATGTGAACACGGTGATAGCATTGGTCAGACCAAAAGATATAATGTGTATGCTCGAGGGATCAACCACGAGTAAGACAACATTACGAATATCGTTGGTTCTGACTTGATTTGAGGATAGCCCACGCTCAATCAAAGTTTGGTCAAGACAATAGATCCAATCACTGATCACGAGGACCAATTGATGAAGATATCATCTTTCTTCAACACACACATACACACACACAAAAGATATCCCTTAGTGATGAACTAAGTCAGGTAAGCCTTTATCCTCCAACTCTGCAAGTTGTTGTTTAGCTTAACCAACTAACTCAGGGGTATCCAACAAAAATTCTTGGAGAAAGGGTGGTTCATAGGGATAAACCAACTTGGTCACAAACTCAACATAGCGGTCAGGTGACAACCTGGTGATACCTCCGAGAAGATATTTGGAAAATCATGAATCACCGATATGTTACTAAGCACGAGAATAATCTTGCTTTTCAGGGCAAGATGATATGATCAAAAGAGCGAGGAATTGACACAATCCTAAATCAGTGATCGAAGAGTGAACCAAAACTAGGGACTAGGTAGCACCATCAGTCCTAGGATGGTGATTCAATAACCAACACACTAAGGATGAAATTATTGTCCTTTAACTACCAAGCAACATGGTTGCTCGGAGTATTGATTTCACACATCATGGTTCACCTGTCGGCATTCCAGTTGCAACAACACGGGGACCGAGGAATGAACAATGATGGCGAGAAGTATCACTGTATCAAGAGTTCACAGGATGCTGTGCAATTCCCATGGTATTCTTGATATAAAGATGGTAATACTCCAAGGTAGAACAGAGCAAAAGCTGGATTGGCATTTTGATCTGCAGAATACAACTGCTCTGACCCAATCATGGAAATGGACGAGGTACTGGAGTTTGTTTTTCCTAGATATTCCAGAATAGAATGGCTTGACGGACCATGAGAAAAAATGCATCGAAAAACACGAATGCATGGCATAAACTTGACTATCCACTAATAGACAAGGATTAGAATACAACTACAGAGGAACAACTCAAAGGAACATATGGATTCTGAGTTGTGGATGCATAGATTAGCATGTCGAACGAGTTCAACATATTTCTTCCGGATAACCCATGCAGAAAGGTAGAACTAGCAGAGTCAAAACATAGAATCGAGAACCCATCAAGCGCACTCTTATTGTGATCTTTTGGTTCAACAGAACTTCTGCAAGAATGGTTCACGATATTTGGAAGAAAGAAATACCACGGACCTCGAGGACTATCGCAAAGGTTACTAATAACCTAGAGGAACGAGCAAACACTATCAACACGAAGTAAGTAGGGTGAATCTTGGGTTCAAGAACGCAGGAATAGAATGCCTACTAACTAAAATCCACCACAAGATGCTTTCGAGAATGACGGCCAGAATCATTACTCTAGGAATACAAAACATAGCTAGATTACTAGGTCATAATAATAGCTCCAACATATATGTCGAGGCAATAGAGTACCTCAGCACACTGGTTGGTGTGGTTGATCTGGCACAAAGGAACTTTGGAATGGTGAGAGGGGATGTACAAATGCATCAAACTATTTTAGAAACCTGGGATGACTCTGACAGCATAACGGATGTAAATGCTCAAAAAGATTTGAGACATCATGCAAAATTGTGGCATAACCACTCAACATTGCAATATTGAGGTTTTGAGGCCAGCTATGAAGACACATAAGTAGTACGAATTGAACTGATGCTTGAAACCATCAAACTTATAAATCCACGGATTAGTAACACGTCAACCTGATAGAAAGAAGAGAAAGTCTAGTTCCTTAACCCCGTAGGAAAGATAGGATGACTCGGATCAGAAGGGCATAAGTTAAAGGAGTAAAAATAGCCTTACGTTCCCATCCACAATCAATTCCCTTATATAATTAAAGAATTTCTAGACTCAACTTCGACCAGTTTGGCTTGGTAATCCTACATGCAGTCAGGCTCTGATACCAAAGCTGCCAGGACCCTGATCCTAAGTCACACCAATCTAGCATGTAACACATCAAATCACTTTGCGGCCTCACGCACGGTTTTCCCACATGTGCCACCTTACCTGTCCTGGGACAGTTTGTGCGTTTTGGCTCACATATATGATAGTGTCGCTAGCATCCATATGACAAAGAACCCGGGTCGACCTGACTAGTCATAAACCCAAGGTGGCACTAACTTACAGGGATAGGCACACATGACCCAGCAACGAATATGTCGATCAGCAACATATGAACCCAAGTCGTAGTAAGCTACAAGGACTTAAAGGAACAACGTGTGAAATTTCCCCGAAGGGACAGACACAGGAACGAAGAACGACACATGCCGGCCAGCCTAAGTGTTTCGGAGCAGTAGTAAGCTACCATGGCTCAATGGAAGCACTAGGAGACATTCCCCATAAGAGAGGCTACCAAGAATAAATAACTAGGTTGTCAGATCCCACACATACCAAGCATTTCAAATCATACACACAATATGCTTGATATGTGCAAATACAACATGGCATCACAACAAAACTCTACAACTCAAAGTATTTATTCAATAGGCTCTGAGGAGCCAGATATTAGAAACATGGGTCTCATGACCCAACATACAGAGCATGCAAACAACGAAAGCATAACATTTCTGAATACAGACATCTACAAATGAAAAGGCTGAGAAAGCCTGACTATCTGCAAGACCCTCCCAAGGGTACAAGGTCGTAGATGAGGTATCAAGCTAAACGTCGAAGTCCACACGAAACTACTAGTGAGACTGAAGTCTCTCTGCAAAATCATAAATTAAGCAAACATGAGTACAAATGTACCCAGCAAGACTTACATAAGAACTAGCTACATATGCATCAGTATCAACTAAGGGGGAGGTGGAGTTTAACTGCAGCAAGCTAGCTTTGACTCAGTGGCTATCTTGTACTATGACTGCTGAAAACTCTTTTGAGGTGGCGCACACGAGTCCACATATTCCCCATATCAATACACCACGATGGACCCGCTCTCGTATCCCTACAGGAACGGCATCCGTAGAACTCACGCTTATCTTGCACATTTTAGAGTATCCACTTTCACTTGTCTATGAACTGTATAAGCAACCAAGTAGTCCTTTACCGCGGACGTGGCTATTAGAATAGATGATGTTAACCCTACAGGGGTGTACTTCCTCACACACGCTCTCGCCACTTACTACCATGTACATGTCATGTATCTCGGCAACCTTCAAGCGGAAGCCTGGCGAGGGTGTTGGCCACGGCCTGACTAACCACACAAGTCCCTAGTCTAGGTTTATCGACTATCCAGGTTCCATCCATAGGGAGTCCGGCCGAGGTTTCCACTACGGCCCCGGTCGATGTGTGTAGGGTTCATGAGGCACCAAACGGGCATCCCTGTACACTGTGCCACGTGCCTACCACATCATAGCCCACCCCTCGGGTCAGTGCTGTGCATGGCCTCCAGCATATTACAAACACAAGAAACTACTTGCAACTCCTGGACAGAGGACAGGGGCGGTTAATAAGTCGAGAGGGTCCATTAGTTTCGGGCCCAACACGTGGTAGTAGCTGATCTTAAATCACATACACAGATCTTAGTTCCTAAGGATGGTTCCAATGAAACAACCCACCATGTACTCCTACATGGCCTCTCATCGATACCTTTACCAAATCATTTTCACACACTTAGCTCACACACAGTAGGACATGTTCGTCATAATTCCAATTCATCCCCGATGAATCAGACCTGACTCAACTCTAAGCAGTAGTAGGCATGATAACAAGCATGAATGATTAGGCACATCATGTCTCAAACAACTCCTACTCATACTAGTGGGTTTCATCTATTTACTATGGCAATGACAGGTCATGCAGAGGAAAAGGGGGTTCAACTAGCGCATCATGTAACAGATAAATCATTGTTGTCCTAATGAAGTAAAAGAGAGGAGGAGAGAGAGAGTGTGGGATTGTATTGGAATGAACAAGGGGGTTTTGCTTGCCTGGCACTTCTGAAGATAGTATATCTCTTCATCGGTGTCATCGAACTCATCGTCGGAACACGTCTACTAAGGGGGGACAATTACCGGCAACAGAGAGGAAACACAATCAATGCAATGCAACAATATGATGCATGAATGTGACATGGCAATATGTTGTGATTTGAGCTAATGCACCTAGAAACAATTTAAATGGAGTTGGCTTGAACACAAGATTCAAATTCAAACTCCATATGTGGATATTCAAATACCATTTATTTGTTTTGTCCAATTCAACAGCTAAAAGTTGTTCCAACATGCATGAAACTGGTATAGATGGATAGATTGGATTTTTTGATAAATGTTCTTATATAAATTATTTCATTTAGAGTTATAGATTATTTTATATGAATTTTTGAAGTTTTCGATATTTCCTGAAATAAATAATTCATTTCTGATTTATTTTAAATCTCAGAAAATATTTACCGCGTCAGCATTGCGTCACTGTGACCTCAATAGTCAACTGACCGTGCCAAGTCAAACCTGACGTGTGGCTCCCAGTTGTCAGTGTCACAACTAACTAACAGGGTTAATTAGTACTATGATTAATCCTAACTAAATTAGTTAGGGGCATGTGCCCAGATGTCATCGACACAGGGCAATAAGTAAACATGATAAGCACCTACACTAATGGTGCCACATGAGCTACCGACATTTAACCGCCGGCCACCACAGACTACGGCGGTGCCCGCGTCGGGTTTGCTCTATGGGCCACTGTTTGATGTGCGGGAGGGCGCATTCAAAAGAGGGGAGCAAGACACATCCGTTTGTGGCCATGGTTCGAGCGGGGTGGATCGAGTCGGCGGCGGCGAGCTTGGCTGCGGCAGGCGGAGCACGGGGTTGGCTGGGACGAGGCTGTAGGGCATTATAGGAGGTGCGAGTGGTGGCGTTGGCTGGCTGGGGAGCTACTAAACACGAAAACATGCTCGGGTCGGGGTGATTCAAGCTCTAGGCTCGGCACGACATGGACGGTGGCGCGGAGCTCTCGGGTGCGGTGGCAGGCACGGCTAGAGCTCGAGCGCGAGGGGAAAACAGGGGGAAATGAGGCGGGGCTCACAACAGATCTTCTGGTGCGGACGGAGAGCTCGGGGAGGTCCCGTAGCCGGCGAATCGATGATGGTGGCCGCCAGGGCAGAGGACGAAGATGGCGATGGGGCTGCGATGCAGAGTCTCCGGTGATGCGTGGCTCGGTGAGGAGGTCGAGGACAAAGCAGTGGAGCTTCTTGGCGCGTCTGGGAGGCGAGGCGTGGACGGTGTCCGTGGCTACGGCGAGCGGCGGCGACGGCTGCACTCGGGCGCTCGCGGATAGAGAGCAGAGGAGGGGGAGGGGGTCCAGCGAGAGAGAGAGGTCGGGGGGTCTCTAGGCATCTCCAGGCATGAGGGAGAAGCAGGAGGCGGCAAGCAGGAGTTGGCCAGGGTGAGCGCACGCGCGACAGCGAGCTGCTCCTACTGCAGGAGGAAGACGACGAGGTGAGGAGGTTGGCTGGGCTCCAGATGGGTCAGCACAGGAGCTGGGCCGGTTGGTGGGCACCAGGTAAGTAACTCTTTCCCTATTTTCTTATTTGTTTCTCTTTTCTAATTTCTGTGGTTTGTTTCTGATTTAAAAAAAAAATACTAAATCAATTTATTTTCTTCTGAGAATTTTTGAGGGACTATGGACTATTCCAAAGCCCCTCACAACTTCCCAGAATTATTGGACACATATTAAATATATCACAATATATATCCAATGCAAATAGTTATTGAATTAGTCCCAAATGCCCAAAATAAATATTTCTGAGACTCCAAAAATATTGGTTTGAATTTTACCTCTTGCCAATATTTTCAGAGACTAAGAGGAACATTTTCTTGGACTTCTTTCAAGATATTTTAATGTTGATTATTTCTGACATGATTTCTGAGGGTTTCAACTAACCTCAATTCAACTTTCAGGAATTAAAACATGATGACATGAAGATCAAGCAAAGTCAAACAAGGGTTGATCTAGGGCTGTGACAGCAAGGTTGATGTAGAGCCCCTTTGTGGTTGAATCCCCCTCCCGCAGACTGCCAAGAAAGGCCCCAGATGTGATCTCTCGAGAACAGAAACTTGTGGCTGTGGAAATAGGGTTTTGGATGGCTCTCCATTGGTTTCCAAATTTTAGAGAATTTATATAGGCGGAATTAGGTCAAATAGATGAATGTGGGCCCTGCAACACACCAGGGCACGCCCTGCTGCCTTGTGGGCTACTCCTCTATCTTCTAGTCTCCTCCAGAGCCTTATAGGGTCTCTTTGTCCATAAAAAATCTCCCAAAAGTTTCATGGCAATTGGACTTCGTTTAGTACTGATATCCTGGAAAACCAAAAACAAGCAAAAAAGAGTAGCTGGCACCTGGCACTAGGTTAATAGGTTAAAATTTCATATAATTGCATATAAAAACATCCAAGATTGATACTATAATAGCATGGAACAATCAAAAATTATAGATATGTTGAAGACGTATCAAGCATCCCCAAGCTTAATTCCTGCTCTTCCTCGAGTAGGTAAATGATAAAAACTGAATTTTGATGTGGAATGCTACCTATCATGTTCGTCATGTAATCTCTATTTTGTGGCATGAATATTAAGATCCGAATGATTCAAAGGAATAGTCTATAGTTTGACATAAAACAATAGTAATAAGGCATACTAACAAGCAATAATGTCTTTCAATATATAAACGCTAAAAAAAGTTATCCCTACAAAATCATATAGTCTTGTCATGCTCCATCTTCTTAACACAAAGAATTTATCATGCACAACCCCGATGACAAGCCAAGCAATTGGTTCATACTTTTTAACACACTTCAGCTTTTTCAACTCTTACACAATACATGAGCGCAAGCCATGGATATAGCACTATAGGTGGAATAGTGTATGGTGATAGACATAATATGGAGAAGACAAAAAGGAGAAAGTCTCACAGTGACTAGGCTAATCAACGGGCTATGGAGATGCCCATCAATTAATGTCAATGTAAGGAGTAGGGATTTCCAAGCAACAGATAGACTACGAGCTATAAGTGTATGAAAGCTCAAAAATAGAACTAAGTGGGTGTGCATCAACCTTACTTACTCATGAAGTCCTAGGGCATTTGAGGAAGCCCATCGTTGGAATATACAAGCCAAGTTCTATAATGAAAAATATTCCCACTAGTTAAATGAAAATGAAAGCATAGGAGATCCTCTATATGAAAAACATGGTGCTATTTTGAAGCACAAGTGTGGAAAGGATAGTAACATTGCCCCTTCTCTCTTTTTCTCTCATTCATTTTTTTGTTGGGCTCTTTTCTATGGGCTCTTTTTGGCCTCTTTTTCTTTAAGTTTTCTCACTTGGGACAATGCTCTCATAATGAATATGATGGTCATCACACTTCTATTTACTTACAACTCGAAAGAAAATTACATATTGATACTAGAACAAAATATGACTTTGTATGAATGCCATCAGACGTGTACCGGGATGTGCAATGATCTAGTGTAACATGTATAGAAATGATGAGCGATGGTTGAGCCACAAATACTATGTTAGCTATATGATCATGCAAAGCAATATGACGATGATGATGTGTGTCATAATAAAACCGAACGGTGGAAATTCCATGGTAATATATCTCAAAATGGCTATGGAAATGCCATAATAGGTAGGTATGGTGGCTGTTTTGAGGAAGATATAAGGAGGCTTATGTGTGATGGAGCGTATCATATCACGGGGTTTGGATGCACCGACGAAGTTTGCACCACATCTCAAGGTGAGAAAGGGCAATGCACGGTACCGAAGAGGGTAACAAATTGCGGAAAGGTGAGAGTTCGTAGTATCCATGGACTCACATTAGTCATAAAGAACTCGCACACTTATTGCAAAAGTTTATTAGCCCTTGAAGCAAAGTACTACTATGCATGCCCCTAGGGGGATAGGTTGGTAGGAAAAGACCACCGCTCATCCCCGACCACCACTCATAAGGAAGACAACCAATAATAAATCTCTAACTTATTAGCATAACGAGAGACCATATGTGAATGCTTCAGGAATCACAAAAACCTTAACATCAATATTCTTACTAAACCACAATTACTCACTAGCACAACCCACATATTACCACCTTTATATCGCAAAACTATTGCAAGGAATCAAACTTATCATATTCAGTGATCTGCATGAAAGTTTTTATTATATCCCTCTTGAATACCTATCATATTAGGACCCAATTCATAAACCATACTAATTGCCATTACTATTATCAACTCTTAAAAAGATATAAGTAAAGAATGAGAGTGCAACTATTTCTTCAAAATAAAACCACCGCCCGTGCTCTGAAAAGTATAAGTGAAGCACTAGATCAACTGCCTAGCTCAAAAGATTTATGTGAAGCACATAGAGTATTCTAACAAATCATGATAAATGTGTGCCCCTCTCAAATAGTTGTGTCCAGAAAAGATGATTGTGACAAACTAAAAATCAAACAAAGCAAAGACTCATATAATACACGACGCTCCAAGAAAAAATCATATCATGTGATGAATAAAAATATAGCTCCATGTAAAATTACCGATGGTTGGTAGAAGAAAGAGGGGATGCCTTCCGGGGCATCCCAAACTTAGTTGCTTGGGAGTCGTTGAATATTACCTTGGGGTGCCTCGGGCATCCCCAAGCTTAGGCTCTTTCCACTCCTTATTCCTTCATCCATCATGATCTCACTCAAAACTTCAGCACACAAAACTCAACAAAACCTTCATGAGATCCATTAGTATAACAAATCAAATCACTACTTTAGGTACTGTTGTAGACCTATTTAAATTTTTTACTACATTATACCTATTGTATTCTAACTTCACCATGTCTTAACCCCCTGATACAATCCATAGATTCATTAAAACAAGCAAACAATGCAACAAAAATAGAATCTTTTGAAAAACAGAACAATCTGTAGGAATCCGAATTACTCTCATACTTTTGTAACTCTAAAACTTCTGAGAAATTAGAACAATGTGGGAAATTGGTATATCAACATGTGTAAAAAATTCAGATCAAAAGCATGTTCAAGTGAATTTAAACAATTCTGCAACTGGGTGCAAAAGTTTCTGTTTTTTCACATAATCAAATCAATTATCATCCAAATCATCTCTAAGGATTTACTTGGCACAAACACTAACTAAAACACAAAAATAAAACCATAACAGTAGTGTCGTGGAATTATCACGTCAGATGTCCTTATGAAAGGACTTAGTCATGGAGCCATCGCTACAGGTTAGCTTGAAGGGGTTAAACCGGACAAGGGACACGAGAGTTATACTAGTTCGGCCCCTTCGATGAAGGTAAAAGCCTACGTCTAGTTGTGATGGGATTGATCGGGTTTCGATGATCAGGGAGCGGAATACGCTTGCCTGAGTCTCGAGTTGTTGTCTTTTCTGTCCCTGAACCGCCACCGGGTCGTCCCCTTATATACACGGGTTGACGCCCAGCCGGTTTACAGAGTCCCGAGGCCGACTCATAAAAGTGTTCGGCTCGGTCTCTCCTTTTCTTATCTTACAATACAAGCTTATATGTCTATGGCGGTTTACCACTATGGGCCCTAATCCGCCCTTGGGCTCCGGGCCTCTAAGCTTCATAGTAAAGCACCATCTTCTGAGTCTTTGTGGGCTTCAATATGGTTGAGCGTGAACCGGCCCCTCCTGGGCGGTTTACACTCAGTAGTTATATCCCCAACATTAGGCCCCAGATTGATTTGAACCTGTTCATGTTAATCTTCAATACTTAGAATAATCCTGTGAACGCCTTCCTTCATTTCTCATAACCGCCATGATGCCTTCTTTCGTTAAACCGCCGTGACGTCATCCTCTAGATACAGAAACGGACCATCATGACGTCATTTCTGTAAAAAATGAATAAAAAGATTCCCTTTATTTAATGTCATCCGGAAACCGAGGCGACAGCTGCACCACTTTCCGCATTGGACTCCTTGATTCTCGCGCCTGTCACTCATCCCTTGCCCTGTTATAAATAGGCCCAACGGGCACTTTCATTTTCTCCTCCTTGCTTCTCTTCTTCTTCCTCGCGACCGAAAGAAGCCCCCAGCGCCGCCGCCGCCGTCGATCTTTGACTCTGCACCGACCAAGGCCGCTGCATCACCCTGTTTGTTCCAGAGATCCTGCCGCGTTCTTCTGCCGTTGTGTGGCCCTGGTGAGCTCTCTTCCGCGTAACCCTAGATCTTCATTAGGGTTTCCAGTTCATCTATGTTCATTGCCGTTCATCAGTTCTCTTGTGTTCCTTCTTCTAGTCCTCCTATTGAGTATATATGTGTGCGCCTGACTGCTTTGAACTGCGGCTAGATCCATGTTGTTAGTTCACCGCACCGTAACATCTTACTGCTTCTGCATAGACTCCGTCTGGTTCGTCTCTGTTCCTATTTAGCGCCATTGTAGGGCTCAGAAATATTTCCTTTAGTTACCCACGGTAGATCCAAAATCACCCTGCCATATGATGAAACCTGTTTTTGTAACACTTAGCAGAAATTTCAAATTCTGGCTATCCTGCCTATAGGCGGTTTATAACTACTTAAAAGTCAATCCGCCATATAACATTAGCCCTCTCTTAAACCGCCAACTGAATTCGCACAGTATCCTTCTCCGGTTTAACACTGAATTAGACGCCTTAAATCAGAAACTTTCATTTGCAGTTCCTCTTTCCGGAATGTCGAAGCAATTTTCTGCCTGCAATTGGGTTCCCTCTCGGATCACGGAGACACAGATCAACGGTTACGTCACCACCGGTGCCTTAGCTTCGAAGAATACTCTCCATTGGCGAGTTTCGGGACCGGAATGCCCACCTGAACCCCAAGAGGGAGAAGTAATTGTGTTTATGCAACATATAGACCGGGGATTTAGTCCGCCCGGATCAAAAAATTTCCGGGATGTCCTTGCTAGCTTCCAGCTTCATCCGCAAGATATTGGTCCGAATTCTGTATCAAATATATGCAACTTTCAAGTTTTTTGTGAAGTTTATCTTCAAGAAGAGCCAACCGTGGAATTGTTCCGGGATTTCTTTCATCTAAACCGCCGCACAGAATTTTCAGACGGCCCCAACACAGAGCTTGGTGGCGTATCAATTCAAAAAAGGAAATAAGTTGATTTCCCTCATGCAAAACACCATAGCCATCCCAAAGATTGGAACCAGACCTGGTTTTACTGCCGGAATACTGCCCCTGATGGAGAAAATCCCTTGCCGGGCTACCGCCCTCATCGGCTTAGCAATGGCCACCCAATGCCTCCACGTCTAACTGCCGCGGAACGGAAGAATTTTGCTCCTCAACTCGCCAAGCTCCGGGCTCTAATGGCCAATGGTTTAACTGGCATTGATCTTGTCCGCTGCTGGGTTTCATGGGGCATTCTACCCTTAAGTTGCCGCCCCGGATTGATGCATGAGTATACCGGAAGTGCAAAAGATCCTCAACGTCATCATGCAATAATAATGACCGAACTTGAAATCACTGAATGTGTCAAGAAGATGCTTGATGAACCGATCTCTACATGCAGCCAAACCGGTTTGGCTCCGTTTTGTGTTTCCAACAAACCGCCAGCAGTAAGTTCATGTACATATCTTACTGGCTTCCGTATTGACTGTTTACTAACCTTTCTTTACCTTTATCTCAGGCCGACAGCTCTTTCTGGAAACGTAACAAACCGGCCCGTGCCCCACGTGTAAAAACCAAGGTCACCAAGAAGGCCGGCAAGAAGAAAGCCGCCGAATCTTCTGATCCGCCGGAGGAGGAAGAATCAGACGCAGAGGTAGAACTTGATTCACTTGGCACCCTTTTCATACATCTTATTGACAATGATCCTCTTCAGGATGAAACTGAGGCCAGCCATGCAGATCATATTGAGGTAATTCTTCTTTCTTCCGACTCAGAGCCTGTGCCGGCTCAAAGAGTTCGCCGTGCAGTCCGGAAAGTAAAACAATCTCACCCCCTTGCTCATCTGGATCCAAAATTTTCTTTGAAGAAACGACAAGCAGAAGAACGTCGCACAACCCGGCATAGTGGTCAACAAATTACTTCATCCGGTTTAGCTGATACGCCCCCCCGGAAACGCCGTCCAGAGGTGACTTGCTCTCCTAAAAAACAATACCCCCTTAAAGGTTTCTTCCGATGCCCTCTCAATCCGTCTGATCTGAATTACCAGGCCTCTTCCAGTTCGTCTGGCGGTTCGTCGACCACCCAATTGCCTCCTCTCAAAGTTGTCGCCGGGTAAGTGTTACCTGTTTTGTAACTTTACTTTGTCGGTTTACCATACTCTAACCTTTTATGTTATAGCGCCAAAGCTCGATTAAGCAAGAAAGCCAAGACCAGCGACCCTACTGTTGGAGTTGATCTGGAAAAGACACCCGAACATCAAGAGGTTGCTATGGACAGTTCTGCTGGGCCTAATCAAGATGGCAGTGCTAAACCGCCAGAAGTTGAACCAACCGCAGAAGCTGATACTTCAAATCCTCCTGCTCCTCCAAGCCCGACAATGGAACAGCAGGACTCAATTGCCGATCCGCCACATTCAGCTGACAAACCGCCAAGTCCTGTTCAACATATTGATTCCTCTAGCCCGGCCAAGGATGATGACGTTATTGTTACAGGAACTGCATACAACGCCCCTGGAAACCCGGTTGCTCTATCCAAGCATACTGCTAAGGATGAATCTACTGCCATGAACAAAGGAAAGGGTACAACTGATCTGTCTGCTTATACCGGTTTCTCCGCTCAAGATCTTCATTCCGGCTTTCTGAACCGGCTGTACACAAGCCGTGATTTTGAAGCCGGTTATTGAATCTGATGAAAGAGCGCTATGAGGTAAACATTGCACTTTTTTAAAAAATCTGCCCCTTTATTGCATTGTGGCCCCCAAGGGCCGGTTTGTCCTGAGAAAGTCAAACCGGTACTTTGTATACTTCATGTTGTAACTTGTGAACTATTCTTTGGCTGATCAAACATACATTAGCCCCCAAGTGCCATGATTAAAACTTGTATTAATCTTTGGGACTTTGAAATATCCGTATAAAAAATGATCCGCATTAGCCCCCAAGTGCCGAGTGTATAACTGGTTATATGCTTGGGACTTTGAATAAAAATATTAACATGCTTTCTTACTGTTGCGGAGTGAAATAAATCACCAAACCTCCCAAATTGCTGATCTTCGAGCAAATCTTGAGACTCAACAAGCAGAAACCATCAAAGCCAAGGATGAGCTGAAAACCGCCTTGACCACCATGGAGCAGCTTAAGGCATGGTTCAAATCTTAGCAGGCCAACTGGGACACCGAGAAAACCGGTCTGATGAAGCGAGCAGAAACTGCTGAAGCGGCTCTTAAACCGGCGGCAGAAGAATTATCTGGGCTAAAGCACCAAATCAACGCCATGACCTCCGCCATATTTGGTAAGTAGTGATTGCCAAAAGTTGTATCCCTTTGTAAATTTCATCGGTTTAACATATATTTCTTGAACCGCTATAGGAAGTCGCATCACTCACCTAGGTTCTGACATGTGGAAGAAGCTTAAAGCGGCATATACACTGATTGAACAGCTGTATACCGGCGCTCAATGAGTTATATGCGCAGCTTCATATAATAACGCGGCACCAACACTTATCAAGGATACGCTGGATCGTCTCTCAATGACACCAGCGCAAATAGAAGAGCTGAAGCGATCCACTGCCCGGGCGGGCGCTTTGCTGGCGCTGACTCGAGCCAAGGCATGGATAGCTGATCTTGACCCGGTGGATATATCCAAAGGCTTCCCTAGTGCCCAAGAAAATGGCGAAGAGTTTGACAATGACGCCCTGAAACGGGTAACAAGGGAGATGCGTCCTTTGGCGAGTCATTAAGAAGCGAAGCTGACGGTTCACCGATTGTTCTATGATGCAGACAACAAACGGGTTGAAGCCGTGATTCCTGAAGTGCAGAGTCTCATTCCACCAATCCATAAGCATACTTACGATCCTGATGTTGATCCAGCTGAGCTTATAAGTGAAGAGGCTGTCTTTCAGGCTTTAACCCGGATTGGCTGGACCACCAACGACTTCCAGCCCTTGGATGAGGAGGTTGAACCGACGCAAGATGATCCGTCTACCTCCCGTCAACCCGGTGATGAAGCTTAATCCGTCAAGGCAATTGATATATCAGGAACAATCCATGAATATTTCCATATTTTGGGCCTTGGAGCGCCGTGTAATAGGATAGCAAAAAACTTATGTTGATCTGCTGCCATCGCGCAAGAGATATTTTACATGAACTCGCCATATCAATGTCAATTTTTATCCCAAGTATCATAATATGCAATTCCTGTATGCATAAAAAGACAAAGGGTCCGGGCGGTTTACCGCCGGACGGGTCATAACACCCAAAATAGACCAGATTGATAATCAAATCATAATACTATGAATTCATACATACCGGTAGTATAATATCCCTGGCTAGTTGGTTGGCCAACTTGAAGTATGATAAGGGTAAAAAACCCAAATCTGAATTATTTGTATCTCCATCATTTTCTGATGTCGTAGATTAAGCCACGCCGGGTGATGATTGACACCAGGTGATCCGGGCTGTTGATAGGAAATCAACGCCAAGCCGGGTTATGAAAACTCCGGTTTAAGATAAAGGTCTGTCAACACAAAATTGCAAACCAAGCTGGGCTAAGAAATGCCGGGTTGAGAAGATGTTTGAACAAGCCAAAAGGAAAACGATTAAAATTAGCCAAATTTCAAAATGAAAAACCATGTAGTCGAGACTTTTTGGGGGCTGCCAGGCCCAAATGCGAGGCTTTTTGTGGGCTGCCAGGCCACTGAGTTGAACCATTTAACAAAGCCTTTTAAGATAGACCTCCAACTAGCCAATCACCGTTTGAACTTTGACAAGTGCAGGGTCTCAAGGAGAGTAACTGTCAAACGTTCGGAGGGCCGTGCCAGGATGACCTGGATAGGAGTGTGTTACTTGATGAAGGCAGGTTAACCCAGGGTTTTAGGTAAATATACCAGGCTTCCAAGCCGTGGGTCGATACCCAGCTACAAGGGTCCATTCAAACTTCTTGGTATTGGACCAAGGAGCCCCCAAGTAACGTGATGAGCGGTGCTCATTAGGTGCCTATGTTTGAGTTGTGCATAGCATCGAAACTCTCTTTGGCCCTTTGGGTGTGAAGCTCCCAAGCTTTGTGGCGTGATAGCCGGTTTAAGGGATAGTACTCCGCTTTGTTATCTGAAGCCCCCATGTAACTCAAAGAATGTTTGAGAAAAAACAGCAGAGGCCCCGCTTTGAAGCAAGGATGCTGATTTATTTATTGATGATAATATATATACATTGTCAAAATATGTACATAAAAGAGAGCCCATGGCTCAAGTGTAATAAGGCCGAAGGAGAGCTATGTTCCAGGGCCGCCGGGTCTCTTCCTCAGATTTGCGTGAGTCATCTCGAACATCAATGAGGTAGTATGACCCGTTGTGAAGATTCTTACTGACCACAAAGGGTCCTTCCCAAGGCGGGGATAACTTGTGTATACCGGTCTGATCCTGGATAAGCCGGAGCACCAAGTCACCTTCTTGAAAGGCTCTTGTCTTAACCCGACGGCTGTGATAACGCCGCAGGTCTTGTTGATAAACCGCCGAGCGTGCCAAAGCCATATCCCGCTTCTCATCTAGCAAATCCAGTGCCTCTTGGAAGGCTTGCTCGTTATCGGCTTCAACATAATTCGCAACCCGGGGGGAATCATGACGTATATCACTTGGAAGAACCGCCTCTGCCCGTAGACCATGAAAAAAGGCGTATATCCTATTGATCGATTGAGGGTGGTGTTGATGCTCCACAACACAGAAGGTAATTCTTCCACCCAACAACCTGGCGTTCGTTTCAAGGGAATCATGAGCCGGGGTTTAAGACCCTTTAAAATTTCTTGATTAGCTCACTCTGCTTGATCGTTGGATTGAGGGTGCGCCACAGATGCTAGGTCAAGCCGGATATGCTCTCTTTGACAGAAATCCTCCATCTCGCCTTTGGAGAGGTTAGTACATTATCCGTGATGATGCTGTGTGGATAACCAAAACGGAAAATAATCTTTTTGAGGAATTGAACCGCTGTTGCTGCATCACAATTGCTAACAGGCTCCGCTTCAACCCACTTAGTGAATTTATCAACCGCCACCAATAGGTGGGTTTTTTTGTCCCGGGAACACTTAAAAGGCCCCACCATATCAAGCCCCCAAGTAGCAAAAGGCCAAGTGATGGGAATCATCCGTAGCTCCTGAGCCGGAACATGAGCTCTGCGGGAAAAAATTTGACAAGCATCACATCGCTTTACCAGATCCTCTGCATCAGCATGAGCTGTCAACCAGTAAAACCCGTGACGAAAAGCCTTTGCAACCAAGGACTTTGAACCGGCATGATGACCACAATCCCCTTCATGAATTTCCCGGACGATCGCTTTGCCTTCTTCTAGAGAAACACAACGTTGAAATACACCGGAAACACTACAACGGTGCAACTCGCCATTGTGAATAACCATGGACTTAGAACGCCGAACTATCTGCCGGGCTAAGATTTGATCATCTGGTAGCTCACCCCGGCTCATATACGCCAGATACGGAACCGTCCAATCCGGCACGACGTGTAACGCGGCCACCAGCTGCGCCTCCGGATCAGGAACAGCCAGATCCTCTTTTGTAGGTAATTTAACAAACGGGTTATGCAAGATATCCAGAAAGGTGTTAGGAGGTACCGGTTTACGCTGAGATCCAAGTCGACTCAAGGCGTCTGCTGCTTTGTTCTTGCGCCGATCAATATGCTCAACTTGGTAACCTTTGAAGTGACCCGCCACAATATCTACCTCACGCCTGTAAGCCGCCATGAGTGGATCCTTAGAACCCCAAGTACCAGAAACTTGCTGAGCCACCAGATCAGAATCGCCGAAGCAACGAACTCGAGTTAAGTTCATCTCTTTAGCCACACAGAGACCATGAAGCAGAGCTTCATATTCAGCTGCATTGTTAGTACAAGGAAACATCAAGCGGAGGACATAGCGAATTTTATCACCTCGGGGGGGAGTAATAACGACTCCAGCCCCCGAGCCTTCCAACTGCTTTGACCCATCAAAATGAATAGTCCAGTACGTATTATCCGGCCTTTCTTCCGGTGCTTGTAACTCGGTCCAATCATTGATAAAATCCACAAGAGCCTAAGACTTGATGGTTGTACGAGGCACATACTTCAAACCATGTGGACCAAGCTCAATTGCCCACTTTGCAACCCGGCCCGTTGCTTCTCTGTTCTGGATGATATCGCCCAAGGGAGCCGAACTAACCACTGTGATGGGGTGACCTTGAAAATATTGCTTGAGTTTTCGACTGGCCATAAAAACCCCATACACCAATTTTTGCTGATGTGGATAACGTTGCTTTGACTCAATCAGAACTTCACTGATGTAGTATATTGGTCGTTGAACCGAAAATTCCTTCCCGACCTCTTTACGCTCTACAACGATAGCCACACTGACCGCTCGGGCATTCGCAGCCACATATAACATTAAGGGCTCGTGATCAACTGGGGCTGCCAGAACGGGCGGTTCGACCAATTGCCGTTTTAACTCCTCAAAAGCCGCATTGGCTGCATCACTCCAGACGAAATTATCCGCCTTTTTCAACATCTGATACAAGGGAATAGCCTTCTCACCCAAACGACTGATAAACCGGCTGAGAGCTGCAATCCGGCCTGCGAGACGCTGAACGTCATTGATGCATGTCAGTTTAGCCAAGGATATGATTGCCTTGATCTTTTCCGGATTAGCCTCAATGCCCCTGTTAGATACAAGAAAACCTAGCAGCTTGGCCGCCGGTACACCAAAGACACACTTATCCGGGTTGAGCATCATTTTGTAAACCCGGAGGTTGTCAAACGTCTCCTTGAGATCAGCTATCAATGTCTCCTTTTCCCTGGATTTCACCACAATGTCATCCACGTAGGCATGAACATTACGCCCAATCTGTGTGTGATGACAATTTTGCACACAACGCTGATAAGTTGCCTGAGCACTCTTGAGCCCAAAGGGCATAGAAACGTAGCAGAAGGCTCCAAAGGGAGTGATGAAGGCTGTTTTCTCCTGGTCCTTAACCGCCATTTTGATCTGATGGTACCCTGAGTAAGCATCCAAAAAACTCAGGCGCTCACAACCCGCCGTCGCATCAATGATCTGATCAATATGCGGGAGAGCAAAAGGATCAGCTGGGCAAGCTTTATTTAAGTCAGTGTAATCCACACACATGCGCCAAGTCCCATTTTTCTTAAGAACCAGCACCGGATTAGCCAACCATTCAGGATGAAACACTTCAACGATAAAACCAACAGCCAACAGCCGGGCTACCTCCCCCCCAATCGCCTTGCGTCTCTCTTCATTAAAGCGACAAAGGAATTGCCTGACCGGTTTAAACTTCGGATCGATATTAAGGGTGTGCTCAGCAAGTTCCCTCGGTACACCTGGCATGTCAGAAGGCTTCCATGCAAAGATGTCCCGGTTCTCACGGATGAACTCGATGAGCGAACTTTCCTATTTTGGATCCAGATTGGTGCTGATGCTGAACTGCTTGGAAGAATCTCCAGGTACAAAGTCAACAAGTTTGGTCTCATCCGCCGGTTTGAAGTGCAGGGTTGGGTCATGCTCAGTGGTAGGCTTCTTCAGAGGGGTCATATCTGCTGGATCAACATTCTCCTTGTAAAACTTTAACTCCTCTGTAGCACAAACCGACTCAGCGTAAGCCGCATCACTCTCTTCGCAATCAAAAGCGATTTTCTGATTTCCATGAACCGTGATGGTTCCTTTGTGACCCGGCATTTTGAGCTGCAGGTAAATATAACAAGGCCTCGCCACGAATTTTGCATAAGCCGGTCGCCCAAACAGCGCATGATACGGGCTCTGGATTCTCACCACCTCGAAAGTCAATGTCTCAGACCAGGAATCATGCTCATCCCCGAACACAACTTCCAAAGCGATCTTGCCCACTGGATACGCCGATTTTCCTGGTACTACACCATGGAAAACAGTACTGGACGGTTTAAGATTCTTATCTGTCAGCCCCATGCAGCGGAATGTCTCATAATACAGAATATTAATACTGCTTCCTCCATCCATAAGTACTTTGGTGAATTTGTAACCTCCCACCGAGGTGCCACCACCAGAGCTAGCTGACCCGGATTGTCAACCCGGGGCGGATGATCTTCCCTACTCCACACGATGGGCTGCTCCGACCAGCGCAGATAGCGTGGAACTGCCGGTTCAACCGCATTAACTGCCCTCTTCTGCAACTTCAGATCTCGTTTGCACAGACTAGTGGTGAACACATGATATTGTCCACCATTCAGCTGTTTCGGATTACTCTGGTACCCTGACTGCTGTTGATTCCCCTGATTACCCTGCTGGTTATTACCGCTATGGTCGTTCTGGTTATTCTGATTGTTCTGAAATCCAGAACCTGAACCGCCGCCACTATGAAAACCTGGACCTGAACCGCCCGATGGGCCCTTATCATATCGGAAGAGATCAGAGTTTTTGAACTGCCTCATAATGTTGCAATCCTTCCAGAGATGAGTTGCGGGGATCTCCTTGGTTCCATGCTTTGGACAGGGCTAATTCATCAAGCGCTCCAGATTCATCGCTCCACCGCGCTGGGGCGGTTTACCCTTACGACGCTGCACATTAGCATTAGCCACAAAATCTGAACCCGCCTTACGCTTACCATTATTCCCATGGCCTCCCTGGTTGTGCTGCTGTTCCTTTGCACCACCATTCCTCTTTCCCTTCTCCGGCTTCTCATTATCAGAATCAGGATCCTTGGTATTATCAGAATCGGCATATTTTACCAAGGCTGCCATGAGGGTTCCCAGGTCATTGCAGTGGCGTTTGATTCGTCCCAATTTTTCCTTCAGCGACTTAAACCGGCAATTACGCTCCAGCGTGATAATTGCTTGGCCGGCGTTAATCCGGTCGGCCGAGTGCAAAACTTCTGAGACTCGGCACACCCAATGAGTTGTGGACTCGTTCTCGCCCTGAACACAAGCATCCAGATCTACAATGGACATGGGTTGTTTGCACGTATCCTTAAAGTTGGCGATAAACCGGGCCTTCAACTGATCCCATGACTCGATGGAATTAGCCGGCACATTTTTCAGCCAGGTCCGGGCTGTTCCTTCTAACATCATCGTGAAGTACTTTGCGCAAGCCGCCTCATCTACATCCAGCATCTCCATTGCCATCTCATAAGTCTCGACCCACGCCTCCGGCGGCTGATCCACCGTGTAGTTAGGCACCTTGCGTGGACCCTTGAAATCTTTGGGTAGACGCATGTTTCGGAGAGCCAGAAAAAGGCACAGCACTCCCCAGGAACTGAAAGCAAGCCCGGTGCCTCTATCAACTAATACTATTGGCTGAACCGGGGCGGGTTGATGACGACCCAAAGCACCATCCCTTCGTGCCCTGCCATGATCCACTACTTCCTGAGCATTGCGACGCCGTGCGCTGCTAGATACTTCCGGTTCGTCCATCCGCCTGCTATAACTTGGGCTCGGACGAGGAGTTGAATGAATTCTATCCCGGCTGTATGAATAAGCCTGCTGCTGCATCACGGTGGTTTGAAGGAGATCTCTTGCTCGCCGTGTCTCGACTGCCTCTATCAAATTTCCTTCCATCGGGATGGCGGCCAGGCGTGAGGCCGCAGCAATCATGTTATCCAGGGGGCTCGAAAAGTGACCCAGCGGTGCAGGCACATACTGTGGCGGGTTTACCGTCCGTCGGGGTAGCTCCATTGCTTGCGGCTGATCTGGGGCGACCCTAGGCGCTTCAGCTTGGTTCGTAGCTGACGGATTGCTCGGCCCAGCGCCTGGCGTCTGAAAGTGATTTACCCCTTCGTAAACCGGCGGCAATCGTGACCGATATTTCCTTCGCATCACATCCTCTGTCGCAGTCCGATCTAACATGAGCCGGTAATTCTGTGCTTGTATCTGCTGCGATTGAGCATTCAAAGCGGCCTGTTCCTCAGTCATCCTGATGTCCTCAGCCACCAGGTCCTCCTTAGCCTGCGCAATCTGCTCCTTCAATCTTGCAACCTCTGCATCGTGCTGATTCCGCGTGTCCGGGGTAACTGTCGTGGTTAACAAGGTCACCCAAGCATCCATTAACCCGGCGAGAACCTGCGCCGGCTGGCGCACCGAGGCACCCGCCACGGCCGCAGATCCGATATCCATTGCCGCGGTAGAAGAAGACTGTAACACGGGCTGTGTGCCGGCCATGTAAATAGCAACCCGGCTCGGCGCTTCAAGGAAATCCAGAATACTGTTGCCATCGGAATACCCTTTAGGTATGCTGTTATGGATCTGGTACAAGGACTCAGTCTCCCCAGTGGATGACTCGCCGTCGGAATACACCATTGTTTCGTCCTCAGACACCGGTTCAGATCCGATCCCGTGGACACATCCTACGAACGCATGCTTCACGGCGGGCGTATCCCGGGCTGGACTCGCACGCTGAGCCGTCTCGACGAGGTCGGTGCAGATGTCCGGCTCAGGGCCCGGTTCGCCAATCTTGCCAATGAAGACATGAATTCCGCCGAAGGGGACCCGGTATCCGTACTCAATTGAACCGGCCTCGGGGCCCCATCCTTTGTCATCGATGTAGAGCTTGCCGCGACGACTTTTGGTCATCCGGCCGATCACGTACCCCTTGAGTCCTTCAGAGCAGCCCTTCAAGAACTCGACACCATCGTGCGATAGCCCCACGGTGGGCGCCAACTGTCGTGGAATTATCACGTCAGATGTCCTTGTGAAAGGACTTAGTCGTGGAGCCATCGCTACAGGTTAGCTTGAAGGGGTTAAACTGGACAAGGGACACGAGAGTTATACTAGTTCGGCCCCTTCGATGAAGGTAAAAGCCTACATCTAGTTGTGATGGGATTGATCGGGTTTCGATGATCAGGGAGCGGAATACGCTTGCCTGAGTCTCGAGTTGTTGTCTTTTCTGTCCCTGAACCGCCACCGGGTCGTCCCCTTATATACACGGGTTGACGCCCAGCCGGTTTACAGAGTCCCGAGGCCGACTCATACAAGTGTTCGGCTCGGTCTCTCCTTTTCTTATCTTACAATACAAGCTTATATGTCTATGGCGGTTTGCCACTATGGGCCCTAATCCGCCCTTGGGCTCCGGGCCTCTAAGCTTCATAGTAAAGCGCCATCTTCTGAGTCTTCGTGGGCTTCAATATGGTTGAGCGTGAACCGGCCCCTCCTGGGCGGTTTACACTCAGTAGTTATATCCCCAACAAGTAGCATAATTATGTGCGCACTCAAAAACAGAAAAAGAACAAGAAAATTTAAGATTTAGGCGTAATGCATAGTTTCAAGTGTTGTCATCTTTGAGATTGATTCCATAGGTGGCCCTCATAATGGATTCATATGGTGGCTTAATTTTCTTTCTCAGGAAGAGTTCCATACCCTTCTTCAATGGAAATTGAAATCTTATATTCCCTTCTTTCATATCTCGCACCTATGGTTCGTAAGAATGGTCTATCAAGTATTATTGGGAAAGACAGAATGCAATCAATATCAAGAAGAATGAAATCAACAGGCACATAATTCCTATTTGCAAGAATAAGAACATCATTAATTCTACCCAAAGGTTTCTTAATAGTATAATCCACCAAGTGCAAGTTAAGAGAACATTCATCCATATTGGTAAACCCTAGCACATCACACAGAGATTTTGGTATTGTGGAAATGCTAGCACCCAAATCACATAAAGCATTGCACTCATAATTAACCTTGACTTTAATGGTAGGTTCCCACTCATCATACAATTTTCTAGGAATTGAGATTTCCACTTCTAACTTTTCTTTTAAAGCTTTCATCATCGCTTCTACAATATGTTTAGTAAAAGCCCAATTTTGTTCGTAAGCATTGGGTGAATTTAGCATGGATTGCAACAAAGATATACACTCAATCAAAGAACAACTATCGTAATTAAAGTCCTTTAAATCGAAAAGAGTGGGCACATCACTATTTCAAGTTTTTACCTCTGCAAACCCAATTTTGTCAATTTTTTCATTAAGATCATCACCCTTCAAACAATTGGGATGCCTCGTAGCTAAAGGTGACTCTTCTTCAGTCTCATTATCATCAATTTTTATATTGCTAAATACAGATTCAGTAGGTGTGACACCAATCATTTTAATATCTTCATCCTTACTACAATAAAAAAGGGCGGAATCATTTTTTCTAAAAATTCTCGCTTAGCCCTTAATCTAGCAGTTCATTCTTTAAGTTCATCCATGGAGACTTAGAGATTTAATGGATTCATTAATATAAAGCTTGTGTGAAAACATAGATTTAAGATTTTCCACATCATGAATGATTCTATCCATGCTCCTAGGCATATCATCAAGTTTACTCATTTTCTTCTTCTATCATAGTGTTGAAAACTTTTTGCGCACTTATAAATTATTTGATATTACTTTCAAGATTAGAGGGCATCCTATTATTATTACAAGAATTACCATAGGAATTTCCATAATTATTAGAGGAATTTCCAAGAAACGGACTAGGATTAAAATTACCTCGATAAGCATTACTATTGAAATTGTTTCATGAGACAAAATTCACATGTTGGGATCACTATTTTGATCAATCAAAGTAGACAATGGAACATCATTAGGATCAATATTAGCACTTTTATTAGCAACCATTTTCACAAGTGCATCTACTTTATCACTCAAAGTACTAATTTCTTCAACAGAATTCACTTTTTTTACTAGTATGAGTTCTTTCAGTATGCCATTGTGAATAATTCGCCATAATATAATCAAGAAATTTTATAGCTTCTCCTAATGTGATTTCCATAAAAGTACCTCCCGCAACGGAATCTAAAAGATTTCTAGAGACAAAGTTCAATCCTGCATAATTTTTTTGTATGATCATCCACAAACTTAAACCATGAGTTGGGCAATTTATTATCATTAATTTCATCATTTCCCAAGATTGGGCAACATGTGCATGCTCTAGTTGCTTAAAATTCATAATTTGATTTCTAAGAGAAATAATTTTTGCGGGAGGAAAATACTTGGCAATGAAAGCATCTTTACACCTATCCCAAGAATAACTACTATTACGTGGCAAAGATGAAAACCAAGTTTTAGCGCAATCTCGTAGTGAGAATGGAACTAATTTTAATTTGACAATATCATTATTCACATCTTTTTTCTTTTGCATATCACAAAATTCAACGGAAGTGTTAAGATGGGATGTAGCGTCTTCATTAGGACTACATGAAAATTTGTTCTGTCATAACAAGATTAAGAAAAGCAGAATTAATATCACAAGACTCTACACTAGTAACGGGAGGAGCAATCGGAGTACTAAGAAAATCATTATTATTAGTATTGGTAAAATTGCACAATTTGGTTTTTTCTTGAGACACCATGACTAGGCAAACAAGATAACAAGCAAGCAAAGCAGCAAACACAAAAAAGGCAAACATTTTTTTTTTGTATTTTTGTGAAAACATTTTAGAAGTGGAGGAGATGAAAACGAGAGGCAGATGGCAAATAATGTGAATGCAAGGAGATTGGAGTTTATGCGTAGGTACTTGATAGATGTTGATGATGTCTCCCCGGCAACGGTGCCAGAAATTCTTCCTGCTACTTGTGAGTTGCGTTGGGATTTTCCTGAAGAGGAGAGGGTGATGCGGTATAGTAGAGATAAATATTTCCCTTAATTAAGAATCAAGGTTATCAGTCCAGTAAGAGAACCACACAACACCTCATTAACAACACCTGCACACAAAATAAGAAGTACTTGCACCCAACGAGAACAAGGGGTTGTCAATCCATTGGCGGAACTGCAAGGATCAAATCTTATATAGATAGATGGATAAATCAAACAAAAAATAAAATAAAGTAAATAAATCACAGCAAGGTATTTTTTGGTTTTTTATATATAATGAAGATAGACCTGAGGGCCATAGTTTTCACTAGAGGCTTCTCTCTTGAAGATGGCATACGTGGGTAAACAAATTACCATTGGGCAATTGATAGAAAAATGAATAATCAGGATAATATCTAAGGCAATGATCATGTATATAGGCACCATGTCTGAGACAAGTAGACCGACTCCTGCCTGCATCTATTACTATTACTCAACACATCGACCGCTATCCAACATGCATCTAGAGTATTAAATTCATAAAAAATGGAGTAACGCCTTAAGCAAGATGACATGATGTAGACAAAGTAAACTCACACATGAATAAACCCCATCTTTTTATCCTTAATGGCAACAATACAATATGTGTTATGTCCCCTTATGTCACTAGGATTGAGCACTGCAAGATCGAACCCATCACAAGGCACCTCTCCCATTGCAAAAAAAATCAATCTAGTTGGCCAAACCCAATCATTAGATAGGCGAGAATTACAAAGCTATAATAATCATGCATAAAAGAGTTCAGAGAAGACTCAAATAATATTCATAGATAATCTGATCATAAACTCACAATTCATCGGATCCCAATAAACACACCACAAAAAGTGATAACATCTAATAGATCTCCAAGAACACTGAGGAAAACATTGTATTGAAGATCAAAGAGAAAGAAGAAGCCATCTAGCTACTAGCTATGGACCTGTAGGTCCATAGTAAACTACTCACACATCATCAAAAGGGCGGCAAGGTTGACGTAGAGCCCCTCTGTGGTTGAATCCCCCTCCGACAGAGTGCCAAAAAAGGCCCTAGATGGGATCTCTCGAGAACAGAAACTTGCGACGGCGGAAATAGGGTTTTGGCTGGCTCTCTATTGGTTTCCTGATTTTAGAGAATTTATAGAGGCGGAATTAAGTCAAATAGATGAACATGGGCCTCACAACACACCAGGGCGCGCCTGGTGCCTTGTGGGCTACTCCTCCATCTTCTGGTCTCCTCCCAAACCTTCCAGGGTCTCTTTTGTCCAGAAAAAAATCTCAAAAAGTTTCATGGCAATTAGACATAGTTTGGTACTAATATTCTAGAAAACCAAAAAGAAGCAAAAAATACTCGCTGGCACTTGGCACTAGGTTAATAGGTTATCCCAAAAAATGTTATATAATTGCATATAAAAATATCCAAAACTGATACTATAATAGCATGGAACAATAAAAAATTATAGATACATTGGAGACGTATCAAGTCACTATTCAGAACACTCTACGTGATGACTTGAGGATGATGATCATCATCGACCTCCTTTAAAGGTATGTGTCGCTGGGCCATCGGTGTTAAACTCCTTATTAACTATTAGTTAGCTAGTGTTTGTGAGATTGTCGTTTATTAGCTAGTGTTTTATAGATTGGCGTTTATTAGCTAGTATTTATGAGATTGTCATTTATTAGCTAGTGTTTGTGAGATTGTTGTTTATTAACTGGTAGGGTTCTATTAACTGGTATTGTTCTACATGTGCCGCTTTAATGTGAAATCCTAAATATTATATGGTGTGGAAAAATATTTTTTTGGCTGCACAAAACATTTGTGGTGTGCAAAGTACATTACACGTTGCTAGTTGACAGATTATAGTTGTGGCGTTGGCGATGTGGCACACCCTCAACAAGTAGAATACTGCTGACGTGGGCTCCAACGCCACCAATAGTTTTTAGCAATGGTGACATATTGGTGGTGTCGGGTGTCCACGCGAGCAAGGCCATTTTTTCCACACCATAGCTAGGTTTTTCTGCACTAGTGAATGCAGCTATGAATATGTTATGCTTCTATGTTATAGTATTATGTTTAGTATTGACCTCTCATATTGTTTGAAAGTACCATTTCTCCCTTATATTATTCCCTCTCATATGACCTGAATAGATACTACCTACCATTTGTCATATTTGAAAAAAGCTCGATAAGAAACAGATGCTACCATCGTTCCCTGTCAATGCTCGATGATGACACTTTGTGCACACCACATGATTTGAGAGTAGTGTTTCTTTGTCAGTGATGATAAAAACCATATGGTATATATGTCATCCTTATTTCATTTAACCCGTTTTCTACTTATAGCTTAGTCCAATGGTGCTGCTCCTATTGTTCGTATGCATCTACGCCTCTCTGACTCTACAGACACAACCAACTGCCTCATTAGGCATTTTTTGCAACTACAAGATCGGTGGGGAGACATAGTTACACAATGCATCTTACTTGGTTCATAGATAGGAATATTATAGTAATAGAAAAGTTGTAGGAAATGAGTTGTCATGTATCTCATATCCTATGAGTAGGAATAGGAAGAGAGATGTTCTTTGTTTCACATAATAGGAATTTTTCCAATGAGTCCAGACCAGTGTTTATTTTCCTATGAAATGTGGAGGATAGGAAGAGTTCATCCATAGGAATAGAATTCTATTCCTACAAACTAATTGACTTTAAAGTAGTTTTTCCTATAGATTTCTACAAAATTTGTCCAAACCAAAGGAGGCCTTATTAGTGGAACCTAGTGAATGAAATAGGTAGCAAGTGGAACATGTGTGTAATATCTAAGGCAACATATAACTTGGAAACTGTTAATTGCGTATAGATCAATGAACATTTATATATTATTTTGTATTTCGTTGTCGTCATGTATATGTGTTTTAAAAAAATTCTTTTGTTTCATAATCTTTATTTTTAGAAAAAAGGATACATTTCTGTAGCACGGTACAAAAAGGTATTTGCTTGGGTTTGAGTTGTCATGTGTGAGGTTATCCTTCCAGAAGCCTCTCCTTCCCGAAGGGGAGCTGTTCCCCCATGAAGGAAAGCTTCTGGGGGACAAGGAGGATGTTCTGTGTCTAAGAGGTTCGGACAAATGTAGGTGTTCCCTGCAGGACAGGCTCCGAGCGTCGGCGCGCTGGCATATTATCTCCTAAAGAGGCTAAGTCAATTATTGAAGGGCAAATAATCAACTCAGGTAATAACACTTGTAACATTAAAATGGTTTGAAGATACTGCTAATTAAGAATTCATTGGTAACACTAAACTTAATATAAATTTTCATTTATATTTTTAATAGGTGATTATAATTTTGTCGCATTGTACAAAAAGGCCAACCCATAAGTAAGTACAAATAACTTGCCTTAGTCACTTTTCCTTATCACCCGAGATGCGGACCCATGAGAAGGTGTGCCGTTGATAACTTGGCCTCGAAGGGTGGACCTTGCGCCTAAGGGTTAATGTTCTAAAGTACATTGGTGAGGATAATATGACTCCGCAATGTAATATGTTTGTACTTTGGTGTATTGGATTTGTATGTGCTATGTGAACATCGAAGTGTTGGAATGAATGTACACCCTCCTTTTCTTTTTACTCTACATATAAGATTTATCTGAAGTCAAATTCATAAAGTTTGACCAACTTTTTATAGAAAAAGATAACAACATTTACAATATGAAATCAATATCATTAGATGCATCATGAAGCTGATTTTCATATTGTATAACTTCAAGATTACAGATGTTGATAGTTTTTAATAAAAGATTGATCAAACTTTACATAGTTTGACATTATATAAATTTTATACACAGAATAAAAAGAAACAGAGGGAGTTTTAGATGTGTTATGTGAACATAAAATTGTATTGGAAAATGATATTTATAAAATGCGTGTCTATATGTATGTGACGGCAAATGAAAATACAATATTTAGATGTGAGTCTTGTGTATTGTCTATGTAATAATTTGTGTTGTTGGGCAGAAGCGGATGCAGTGCTAGCTACTTGTATATTTCTTTTCCTACGGGGCTACTTGTTTTCCGACAAAGGGTGAATTTTATTGGCTCAAATAGGGTATCAAGAGGATACAATATAATAAGCACACAACTAGATTCGGCATAATTAGGACTAGATAGGAAGTGCGGCTTGCCGCACCCAGCACCACCGGTGCCGGGTATAATCATATCCAACCCGGTAATACAATCATTGAAGCATTGCAAATATGAAAAATAGCATAATATAGTTGTGTTTATCAATCACATTTACAGTCGTTTAACATTGCACCTGATCCAGTCTTATGAAAATTTAGACAGTTAAAACTCTATTAGATAGAGATGCCATGTACATAAGTATTTAGTAGCAGCATTGGTAAGCTCTCTATTAAAGGTGCCATGTACATAAGTACTCCCTCTGTCCCAAAATTCTTGTCTTTATTCTTGTCTTATGTATCAAGTCAAGTTTTAACAGTATAAATTTAAGACAAGAATTTTGGGACAGAGAGAGTATTTGGTAGTAGCATTGGTAAGCTCAATCGAACACAAAGAATGGATTGAAAATCAAAGAGAGCATCAAAAGGATTACCCGGCAAGGACCAGCTAACAATTAAGTCGCCAACAAATATATAGCTGAACAACATCCATACGAAGTAGAAATTACGTAGTCCTATTTAGACAGAGGTCCACATGATTCATTATTACAATATCGCATAAAGAGAGCACAAATTCAGGCTTCTCGCTTATAAGAGGCATAAGATGTCTTACATACAAATCAAAAGCATATTCAGGCTTTTGGTCGACGTGGTAAGTAAGATGATATAGTATTATAGGAATGCAACTTCATTTCGTCATATCCAACGAAATATATGTTACACAGGACGCAAAGGTCCAAAGCATAAAGATTTATTACACATCATTGATGCATTTTATATAAATTTGTAGCATGATACCAAAGTATCAAGGTTCAGTACAACACCAAAAAGACACCATAGTGGTGGTTCTGGATAACTTATGTACACTGTTTTTACACAACATTGTTGTAAACTATATAGTAGAAAATTACATAGATATCTCTGTAGACACGCCTGCCATCCATTTTACTTGTGTTGTGATGCACCGATCTGCTTAAGGATATATCATGTTAGCCAACATACTTGTAATCATGTACATTGTCATGAATAGAACAATAGAACACCACTTCCAAGGGTAAGAGATTTATAATGGAGCAACCAAAGATAATTAAATGGGAGTAGATTATCACTAACCATATGCCCCCCTCCCCTCAGCATTGATGTGGCAAGCGGTCATCAGCATGTAGAAGAGGTGGGGAGAGCGCATGAGGTGATGCATGCTCCTGCAGTCGCTGTGGTCTGAACCTTTGACCAAACCGTCCTGTATTTTGTAACTACACACACCAAGGTCATATAGCATATAGTGCATAAGTAGGAAAAAATAATACAAAAGTCAATTGCATGTGAAACTGAACCATCAGATTTATAGTCCTTTAACATTGTGCCTGATCCAGTTTTCTGAAAGTATTAACAATCAAGCTTCTATCAGGAGTGCTATATCATAAGAAAATCATTTACCATATGAAACTTCCTGATCCTCTTTGTGCAATGCGGAGTAGGTGAAAGATGTGCAAACAATTATAATTGACTGAGCCAATGAGAATGAATGACATAACTGAAGAGGAAGTTATTAAGTCATGGTATGATCTTGCACAACATAATCTTGTGTTTCAGGTCACCAGTGATAAACGCTAGGAAAAGAGGAATATGTCATGGCCGAACTACACATTTTAGAGGCCAAAATATCATGATAGGATCACCAAAAAGTACCATTGCACTTGTGTGTGTGTGTTATCGTCATCGGCACCATGATGATAACCTTGAGGGCGTATGGGAAACACCACAAACCACATTTTCTTTTGCGTGAACTTACCAATCAAGCTCACTTGTGTTGTCATCTCTTCCTGAAACTCACACCGATGGCTCACCTCCTCAGCAACACATGATATCTCAGGTCATATGAACACCTACCTCCAAGCCATAGCTTGCACCACTACAAGCGAAAGGGAAAAATACAAATGAATTAATTCATGTACTAACAGGTTTCGGCGAGTACATGTAAACGAAGAAATGGCCAAGAGCAAAGGAATAAGTGAAAACAGATGGCATATCTTGAAGATACCTTTAACAGGAAACACGAAGGTACAAATGTAGATAAATTTATTGGGGCTATCCTCACAAATCACCTACAACAATTATACAGACCAATGCATGAGCTAAATCAACATGAGAGCTAATTATATATGCGCAAGGCATCCACAGAAATGATCTGGTTGTTCACAAACTCAAAACTAACATTTACTACATATTGATTTTACCAAGCATGATTCAAATCAAACTACCATTTGGTTCCCACTGCAGGACCTGTTGACATAATTACATAATGGCAAGACGAAACGGAAAGAAGAAAACCAAAATTAAAATCATAGTCCTAATATGTGTCATAGAGCGGAGGTAGAGTAAGCTCACCGGCTGACATCACCACTACGGTTAACAAACCAAAGAGAAACACTATGACTCGTGAATAATACTAAACTTGAGAGGACAAAACATTTCAAAATGATGTCTGTAACAAATACGATTGATCATGCTTCCCTAAACGGAAGTGTGGGCAAAAAAACAAAAATATGAATAACCTATTCAAGAATGTATTTTATATAATCAATTATCAATTATGTAAATGCTATGTAAAGTGGCACTGCTCACTATGAATAAACTAAGAGTGTTACCTCTAAAAGAAAATTAGTATGGGTCTTGCACTGTTAGTAGAATACAAAGCGCCAAGTGCAAGCTTTTGTCCACCAATCACAAAAAAAATAAACTGTAAAGCTAAATCACATCTCAAGGAAAGGGATGAAGAGTTCACTTACTTAACCTCTAAGATTTTCTCTATTAGATAATACTAAAAGGAAAAAGAGTACATACAATGCTTGCTGAAATAGAAAAAAACAAACATATACAATATAAAGCTTCTTGAAGGCAACCTGAAGAGTGCTTTATATTAAAAAATCAACTGAAACACTAAAGTTCTTACATCAGGAAGATAAATAATGGAAATGCAAATGACTTGAAAATAAAAATATAAGGATCTGGCTAGTGGGTATGTTATTTGCAATGGATGCAACTCACTGAGTTGTTTTGTACTATAAAAATAAAAATGCAAGAACCTGAACCGACCAATGACCAGAATCTACACAATTTCCTAACATCAGTTTGTAGCCATACCTAGGTTTGTTACTTCCTTATTTTTCAGATATTTCCCTATATTTTCCATGTAAGACGTAATAGCAAAGTGAGGAGTAAAGAGAAAAGAGAAAGTAGCCAGCTAAAGAATTCTGAAAAGTACTACAACCATAACTTTGGATGAGAGATATTGAACATTTCTTTCAATGCTTTTGTATTCCAAATGTTGATTTCCATACATCCTATCTAATTACGATAAGTTAAAGTACTTATGTGCAAAGAGCATTTCATTAAACCATCAACGCATTTGGGAAGAGCAAGCATACCTAAGAAAACATCACAGAAAAATCTAAATCTAGCTAAATGTAATCTCATGAATATGTGCATCTAATGAAGCTGAAATAAAAGGTATTCTACAGGGAAAAAATATGTTCCCAAACATGTGGGTCTCATCCCTGTAGCCAAGACCTCTTTTATTGTCTGCAAAGAAAAATCATGAACATAGTCATAGGACAACAAAAATGCTTTACTCCTTTACTAACGGAAAGAAACGCTAAAAGGGAACATAGAGCAGAAACCAACCCAAAATGCTAGCAAGAATTTTTTAAAGGGAACATAGAGCAGCACGAGCATGAGGCATAGAAAAATGGGGTCACCTTAAGATGTGGTTCTCTCTCAGTTCAAATCAGAAGGAAAGAACCACTATTATTGATTAGAGTTATTTGCAATTAGGCAAAGCACTACAACACTGGATCCTAAGCAACAGCTGAGGCATACAAAACTACAAGTGTTTGTTATTTTCATATATAAACAACCTATAGTATCTCAACCAGAACCAAAGAAAAACAAAAATCATGGTTAAGTAACCAGCAAAGGAAGAATGAACCTTTTTGGAATTTTAACGTAGAAAGACATGAAAAGTTGTTTTTTGCCTTCAATACTACACACATTAGGGGAGGTAGCTGCAGTTTTATTGCATAGTGGGCTCAGATTCACCTTTCCTCGATCATATAACCTACCCCCATCATCTCTTATCACCAGATCAATCTCTTTATATAGTAGAGCTGCCCTGGTTATCAGTCAACAAGAATGACCATCCAAGGACAACAATAAGTATCACATGATCAAAAAGGATTCTAGAGACAAGAGGGAGGATCCAACTTGATACCCACAGGTGCCTTGATTGCTCAAAGGCACAATAATTCCAGCCAAGGTAATCATCATCGCCCTAGCACGAACACCAGTTGAGCATAAATAAGCAACCCCTTTAAATACAAATAAAAATGGTTCGGGGTTCATTGCATAGCTGCCACGGACGCCATCGCCGGCGCCGCTGGTCTGCTGCCCTCCTCTGTGGCCGCTACTGCCGTGGTTGGTGGAAGCCACCTGTGTGGGAGGGAGGGAGGGAGGCAGCTGCAGGAGCGAGTGAGAGAGGAGGCGGCCACTAGGTTTTCATTGCAGGAAGCCGCGGTCATTTTATAGCCGGTACACGAAATGACACAGATGCCCTGATGGGGGCATGGTATTTCCATTTTGTTTCAATTGGAATTTTATCCAACGGCTCGCAACGATCTGGTAAATATCCGACGCCTCACGTGAGCCGAGCCCGAGATCCAACGGTCGGAATCGCATCAGGAAAACGATCGAACGGTCCAGAATCCAAATGAACGGGAGAGCTCCATTTTGCTTCATACTCTAACAAGGGGATACAAATAGAAAGGGTTCAGGGTTCATTGCATAGTGGTCTCAGATTCGCCTTTCCTCGATCATATAACCTACCCCGTCATCTCTTATCACCAGATCAATCTGTTTATACAATGGAGCTGCCCTGGTTATCACTCAACAAGAATGACCATCCAAGGACAACAACAAGTATCACAGGATCAAAAGGGATTCTAGAGACAAGAGGGAGGATCCAACCTGATACGCACAGGTGCCATGATTGCTCAACGGCACACTTATTTCAGCCATGATTAATCATCATCGCCCTACCACGAACGCCACCGATCAATCTAGCAAATCCAGGAGCATAGCTATAGGACCAGTGCATCCACATGTAAACCAGAGCATCACATGAGCTCCCATGATAGCAACTAAACATGAACAACAGCCTGCAAACTCTAAATGGCATGGATCCACAACTACATAGCTCAAGTAGGAACCGATGGATGAGTAGGGCATAGAGCATCAACCAAACGAGACCCACATCAATATAGCCATGGCCATGTCCCATAGGAAGATGGAGCTCACCGAGGGAGTTTGTAGCCGAGGTAGTACTCAGTGCGCGTCGGGGTTGCGCTTGAACGCCGTCCAACCGGCGAGGAACCGCATCGGAGTTGCGCCTTTCACCGTCCCGCTGACGAGCACGAACACATCAAACAACCAAGTGACTCCGTGCATGGAATACATGTCAAACAATATAAACAATCAGATATGCTATCACAACAGGTGAATAAACATCTAGTATAACAGAACCTAGGAAAGCAAATCAATATGGCCGGCGGGGAACGGAAGAGAAAGCAAAGCAAGCGTCCACTCTTGGCCACCCCTGCGCAAGAGGCTACAGTGCCTAGGCTGTGAGACTTCAAGGCTAGGGTGCTCGCCTGGCACGTTGAGTGACCTTACTTTGGTTCTAAAATACACACAAAATGACATCACTTGACAATATACCAGTAGTAACAAAATAATGTGCAAGATTGTACCTAGTGAGGGGTGAGTGCTTGGGAAGGACGTCGATGTTTCATATTGTGCTCCTCCACCTCCAATATACATGAACCTCAATTACAAATAAAAAGAAACAAAATCATAATTAGGCCCTCCAGTTAAACAAATAAGCTTGCAAAAATAGCCTTGTAAAAGGAACAAAATCTTACTGCTAGAAGAACCAAACTATTTAACAACTTAAAATGTGTTGCATACACGTCTTTACCTTCTTTCTGATATACTCTACATTCATGCATCAAAGTTGACATTGAAATATCTGGTAGTCAAATAATCCAGAAGATTTGTAAATAAATAAGCATCTATATATAAGATGCACAAATGGAGAGTGGACAGTAGGTTAGATTGACTCGGGTCTTGCTCAATGTAAGCTTTAAAAGCTCATGTGCTTCTTTATTTATCTGGAATGGGTCCATCATTTCTGAGTTAACTTGATTACATGAACAAGAATATGGTTTATAGAACCAGTGGTAATGGACAGTTACCACCACACAAGGATCAAACAAATCAAGTTTGTTATATAATGGATCAAACTGGACACTTTTCTGAGTACTAACCAAATATCACCGCAGATTGATAGACAAAAAGAAAGACGGCATTTATATATGTGAGTTAAGCTCAGAGGGTGCTTGGATCCAAGGGACTATTTTTAGTCTGACTAAAAATAGTCTCTTTTAGAGGCTAAAGTTCCAAGCACCCCTGACTAAAGAGAGGCTAGGACTAGTCTTGAGGCTAAAAAAATTTAGTCATAGGAAACCTACTAAAAATATGTATTAGCCCTCTCTCTCCTCATTTAATTCCTCTCCTTTAACACATGCGAGTTCTGGATTGGAGGGTTTGGAGGATAATAAATGCTCAATAACTTGATTTTAGTCTCTTTAGTATTTGGATCCAAGCATTGGTGAGGCTAGCAAGTTTTAGCCCCACTACTTTTAGTCATGGGACTAAAACGTATCCAAGCACCCTCTCAGTTGATTTGATCATGTGGATGCTATTTACGTGTTAATTAAAGACAATTGTACACAATGCATAGCAAGGTAGAACAAAAAAATGTCACATGGTACCATATGGATGCTATTTACTTATTTGGCTTGTTGTGGTTTAGATAAAAGACTTTTAGCATTCATAATAGTTCTTAAGCAATGCAAATATAAGCACATGGTACATGTAGTGCAATTAATTGTAGAGCTCTGATTGTCGATCAAACCATTTATAGGAAACATATAAAATTACCTGGTGAACTGTTCTTATTTGATGATGCTGGTACCCTCTTTGTAGTTACTGAAAATTTTGCCTCAGCCTTCACATATCAACAATCTTCGAACTGTGTGTCACTTGCAACCTTGTGAAGATGTGGCTTGAAAATATCAGAAGATCTCTCTCAGCCTACAATGCTCACCTTATTGTAATTTGGAAATGACATGATGGCAACCAGAACATTAGGAACATAATAATGGTTGCCAATCCAAGATTATACCAAATCCAGTCTTGGAACTGAATGAACAGTTCTTAGGCTTGCTCATACAAATTTGCATGGTCCATTTAAATCATTGTATCATCTTGTAAGTAAACCAGAACAAATGGCCGACTAAACGGCAGCATCACTCGATTTAGCATAGCCCTGAATGCAACTATTAGAGAAATAAGCCACAAATGGGGGATCAAATTTATCAGAAATAGCACGCATAGATTCTGCCATATAGTATCAAACGCTAAAAGATTCCTGCAACAATGGAAGTGGATGGAACAGAAATAACCTGAAAGGATAGAATTCAGCGTATATACGCTCTAGTATTTGTTGGATCCTAAGTAGCCTAGAACAATTTTATAGCTGAGAGATCTTTAAAGAACTAACACGTCCATATAATTGAGAAAATAAAAATCAAATATCAACAACGCAAGTATATGGACTGAATACTTGCTCAGATCAATATATTCATTCAGACTTGTCACTGAATACCAGACACATGACATGTCTCTCATAACCAAATAACCAGTTCAGTTTTGTATCAGAAATGAGGTACAACTTATGACTCCTATTAGTCCATACATTTGAAAATAAGAGTATTACTTTGCCACAAACCACAAAAAACACAATCCAAGATATGGTTGATTACCTGACCATCTCTTCCTGTCTGGAACAAAGGTTCCTGACCGTGACACCGCTTGGAGCCTCTTGATAATGTGACAATTTTTGTCGAGCTAAACAATCAACAGGGAGAGAAAACCAGCATAACGACCTGAAGATCAGAGAAAGAAGACACATACATAAACATGGATAACTGTGAGAAAATTGATGATCAGAGACAAAGGAGTAGGGAGAGGGATGCACCTGGCAATGGCCTTCATTGCCCGCTTCTGGTGTCCCGAGCCAGTCCAAGGCTTGCCACCGCTGCTGTTGCAAAAGTAGCCGTCGGGCGCACTGCAGAATCGGGGGTGGCGCAACTCGACTCGTGCTCCGCTTGCCAATCGCCGACAGTTAATGAAGAAGAGGAGAGGGGTTAGGGTTAGGGTTTGGAAAGTAGACTGAGAGAGCAAGAGAGAACTGAGACGGGCTAAGAGGAGAGCTGCACTTCTCCTGCCGAGTGCACGCGAGGATGATGGCAACGGCGACGACGCCGGGGATGCGGACGACGGGATCCGGCAGGCAGGGAGGAGGAGCCGGCGGCGGCGTGGGGCAGCTAGGGTTGGCGGGTTGAGTCTGAGCCCCTTGCCGCCCCGCAAAGCCCTTGGGCTTTTGGGCGGAGAAGGAGCACCTGGAGCTCAAGCTCGTCCATGGCGATGGGAAGGAGCGCCATGGTTGGTGGGAGGAATAACGTGGGCGCGGGAGCCGCCGCCACCGTCGCCAGATGAGGAGCGAGCGAGGGAGAGAGGAGGCTGTGTGGGAGGGAGGGAGATGCGGGGGGGAGGAGGAGCGAATGTGGGGAGAGGCAACGGCGGTGGCGGCCGGCGGCGGCGGGGCAGGGAGGGGCGTGGGAGGGAGAGAGAGGCGGGCGCGGGAGGGGGAGAAGGAGGCAAGCTGGAAGGGAAGGGGAACGACGGTCTCTACGGTCTCGCCCCTGCCTGCGCTATCAGATATTTTCTCAGCCAAGTGAAATGACGAGAATGCCCTCGGCAGGGCAGCGTAATTACGCGCGGTGGCATGGCCGGGCGGGACACGGCTGTAGAAAAATATCCGATGGCTGGAGACGACCGGGTAAACATCCGACAGCTGGAGACGACCGAGCCCAAGATCCAACGGCCATTACGCGCCAGGGAGCCAGATTGGATGGTCCACGATCCAAATGAACGGGAGAGCTCCATTTTGCTCCGGACTCTAACAAGGGGATGCACACAGCCAACCCAACACACACATGCGAAACACACCAGCAACTAGCAAAATCATAAAATCAAAAGCTATGCATAGGCATGGACAAAGGGATCAGATCAGCGATCGACAAACTATAACTGAGACAATATCCGCACTGACTACTTGTACTACTCTTAGTTATTACATCAGATAGTTCTTACCCTGAACTTATTCTTATCGTGAACTTATAGAAACGAAAGAAAACAGAATGACTAACATAGTAGTAATTCATCCCTGGACCTTTTAACTTGTACAAGTTGACTCTTTTCAAAGAAAAATGTGCTATGAGAGCAACTTCAATGGGGCGACCCGTTTCATCTGTCGCCGTCCGTTTGGGTCGGCGTGGACATAAAAGGCGGCCCAACGCGCCGACCCAAACGGACGCGCGGCCGGTTTTCGTCCACGGGCGACCCATTCCTGGCCATTTTTGAACCGGATTTGCGTCGGCGCGCACACGTGACGGATGTGCGCACGCTCGCCTTCTCCTTTCCTGGGCCCGTTGGTCGGTGGCACATTGGCCTCCCCCATCCAACAGCAACCCTTGCCCGCCTCTTTTGTCGCCGACGCCGCCGCCCATTTTTGCCTGCGACTCTGCCAGCTGCCCGCGTCTCCACATCCGCCCAGCAACGCCGCCCACTCCCATGTCGCCCGCCACCGCCGGGGAGCCGACAGCTTCCCACCCCCGCGCCCCC
>NC_041381.1:142507949-142537151 GCF_002162155.2 Triticum dicoccoides
CCAACCAAGAAGCCGCCTCGCTGCTCGGCCAGATCCTCACCGGCACGCTCGTCGGACGCCGGCCGACTCATCTGACGCTGGTAGGGCATCTAGCTAGTCCGTGTGTGCCGCAACTCCCTTCGTCGGCCGTCTCCTTTGTCGACGCCCGCAAGCTGTTCGACAGTTTGCCAAGGTACAAAATGGACTCTGCCGACGAGTTCTTTTTTCACAATTTTCTTTGGGACTCCGACGATTCATCGTTCGATGACGAGGAGGAGATATTGGCTGACGTGTTGGTCCATCACCACCTCAACAACCAGCGGCCATTGTTCTGTGGCTTCATTCCGGGTCACCTTCCGGCGTTGAATCGCAACCGAGAGAGCGGGCATTTCCTTCTTTGAAAGGACTACTTTGATACAACAAACTCGTTGTTCAAACATCAAAAATTCCACGACCGCTTCCATATGAGGAGGCATCTTTTCAAACGTATTAGAGAGGGGGTGGTCGGCTATGATGCTATTTCGAGTGCAAAGAGGATGTCGTTGGCAAGATTGGTTTTTCCTCTTATTGGAAATGCACTGCCGCCATCCAAATGCTTGCATATGGAGTGCACGGTGATCTCATTGACGAGTACGTCCGTATGAGCGAGTCTACATGCCTAGAGTCCATGTATAAGTTCTGCAAGGCTCTTATTGCTGTGTTTGGCTCTGAGTACTTGAGAGAGCCGACTGCTGAAGATACAACCCGTTTGCTGGCAATGAATGCCAGCAGGGGCTTCCTAGGGATGCTTGGTAGCATAGACTGCATGCACTGGAAGTGAAAGAACTGCCCTTCTGCTTGGCAAGGGCAATATAAGGGCCATGTCAGCGCTTGCACTGTCATACTAGAGGCTGCGACGTCTCAAGGCCTCTGGATCTGGCACTCTTTCTTTGGAACGGCCGGATCACACAATGATATCAACGTGCTTCAGCGTCGCCGGTGTTTGCTAGGCTTGCCGAAGGCAACAGCCACCGGTGAACTTTACTGTCAACGGCCACAACTACGACTAAGGATACTACCTGGGTGACGATATATATCCTCAGTGGACCACTATTGTCAAAACAATACCCAACCCTATCGGAGAGAAAAGAAAAAGATTTTTCCAAGAGCAAGAGAGTGCTAGGAAGGATGTCGAGCATGCCTTTAGTGTTTTGCAATCTCGATGGGGCATCGTTCGGTATCCTGCTAATACCTGGATCACGCAGAAATTATGGGGGGTGATGACTGCTTGTGTGATCATGCATAATATGATCATAGAAGACGAGCGCCCGGAACGTCGGTACGATCAAGGATTTCAGTTTCAGGGTGAGAATGTTGTGTCTGAGCATGGAGGAGCGGCAACGTTTGAACAGTTCATCCAATTTCATCAAGACATGTGTGACTGAGAAACTCACGTGCAACTGCAAAATGATTTGGTCGAGCATATGTGGGCTCATGTTGGCAACCAATAGATGTATCTTCTTTTATTCGTTCGCAAAATTATGCGAGAACTATGTGAGACATTTTTATTTTTATTCGGCTTGTAATAACTAAGCTATTTTATTCGGTCCAAACTATATTATTTAATTCAAATTATGCAAATTCATGCAAAATAGGGCGGCCAGCCGGCCACGCCGGCACATATGGGTCAGAGGTTGGACGCGCTGCCGATCCATATTTAAAACATGGCGGACGCCGGGCGGGCGGTTGACCCAAACGAACAAAAATCGAACGAAATCGCCATCCGTTTGGGTCGGCTCATTAAAGTTTCTCTGATGGACATGTTCTCGACCCGTTTGGGCGAACGCTAGCACTCCAAGTAGCGCCGAATTAAGCCGAATTAACATGTTCTCGACCTAACATGCACGGCCATGTTCCAAAAAATATCTTGCACCCAACGGAAAATATATATCTTGGATGCACTCACGTGATACGCTCTGTCGTGCGTGGTCAAGCATTAATGGACGCCGTCGCTAGCCGTTACCGCCGGCCATCCATGTGCTAAAGCACAGGCCAGTCTGCACATCGAAACACGAACGCCCCGGCCATAGGGACAAAAAAGTCCGGCCCCATAGGGACAAACGTGAACCTGAATGACCTCTGCGGACCACCTTATAACGCTGTAAATGCATGAAGATTACTAGAAACCTGAGGGCTGGTTCCGGTCATATGTAGGCGCCGTTGCGAAAGCAAACCAAGCGAATGCCGATTTCTGTGGCCAATATATTGTCTTGACAAGCTGGATGGCCCGACTAAGACCTCTCCTCTCTGCCCACGACAGGACCACGACTACAATGATTTGGCAAGAATGCTGTGCTGAATTATTATTCCCGAATTTATCATCAGCTCTTAGTTTAATTCAAGGGCGAATCTATGATAATGAATTTATCATCAGCCCTTAGTTTAATTCCACGGCGAATCTATGATTATGTCGCAGAAACGCTGTGCCGCCATGTTCTAGCACATGCAAGCGCGCATGGGGCCGGGCCTCGCGTTCTTTTGTTCCGGTGATCATAGGCAGTCCAGTGCGGCATGTTGGAGCGATTAGCTTGTGCCTGATCTCGTCTTTGCGCCTTTGCTACAAATAATGTGTGGACTTGTTCTTCTGCTTAGCAATCAAGCTGGTTTAAACCATTTGTTAGGTACGCAAAAAATGCGATCTGCGGGCGTCAACCAAGGCCCCAATGTTTCCCAATAGATGTTACACTATGCCCCGCGAGTTGTCGCGGAACATTGTTAGAATCATTTTATTAATAGGTGATAGAAAAACAACTAAACTAATGCAGAAAATTGTAAGAATATTCGTGATTTATATTTTTTTAGAGGTATTTGTGATTTACATTGTTGTTAACAAAATGCCATTTTATTCCTAACAATAATGAAACAGAAGGTATAGCGCTAGTTCGTTTCTCTTTTTAGAGGTATAGCGCTAATTCGTTTTTGTTTTGTTTCATTTTATTTCGTTTTTTCCACTGTTTGTAGCACAGTTTTCCTTAGGTTTTCCATGGATTTTCACTATGTTTTCGTTTTTCGTCTTCCTTTTTATTCTTTCCTTTTGTTTTTTCTTCGGTTTTTTGGGTCCTTTGGTTTTATTTCTTTTTGCTTTTTCTTCTTTTCCTTGGTTTTCTTTGTTAGTTTCTTGGTGTTTTGTTTCTTTCTTCAATATTCACCATTTTTCTTTGGTTTTCCGTTCTCCTTTTTCCTCTTTATTTCTTATTTTGGAGCACATATCTATATTTTTTGTATATATCAGGAATATTTCTTTGAATGTTTAAAATTGCCGGAATACAAGATTAACATTTTTAATATATATGTTTTGATGTAATTTTTATCATACGTGTTGTACATTTTCATATACATCTATATTATTTTATAAATGTTTCACATTTTAGAAATACATGCTTAACATTTAAGAAAACATGTTTTGAACATTTTTTTAAATACATGCTAAACATTTTTCAAATAGACATTGGTACATTTTCTAATGATAAAAACATTTTTGTAATGTGTTTTTTAAATGTAACGTAAATAATTTAATTAATGAATCATTTTAATTACACTAACATTATTTTACAATGTATAAAAATTTAGCGTCTGCTCCAACATCGGCAGATCTTTGCCTGGTTCTTTTTGGTCCATCATGAAACTGACAAATAGGAGACAACTGAAAGGAAAATACAATGGTCGGATGGCCCCTCCTCCTCCTCCTCCCATCTCCACCTCCACCCTCCCCACACCCACCAATGGTGATTTCTAGCTTTGGACGATGGAAGGCCTGCTTCATTGGGACTTCAGCGCTGGTCAAGCGGTGGAAGCACATGTTCGTGCAAGGTTTGGATCCTCGGTACACTTCTCCCCCCATGAGGCATCTAAGGAATTTTTCCGGTTGTTGCCTTCTCCTCTGCCTCCTTCCCTGTTTCGGTTGAATCTGTGGGCATTGCTCTACAATGTTGCATTGGACGTTCACCTTCTGGTTTCTGTGTCAAACATCTCTCTGGTCACCATTACCGGTTCTCGGTGGCTTCGAACAAAGTGGGTCACTTCATATATGGTCTCAAAGATCGCATTTGGCTGGATTTTATTTGTCATTTCAATCTTTGTCGGCACTCAGCTTGGGGCTTTTCTGGTTTTGATCAAGGTTGGCATACTGATCATGAATTAAATGAGATTGTGGCCAGATCCCCAATAGCTATCTTTTTTTCGCGAATACGCAAAGCTTGCGTATCATTGCATTGATAGAAGAAGTAAGAGTGAATACAGGTGGTAATACAACACATGGCACGAACGTAGAAGGCGTAAACATGGTGCACGGAGCATAGACATGGAATGCTCAACCCAGACACAGACACAACACACAGCTAAACTCGCCACCATGTAAGCAGCCCAAACCAACCGAACATGTGTCAGGACCCCGACTCAATGCCACACCGATCTAGCATGTAACACATCATATCATTTTGCGACCTCACGCACGGTATTCCCACGGGTGCCACCTTACCTGGCCCGGGACCGTTTGCGCCTTTTGGCTCACGTATATGATAGTGTCGCTAGCATCCATATGACAAAGAACCCGGGCTGACATGGCTAGTCGTAAACCCAAAGTGGCACAAACTTACAGGGACAGGCATCCGTGACCCAGCATCGAACGTGTCGGTCATCAGCGAGTGAATCCAGGCTATAGCACTGGGCTAGCAGGACTCCGGTGAACCGGGCTGTAGCGGGCTAACAGGACTCCGGTATTCATCGCGTGACATTTCCCCGAAGGGACAGACACAGGAACGAAGAAGGACACATGCCGGCCAGCCTAAGTGTTCCGGAGCAGTAGCAAGCTACCATGGCTCGGTGGAAACACTAGGAGACATTACCCGGTAAGAGAGGCTACTAAAGATAAACAACTAGATAGTCAGATCCCACACATACCAAGCATTTCAATAACATACACACAATATGCTCGATATGTGCAAATACAACATGGCATCACAACATGACTCTACAACTCAAGTATTTTATTCAATAGGCTCCGAGGAGCGAGATACTACAAACATGGGTCTCATGACCCAACAATCAGAGCATACAAATCAAAACACATGCGGAAGCTTAACATGTCTGAGTACAGACATCTATAAATGGAAAAGGCTAAGAAGCCTGACTATCTACCAGATCCTGCCGAGGGCACAAGATCGTAGCTGAGGTAACAAGCTAAACGTCGAAGTCCAAGCGGAACTACTAGTGAGACTGAAGTCTCTCTGCAAAAACATAAAATAGGCAAACGTGAGTACAAATGTACCCAGCAAGACTTACATCAGAACTAACTACATATGCATCATTATCAACAAGGGGGTGGTGGAGTTTAACTGCAGCAAGCCAGCTTTGACTCGGTGGCTAACCTGAACTACGACTGCAAGTAACTCTTTTGAGGTGGCGCACACGAGTCCACATATTCACCATATCAATACCCCACTATGGATCCGCTCCCGTCTCCCTACGAGAACGCCATCCATAGCACTCACGCTTATCTTGCGTATTTTAGAGTATCCACTTTCACTTGTCTATGAACTATGCAAGGGGTCCAAGTTTCCATATCCAAGGAATCCGGCTATTCGAATAGATGATGTTAACCCTGCAGGGGTGTACTTCTTCACACACGCTCTCGCCACTTACCGCCCTGTACACGTCATGTACCTCGGCAACCTTCAAGCGGAAGCCGGGCGAGGGAGTCGGCCACGACCTGACTAACCGAACAAGTCTCTAGTCCAGGTTTATCGCCTATTCGGGTTCCATCCGCAAGGAGATCCGGCCGGGGTGTCGCTTACGGCCCCAAACGATGTGTGCAGGGTTCCCAAGCCCACCAACCGGGCGCCACTTGGTACACCGGGCCACTGTGCCTAGTCTGTCCCAAGCCCACCTGTACCGGGTGCCACTTGGTAGACTACTAACACTACCTACAAGCACCAGAAACTAGTTGCAACTCCTGGACAGAGATCATGTTGATTAATAAGTCGAGAGAGTCAATTAAGGATCCCAATGTGTGGTAGTAGCTGTTCATGGATCACAAACACAGAACTCAGTTCCTGAGGACGGCTGCAATGAGACAACCCACCATGTACTCCTACATGGCCTCTCATCGCTACCTTTACCAAAACGTGTTCACACACTTAGCTCACACACAGCAGGACATGTTCACACGCCTTTGATTCATCCCCGATGAATCAGACCTGACTCAACTCTAAGCAGTAGCAGGCATGACAACAAGCATGAATGAGTAGGCACAACAGGGCTCAAACAACTCCTACTCATGCTAGTGGGTTTCATCTATTTACTGTGGCAATGACAGGTCATGCAAAGGATAAAGGGGTTCAGCTACCGCAACAAGTAACAGATGAATCGTTGTTGTCCTAATGCAGTAAAAGAGAGCAGGAGCGAGAGAGTGGGATTTTATCGGAATGAACAAGGGGGTTTTGCTTGCCTGGCACTTCTGAAGATAACATTGAGTCTTCATCAGTGTCAACGATCACATCATCGGTATCACGTCTATCGAGAGGGGACAAATACCGGCAACACAGAAGGGAACACAATCAATGCAATGCACAATATGATGCATGATCATGACATGGCAAAATGAATGTGTTTTGGGCTAATGCATCTAAAACCAGATTAAATGAAGTTGGTTTGAATCCAAGATTCAAATTCAAACTCCATATGTGGTTATTTAAATGTCATTCACTTCATTTGCCCTAAGCAGTAGTGATAAGTTGTTCTAACATGCATGGAAATGATATAGATGGATTCCTTGAATTTTTCTGATAATTTTTCATATATAAATTATTTAATTTGGAGTTACGGTTGAATTTCTATGATTTATTGAAGTTTTAGCTATTTTCTGGAATTTCCTGATTATTTTTAAATCCAGAAAATACTTATTGCGTCAGCATGACCTCACCCTGACGTCGGCAGGTCAACAGACGCTGCTGCTGGTCAAACCTGACGTGTGGGGGCCACACGTCAGTGACTCAGGGTTGTTTAACTCACTGACAGGTGGGACCGGTCAACGGCCACGTCAGCTAGGTCAACTCCGACGCGTGGGGCCACTGTGGTTAACTTAAACTAAACAGGGGGTTAATCGTGGTTAGTTAAGGGCATGGGCCCATATGTCAGTGAGAGAGAGGAGGGTCAAACCCGGGTCAAACTCGCCGGAGTTGACCCGAGGCTCGTCGCCGGCGAGGCCAGGGACGGCGGAGAGCGTCGGGATTCGCCCTCCGATGACCAAAAGAGCGGCGGAGGGGCTCTACGGGATGCCCAGACTCGCGCGCATCTAATAGGGCCAACGGGAGAAGCTAGGGTGGCCGGAGGCGACAGCAGTCATGACGACGGCGGCGGCCGGAGTTCGGGTGGTGGCGGGTTTGGCGCTACGAGCGGTGGTTTGGCGCGCTGAGGGCACTAGGGAGAAGCTCTTGCTCCTCCGCACCCAAAGGAACGGACGGGAGGCCGCGAGGTGGCCGGAATTGAGCACGGCGTCGACCTCGGCGGTGGCCGGAGCTCGGGCGAGCTCGGGGTCGGTGTTAGGGAGCACGGCAGGAGGCAAAGGGGGGTGTTACGACCTCCTGGGGTTGCACTGAGCACGGCCGCGTGCTCGGTTGCAGCTCTAGGCAACGGTGGGTACGGCGGCGACATGGCCGGCGGCGAAGAGCTCTCGGCTCCGATGGATATTGGCGCTAGCAGGAGAAAAAGTACCAGGGGAGGGAGGGGATCGACGCAGCAGCTCACAGCGGATCGAATGAAGGGGTTGGTGAGCTCGGGGGCGTCCTCGTTGCTGCGAATCGAGCGGCGGCGATCTCCGGCCATGGCGATGAGGACGGTGGTGATGGCGGCGTTGCAGCGCGTCCGTGGCGTCGTGGCTTGTCGAGGAGGTCGGGGACGTCGAGACGGAGCTCGCAAGCACAGCGAGGGGTCAAGGGGGAGACGGTGGCCGCGGCGTTACGGTGGCGCGGCTGCGGCTGCGCTCGGGCGAGTGAGAGAGAGGAAGCAGAGGAGAGAAACAAGGGAGAGAGAGAGAGCGAGGGGTCCAGGGGGTCGGGGCGCCGCCGAGGAGATGACGCGCAGCGTCGCGGTGGCCAGGCGATGCAGACGAGCAGGGTGGTGGCGTGGCGAGCTCGGCGGCGTCGCGGTGTCCGTCCTCCTGGCAGGGAGGAAGGCGACAGGGGAGGGGGGGGCGGCGGTGGGCTGGGCCGTTGGAGGAGCTGGGCCAGGTAAGTGGCGCCAGGTAGGTGGCCCAGGTGGCCTTCTCTCCCTCTCTCTGTTTTCTTCCTATTTCTGTTCTGTTTTATTTAATTGGCACTGAATTTTAATTCAAACAGAATTTGAAAACAGTGCCAAAACTCCCCTGGATATTTTTAAGTCACTTAATGGACTTCTCCACACATAACAAAAATATCTCAGGTCATTTGAAAATATATTCATTATATATTATGAATATAACTCCAAATTCAAATAAAATATTGATTTAAAATCAGAGCCCAATAATTCCTTAGAAATGTCCCAAAATTTTGGTTTGATTTATAACTCTTGCCAAAATTGTCAGAGCTATTTCTAGGGCATTTTGGATTTACTGATTGCAATTTTAGGGTTTCTTGCCCCTCTTTATATAGGGTTTTGAGGCTTCCAATTTCCCTCAGTTCAAATTTCAGAATTTAAACATGATGCACACATGAGGTCTAGCCTAGTGCATTACCAGAAGCTAGGGATGTGACAACATGACAACCAACATCTCTAAATCCACTGCCGAGGACGCCGCAAACAAACAAAACAGCGCCTTCATGAAGGAGAACGACGCCAAGACACCATCGCCGCCCGATCTGGATAACCAGACCTAGGGTTTCCCCTGCTGCTCGAAGAGGGACACAAATGACGGCCATGGAAGCGCCTCCAAGAAGGTGACGGCACCCGCAGGTGTCGCCGCTGTCAGCATCGAAAGATCGAGCAAGGATTTCGCCTTGGCGAGATTCTGAGCAATCCCAAGCCGTCGGAGCAAGACTCCGAGAAGAGGAAGCCAAGTCGTCAGTTGAAACTGTCACCGTAGGAAGGGGAGCTACGTCCGCTGCCGAAGGAGGCACCAGACATCGCCAGACATGAGAGCTACGGATCAGGCGGAGGTGGGGGGGACGGGGCTTGCCTGCTCCCGTCGCCTGCTCCCATCCGTGCTCCCCTTCGCTAATTCTTCATCTAACGGCTGGCGCTATTTTCCTTCTCCGTGCGTCTTTTCTGGCAAAAAAGAAATCACGAAGCTCCTGTATTTCCGTTTGCCCGAATATGTATTCGCTCCTCCTCTATCTCTTTCCCTGCCGACAGTCGACCATGGGGAGCGGAGGCATCAAGTGGATCGGCTACCTCCCCAAGGCGTCGTCGCGGCTTCCGGCGGGAGGTCCGTCGGTGTCCACTGCCTTGTCTCACCGTAGTCCGCAGTTATGGCGCCGCGCTCGTCCCAGATTTCGGCTTCTCCCGCCGCAAGACCGGCTCCTCCTCTTGATTCGTCCTCGCGCAATGTGATGCGGGCAGCCATGGTGGAGCTCGGGTCGGGATAGTGGAGGTGGTGGTGGCTGTTGTGCCGCCACTGAAGACCACGGGCGGTGGCAGGGCAGAGGCCGCAGCGAGCGACGAGGGCGGCCGCCATCCAGCGGGTCTTCGCGGGCCCGACACCGGCCATGCGGCTGCCGACCTAGCCTACTAGCGCCATGGTCAGTACGGCAACTCACCCTCGCTCCCTTCCATCCTCCTCTCTACTGTTTTGTGCAGAATACAGATGTCTCCTGGTTTCTTTTCCCTTCAGTTCAGATCCGAGCAAGCAACAGCTAGCTAGTACCAATTAAGCACACATGCACATCGGGGCCTTGCAAATTAATTTGTTCCATACAGTGATTCGTTGAAAGCTCAAATTATGTGAGTGCGAAATTATAGACTGAAATTAGTTTCTAAATGTCCTGGATACCTAGTTAGCTCAGTTTTAGTTGATAATTCCTTTCTATCACTGTTTTGCTGCGTAATGAAGGTGCTCAATTTTATATATTTTTAAAGATGTTTAATTTTTGAGGCAACAAAATACATAGTTCAAACACAGTGGATTCGGACATGGGAATCTCTTGCGTTGCACAAAATGCTGATGGTATTGTTTACTGGTTGAAAATAAACTGAAAGTTAATTAGCTATTGATGGTGATATTTGCATACAGGATGATGCCAGAAAGACGGTTCAACTAATTGAACAAACTACTCCTTAGATCGATGCATGCAAAGTCGTTGGTTTGGCTCATCCTCATCCAGGTGACAGTGGCGCTCCATTACCATAGTGATCGACTAATGGTCTGTTTGTCAGGTTAGACAAACTAATCTATGATGTTGGTAATAGTACAGTTTGTGCCTGATGCTAACCAAGCCTATTAATACAAGACAGATAAGACTATTTTTATATTTATCACAGTCACAAATTGCTTATTCAGTTAATTGCTGATTGATATAGGTAGTCTCCTTCAATCCATGGTTGTATACTCATAGGTTCTAATAGAATTGCACAGAAGTACATGAAATAAAAATCTATAACATTGATTAAGCTGGCTTTTGTTGTTGGGAGAATGGTAGATTTTGTCCTGGGATCATCGTCGGGGTTGAGGTACCAACGGTAGGATTTTGTTGCTGGAGAAATGACAGATTCTGTCTGGGCATCATCATAGGGGTAGAAGTACCACTGGTAGGAGTCTGCTGTTAAAAGAATGATAGATTCTGTCCTGGCATCATCGTAGGGCTACAGGTACCAATGGTAGGATTCTGTTGTTGGAAGAATGGTAGATTCTGTCCTGCCATTATCATAGGGGTAGAAGTACCACTGGTAGGAGTCTGTTGTTGGAAGAATAATATATTTTGTCCTGGCATCATCGTAGGGGTCGACAGACCAATGGATTGTTGCAGACTTGAGTTGTAATGTGCTAAATAGGGGTAAGCATGACTTGGCGGAGCTCCCAGTTGAACCTATGCAGATAAATAGCAAAGCTTAGGTCACAGGTGATTGAAAATGAGAAATGGTTTAATAATTAAACTTCTTATACCATTTGGGTTGGATTGTATTGTGGTAAATACCCAGGCATTTGGTTTGTCAAAGGTATTTCAGGTCCTTCTTGTAAAGAATTGACTGTCTTCTTTTTCTTCTTTGTTTTTGCTTTCTCCAAGCCATCAGCGGGTCTTGCTGATCCTGGTACAATATTTTCTCTGAATTGACCCTATGAAGATTAACAGCAAAACTTAGTGTGGTTCAAGTTTAAAAAGGAGATAAAGTCAAAAAGCTTCGACTTCTTATACCATTAAGATTGGGTTATACGTAGGCATTTGATTTGTGAAAGGCATTTCAGGTTGTAGTTGTAAAGAATCATCTATCTTCTTTTTCTTCGTTGTTTTTGCTTTCTCCAAGCCACCAATGGGTCTCGCTGATCCTCGTACAGTCTTCTCCTTGACCTTCATACCTCTTGGCATGTGAAGCCCCTCGTTATGCTTTGAAACTCTAGTAGAGTCGATGTTCAGACCTGCAACCATACAGTAAAATATAAGTCTTTGAATATACCCTATGCAACTAGTAGTATAGTATATAACTATATACCTTGCGAAACAGAGGAGTCACCCAAATCTGGATTTGGGTCTGGATCAACTCTAATTTTCAAGCTTTGCTCTACATCTCGTGCTAGCTGCTCTGCACATTTAGCAGCCATATCATATGTTTCATCGGACTCTGCGGCGCGAGCAGCTATGTGGATAAACATTCTACACAAGTCCTTCTAAAAGTTCGACATTCTTGCTTTTAGATCTTCATGCAGATTGCGATTGCTTGTTATCTCTAGCACTTTCGCATAAATTGTCCATCTTTTCAGTATATATTGTTCAGGGATATGCTTGATATTATTAATATCAAGTATCTTTAAGCAATGAGAGCAGAGGATTCCAGCAAATTCAAACTTCTTGCAACTGCAATTGACCTTTTCTTCATTTGGATAAAAACTGACAACATGCTCGCGCTGCGTTCCATGAAATTTTACTGTGTAAACCTTCTTCTCTTTATCACTTGAATCACAAAGAAATGTGTCATAGTTCAGGGTCCGAAGCACTTGCTCCTGAAACATCTTGAATATTGCGGGAGTATATGTAGTTGCGGCTTGCCTTAACACATAGCTAACTTCTGCCTTCAGCTTGGGAGTAGTTTGTGACGCCTTGAAGTCACACTTCACCTCTACAAATCTTTTATCCGCAACTAGACGCTCAAAATGCTCAAAAAAAGTAAGCATGTCATATTTAATACTAATGTACTGCTTTAGTTCATTATTCATGCTTTCACTTCTTTGGGTAGTGCTCATGTGGGCTGAGAATGTATTTCTGCCATACACTAGTGCCCATTGCTCCCTTTTCTCAAACAGCCTTTGCAGCCACATATTGTCACGGAGTCCATACCTGTCTAGCATTCTATTCCATTCATTTATAAAATCGTCTTCTTCCTCAATATCATAGATGCAATGCTGGAAATCGGCATTGAACTTCTTATATTCTTCAACAACCCCAGCAAGGTGCTTGCAAGCATTTTGATTCATATGCCACACACAAAGTCTATGGTGAGACTGAGGAAGGACTTTACTGATTGCCTTGGCCATTGCTGCATCTTCATCGGTTAGAATAGTCCTTCGATGTTTCCCAGACATAGCTGTTAGAAATGTTCTAAAAAGGCAACCAAAACTTTCAGCAGTTTCATCATAGAGAAGTGTAGCACCAAAGACCATGGTTTTCTTGTGATTATTCACCCCAACAATCAAACCAAAGGGATGCCCATCATCTAGTTTCCTATATGTGGTGTCAAAGCATATAACATCACCAAACATTGCATAGTCTGATATCATTTTCGAATCAGCCCGGAAAATATTAGTTATCAGATCATCCTCATCAACTTGAATTGAATAGAAAAAATTGGCATCTTCTTTTACCTTCTTCTCCATGTATTCTAACACCCCCTCTGTGTCTCCTTTCTTTGCTTGAAGTGTTCTCTTAGAGTACAAATGATTTTTCATATCATCGGGTGCAAACCCAAGATTTGGAAGTCCACATGCTTCTTTGGCCATAAGATCTATAGTTGCTTTATTTGAAATGCCCACAGACTTTGCGACTTCAGCGTTTGCTATTTGTGCTTCTGTGACTTTCCTTTGGGATCTTAAGTATAGGGCCATGTCTCCAGTAGCAAGAGGATAGTTATGTGCTGCCTCAAATTCGTACACATAATATAATCCATTTTTGAGACTTATCTTCATATGGGCTTGACAACCACATCGTGTTTCGGGCCTACTATAACTGAAAGAATCCTCTCTGCTATCTTCAGCACGGAATCCTGTCAATTAAAGTAATTATCTTAGTGAAACCAAAAGTAATAGTAGTATAACCAAAACAAAAATACAAACAACCCATACCTTGACAGGAGCACGTAAATGTCCGTTATTGTATTACAGTAGTATTCTTCACTTTATGGTGACTCCCTCTTCGGATGCTAAAACCAGTAGCTTTTGCATATTTGTTATAAAATGAGTAGGCCTCCTCTTCCGATAAAAATGTCATGTCAATCTTTGGTAACCTGTTGTCAGTACAATTTGTTGCAACATTTTCTTGCACATCCTGTATGAATTAGTATTCAATTTTGTTAATGCACATTTTCACATATGTTGTATTGTGCTTACCATGCGTAATTTGACTGGATTTATGAAACACGGATTAAAAAAAGATTACCCATGTCATAACAGTATTATCAAACAATGTAGACTAATATGCACGGGCTGCTGTTTTATTAGAATATGCTGACTAGAGTATTAACTGAGTATTAAGCATCTATTTTGACATGTGCAGTTTCTTCATGTACCAGGCATAAGGCTAGTATAATTATAACCGATCCATAAGTTGTATCATCCTATATGAAGCAAACACAGATGTTTTATGATCATGATCGACATTTTCAATTTTGTTTTCATCAGGAAGAATTAACAATCTACAATCGTGAAGGCATTTTTGATCTTTATCAGCAGGGAAAATTAATCAGTACATTCTACAAGGAAAAGAACAACGAAAAAGAGATCATGAAGGCTATACTTTTGGTCCCTGAGATTCATCACCGTCCTCATGGATTCGAGGATCGATGCTTGAAGAAGCCATGGGGAACAAGATGCCCCTTTCCTTCAGCCCCTAGGTCGCCTTGCTTTTGCCCGATTGATGCACCTTAGCCTTGTGAATTTCCTTCTTCTGCCTGATATTGAATTTGTTTGACGTGCTTCTGCCAAGGATCTTGTTCCTGATTTATGCAGGCGATGGTGAGATTTGCGTGTTTGTGTGTTTTCGATTGGATTAACAAAGGTCTAAGAGGTTTGGCGCCCAAACCTCTTTGTTCAGTATGTTGACGGCAAAAATTGAGATCAGCCTCATTTTCCCTCCAGGTTAGTGCAGCGGGAGTCTTGCCAGGTATTACGGATAGATAACAGAGAGAGAGAGACGTGGGTGGAGATAAGCTGTGCCAAGTATTACGGAAAGATAACAGATAGAGAATATGAGTTTTGTAACGTGTTTTCTTTCGCTGGAAAAGGGGCGTGGTGGAAATAAGTTGCGCAGCCGTCGGATGGAAAATAACTCGCTGGGAGCACGGATGGGAGCAGGCGACGGGAGCAGGCAAGCCCCATCCAGGTGGGGGGCATGGAGGTGGGCAAGGTTGGGCGACCGGGTGGATGACACAGGGGAAGCGAAGGTGGCCGGGGGACCCGGACAAGCCAAGATTTGGAGAGAACGCAAATCTGGGCTACCGGGACCGGAGCCACAGGGGCGCAAATGTGCCAAAGGAGCCGGAAGGAGACGCGGCTCCAAGAACACGCCGAAGCCGGAGCCGCGCCGGGATGGACACCGGCCAACAAGGACATCTACAGGGTGGGTTGAGAAGCCACCAAGATGCTGACAAGCCGGAGGAGCTGGAAGGAACGCAGCTCACGCGGGGGGCCAGATCTGGAACCGCGCTGGACAACCATGGACAGGGGAGGGAAGTGCATGTCCATGAATTCCAGGGCCAAAGCCGCACCTGCAGGCTGGGAAGCACGCGAGGGGATGGCACGCCGGGCGCACTCCCGGCCGGGCGAGCTGCAGGGGCATCCGCTGCCGGGCAACCAAGGACACCGTAGATCCGTAGCTCGAGGGGAAGGGAGCGGGTGGGGCGGATGCCGCAGCGCGAACGGAGGGAGGTGCGCGTCGGAGGAGGCCAGGGGCCCAGCACGGCCGCGCCGACCAGCCCTTCGTCGCCGACGGCGCGGGGATGGGCGGAGGTGGACTGGGACGGCAGCGCGGAGCGACGCGTCGAGGAAGAGCAGCCCCGCCGCCACTATCCCAGGGCCCGGCTTGGCTTCGCCGGCCGGCCCTCTGGTGGCGGCGGCGCGGGAGAGGGCGTGGTCGGGGGCCTGGCGATGGTTGCTAGGGTTCCCCCGTGAAGTGGGCGACGCGGGGGTCGGGGGCCTGTGGATATCAAGTCCAAGTTGAATTTTCTCCATGATAATGCTACACATATTTCTTCATCCAATCCGGAACTGGCCAAATTTGGGTTTTCTAATTTGAGTAATCCGATTCCTTTGGATAATTCTTGTTCTCCTGATGAAGTTCTACGCTTCGGAAGTTTTCCGATTCAGAGTTCTGCTCCACATTGCATGGCTGGTGAATTACGGTTTGGAAACTTCCCTGCAATCAATATTGAAAATCATAATGACCAATTGGCAACATTTATGGGATTTAATTTTCGGCATGATTATTGGGACTCCATTCCTCAGTTTATTCTTTGGCATATTCTGGATTTTTGGAAGGTGGGTTATAATGACATCAAAATTGCCGATACTTGGTCTCTCACCTCGGTCCCATCGACATCATATACTATTCGGAAGTTAAATTTATGTGAAAATTGCCAGCTTCCAGCCCAGGATGGTCTTTCTTGTTAATGTATGGAGGGTCTGGGCCCAGCCTCTGATTCTGTTGTGCCGAACGCCCCGTCCAATGAAGACCACTTGGATTTCAATTCGGGCTGCATCATCTGCAACGACGTGGTGCATAACACGGCCCAATGCCCATCAAAACTACTCTGCACCAGCTGTGGGTTTCTCGGCCACAATAAGATACATTGCGGTAAATCTAATGTGAAATATCTCTTCTAGTTGGCCAAGATAGCTTATACTAAGGAAAACGAGGATCCTCTCAACTTGCATTCTGAGCATTTTCCAGCAAAAGGGGGCAGCAATTCTGTCAAAGCTGCATTTACAGATACCAACCCAATTGATTTGTCTTGCCCTTCGCGCCATCCTCACCCTTATTTGGTCAAATCAGCTTCTACAAGGCATCATATCACTCCCCGGATTAATGAGGATTCAGCTCCAAATTATACCAATGCCACGAACCGCCAGGCCCTGCATGGTTGACCCAAGGGACACATGGCTCAATCCGATTGGCGAGGTGGCGGTGTGCGCAGACAAACTTGGGTTCCCAAGCATAAGAGGGCTGCCGATATGCATTCCACCTGCCCCATTACCCCTCTTCCTCCCCATCTTACAGAGACGCCTTGCTCTGCTGCTCCCTTGTCCTCCACCATGGCGAACTACCCCATGAATGTCGTGCCCTACATCCAACATGGCATGACCATCGAGCTAGTCCCTGAGGATCGCGTGGTCCGTGGAGATATAGCGGTGCACCCGGTGCCGCCACTGAACCATGACTTCATTGCCATTGCTGAGGTGAATCGCCATGTTCCTCTCCATCAGAAGGCTACTCTCCGGGAAACCATTACAGGTCTGCTCCATGAATCTCACTTCTTCCCCATTGAGATTGATGACTACCCCCTAGGGATTGCTATTTATGGATTTGGGAACCCTCTGACTAGAGATAATGTTGTGGGAACTACTTTTAAGATTGATGCTGAGACAAAGAGAGATGAACATTGTGGTTTCTTTTGTACCTCACAATGCTGCTTTCATGCGTATCACCACCTCTGGTCCTGAGATTTGGTTGCTTTACATTGGCTTACCCCATGATTACCAAAATTATCACTACATCCATAGATCTGTTCAACATTTTGGTTCTGTGATTCACTGGCACAACCCTAGGTGTTATCGCAAAATTGTGCTTATCAAGGACAAAGTTATTAGTCTGAGCTTAGTGCCCAAGAGCTTTGTGATGCATCAGCTGGGTGGTGATCATTTCAGTTGGACTGTTTGTGTGACTATGCTGCAAAGCAGCGACTGGAACGCTCATCTACCTGAAGTTCCACCCGCTGGTGAGGATCCTCCACCCGCAGATGGAATTCCAAATCCTTTGTATGGTGAAGGACTAACTACGGAGCAGCTCTATCAGATGCAGTTGAACAATTGGCTGGCTCAACAAGGGGCTGGCAACAATGTTGCAAATGATGCTGGAAACAATGCTGTTGCAGAACACAATGTGGAGTTTCAGTTTCTGGGTGCACAAGCAGGTTTGGGATCCTGGCCTGCTCCTCCACCCCAGGCTGCTCTGACTCTATATAATTACCAGCAGTGGCGTAATGCAGAGGGCCTTCAAGTTCAAGACGGTGTCACACCAGCTAATAACCTGCTGGACAGCCATGCATCTACTTGGAATGACTCCATCACAGTTTATAGTAGCTCTGGTTCGAGTGAGGACTCTGGCAGCATGGTTCTGATGCCTATATAGCTGTTTTAGACTCTGAGTGCTACAGGGAAACCACATGCAGTCAGCAGCCTGCATGTGCCAACTCTGAATATTGGTATCTCTGTTTCTAACAGTGGCACGCAGTTTTCTATGGTTGCTGACAATGAGGTGGTGGCTTCTATGCTTTTAATGCTAATATCTCATACATTCAGGTGAACAACTTCCTTTCTTCACCTATAATGCCAATCCTTGCAACTTATGGTCCTTGGGCACATGGATATGGTCTCTTCAATGATCATTCGTAGATTCAGCTTACAGTTTCACAGGAGCAGAATGGTGGTCTGGTTTTCAGCTCTTCATGCAGTCACTCATTTCAAGGCTGATGGTGCCTCTAGCTTTGTCAATCTCTCCTGGCCCACTCAACTCCTCTACCTTTGATGGGGGGCACTGGTCGATCTTCAATTGTGATCTCTGGACTAAATAAAGACTCTGAGGCTGGTCTGACTGACATGGCTAGCACCGAGGAAACTCTTTGTGACACACCTCTGGATCAGAGCGGACAGGTCTCCGAGTAGATGAAGATGGCCATATGCAACATAACAACTTCTGGAGGACCCACTCACAGTGAGAAACATGACTGCCAGCAAGAAAGGGAAAGCTAAAGTGCCTATTTGTGTGACAAGTGTCTGTCGTAGCAACAGATCCAACAAATATGATGGGTTTAAGATTCCATCGATGGCTGATAACAAGGCTAAGACCTCCAAGGTCAAGCCAATGATTGTTCCTACTTCTTCTAAGGCTGTGGTCATCGATGAGATCACCTGCGACAACACTGATGATTCTGTCCCACCACCCACCCCAATTGCAATGATGCAGCAGATTGGTATTCAGAAATGTGCCATTTCACTAGAAGAAGTCTCTGATGAAGCTTTGCTTGCAAATGTTGATGGTGGTCCCTCGGCGGCTTAATTTTCTTTTCTGCTTTTAATAATGTCACTTTTGCGTAGTTAGAACATTTTATGTTGGAACATCTGTGGCCTAAACTTGGAGGTGAAACTTTTGTCTCTTTCTAATGCGATTTTCTCAAGTGCATGTGCGGTAGTTTGTTTGCAGGAAACAAAACGCATGTCTATGGATCATCTATTTGTAAAATCTTTCTGCCCGCGTAAATTTGATAAGTTTGCTTACATCCCTTCACGTGGTGCCTCTGGTGGCATCGCCACAATTTGGAATAGTGCATTATTTGAAGGCTTTGTCCTCATTGAAGAAGAATTCGCACAGGTGATCAGGTTCAAATCTACACACTCAGCTCAGTACCGGGCCCTAGTGAACATATATGGACCTTGTCAAGGAGAGACTAGAATTGACTACACAAATTGGCTTCACAGTTTACATATACCTCATGATGAAGATTGGCTCCTACTGGGAGACTTTAGTTACGTTCGTATCCCCGATAACACAAATAAGCCCCGGGGAAACATTTATGACATGATAACATTCAATGATTTCATCCGCACTCAGATCCTAATTGAACTACCTATTAAGGGTCGATCCTTTTCTTGGAGTAATATGCAAACTGATCCTCTGTTTGAGCAATTAGACTAGTTCTTCACATATACTAATTGGACTTCCTCTTACCCTAATACCTTGGTGAAACCATTGGGCAAACCTGTCTCGGACCATATTCCCTGCATCATCACAATTGAAACATATATTCCCCATAGCAAGCTATTCAGATTTGAGTCCTTTTGGATAGAGCACCCAGGATTCATGGATGTGGTCTCTATAATGTGGAATAAACCAATCAGGATCAACAATGTTGCCAAGGCCATCTGCAGAAATTTAAGTCTCTCCGATATGAACTGAAATAGTGGAGCAAAGGTTTTCAAAGCTTTTTATAGTAATAGCCAACTCTAATAAAACCCTTACAGAAATTTATGAATCGGAAAATAAAAGAACTCTCACTATCCAGGAAACAAACTTCAGGAGCATTCTCAAAAAAACATCTGCTCAGACTTCTTACATACCAAAGAGAATATTGGAGGAAACGATGCACTATCAGATGGATACAATTTGGATATGAACGCCCTAGCCTCTTCCAGGCTCTTGCCACTGAGCGGTATCGTAATAACACAATTGCAACATTAATGCTCCCTGAGGGCACTGAAATTGAGGATCATGCAGGAAAGGAATAAATTATATACAATACATTCAAAGAAAGATTAGGCACATCTGGAAACTTTCAAATGAAATTTGAGCTCCCTCGCGTTATCAAGAAAATTGCAGACCTTGACCAGCTAACCACTCCCTTCATAAGAGAAGAGATTGACCAAGTTATACATGAGATGCCCCCTGACAGAGCACCTGGACCAGACAGATTTACTGGTTTATTCCTTAAGACATGTTGGCTCATCATAAAGGAAGACTTCTATTTAGCTATGTGATCAATTTCACCAAGGAGGACTGAATATGGAGAGCATAAATGATGGCTACATCACCTTGATACCCAAGATCACTTCTCAATCCACGATTAATGATTTTCGCCCTATCACTCTTCTGAACTGCTGTTTAAAGGTTATCACTAAGATCCTCGCTAACCGCCTACAACGAGTCATCCTCAAAATCATTCACCGGAACGAGTATAGATTCATTAAAGGGAGATCAATCCAAGACTGCCTCGGTTGGGCTTTTGAATACATTTTCCAATGCCAAAACTCTAAGAAACCAATAGTGCTATTAAGCTGGACTTTTCAAAGGCATTTGATACCATTGAGCATGATGTCATGTTGGAAATAATGAAGAACATGGGCTTCAATGATAAGTCGATTGATTGGATTAAATGCATGTTCACCTCTGGGAAATCTTCGGTACTCCTAAATGGTACACCAGGCAGAAAATTTCTATGTAAATGTGGAGTGCGCCAAGGGGACCCCCTGTCTCCTCTATTCTCTATCCTTGCCGCAGACCTACTTCAAGTAGCCATTAATGATGCCTTCAGACAAGGATTGATTCATTTACCTTTCCTCAGAGCTGACCAAGAGGATTATCCAGTGATACAGTATGTGGATGATACGATCTTAATTATGCCAGCATGCCCCTTGCAAGAAAACATCATCAAAGGGATCCTACTAGACTATGCGGCATCCATTGGTCTTAAAATAAATTTCCACAAATCAACAATGATCCCTATCAATTGTGATAATGATATCACAGCACAGCTTGTTGACATATTTGGCTCTACCATCGGATCAATGCCTTCTACATACCTTGGCCTTCCTCTTGGAACAACTAAACCAACAGTGCAAGACCTCATGCCTCTGGTGTGTAGAGTTGAAAGGAAAATAACCGGCACCCTATCCCTAATGTCCTATGGTGCTAAACTCTCTTTGGTAAACTCAGTTATCACATCTCTTATCATTTTCTCACTTTGCACCATTTGAATACTGCCAAAAATCCTTGAACTACTTGACAAAGTCAGAAGGAAATGCCTCTAGGTGAAGAGAACTGAATAGGGGGACAAGAATAATTCCCTTACGGCATGGGATCTCATTTGCAAACTGAAAAGAAGTGGAGGTATGGGAATAATTAATCTCCGTGTGCAGAGTGACGCTCTGCTACCTCTTGAGCATTGCGTTAGTTTTCCCTTAAAGTGGAAAGGGTGATGCAGCAAAGTAGCGTAAGTATTTCCCTCAGTTTTTGAGAACCAAGGTATCAATCCAGTAGGAGGCTCCACACAATTCCCTCGTACCTACACAAACAAACAAGAACCTTGCAACCAACACGATAAAGGGGTTGTCAATCCCTTCACGGTTACTTGCGAAAGTGAGATCTGATAGAGATAATAAGATAAGATAAATATTTTTGGTATTTTTATGATATAGATTGGAAAGTAAAGATGCAAAATAAAGTAGATCAGAAACTTATATGATAAGAGATAGACTCGGGGGCCATAGGTTTCGCTAGTGACTTCTCTCAAGATATCATAAGTATTACGGTGGGTGAACAAATTACTGTCGAGCAATTGATAGAAAAGTGCATAGTTATGAGAATATCTAGGCATGATCATGTATATAGGCATCACTCCCGTGACAAGTAGATCGAAACGATCCTGCATCTACTACTATTACTCCACACATTGACCGCTATCCAGCATGCATCTAGAGTATTAAGTTCATAAGAACAGAGTAACGCATTAAGAAGAATGACATGATGTAGAGGGATAAACTCAAGCAATATGATATAAACCCCATCTTTTTATCCTTGATGGCAACAATACTGAAAGTGCAACTATCCCTAGGTGGTTTTGGTAATTCCTAACAACATATAGCTCATTGAGGTAATGCTATTACAAGATGAATATTTCAGGAAAGCTCAATGATTGGCATGGCATGGATGAGAAAAGTGGACCCCTCAAAATGTTAAGGACAAAAGGATTGGCTCAAGCTCAAAGCTCAAGACTCCACATTTTATATTTTAGTGATCCAAGATCACATTGAGTCTATAGGAAAAGCCAATACTATAAAGGAGGGATGAGGTGTTGCTTAATGGCTTACTTGCTCAAAATGATTATTGATATGCTCCAAAGCCCTCAACTACTTTCTCACATCCACATATGACCTAAACCAAAAGTCAAACTCGGCCCCACCGATTATTTCTATCCGGCACCACCGAGTTCAGATGTCATAGCCACTGCCACAAACCCTAGGCAAATTGGTCTCACAGATAGGGATCTCAGTCTCACCGAGATGGGATTGTAATCTCACTGTCTCCCTTCGTAACATTTCGGTACCACCGAGATGAGCGATCGGTCCCACCGAGATTGCAATGTAAACTCTCTGTTTCCCTTTCGTAACATTTCGGTCTCACCAAAATGAGCAAACCGGTCCCACCGAGTTTACCCGACCAACTCTCTGGTTAGCTTATTACCAAAATCGGTCCCACCGAGTTTGTGTAATCGGTCTCACCGAGATTACGTTATGCCCTAACCCTAACCATATTGGTCCTACCGAGTTGCATGTCGGTCCCACCGAAAATCCTAACGGTCACTACATTTTCTGAATCGGTCCGATTGAGTTTCTCAATTCGGTCCCACCGAGATTGGCAAGTTGTGTGTAATGGTTAGATTTTGTGTGGAGGCTATATATACCCCTCCACCTCCTCTTCATTTGTGGAGAGAGCCAGCCATTCGAACCTACACTTCCAATTTGCATTTTCTGAGAGAGAACCACCTACCTTATGAATCTTGATCTCTAGCCTTCCCCAAGTTGCTTTCCACTCAAATCTGCTTTCCACCAAATCCAAATCTTGTGAGAGAGAGAGTTGAGTGTTGGGAAGACTATCATTTGAAGCACAAGAGCAAGGAGTTCATCATCAACACACCATTTGTTACTTCTTGGAGAGTGGTGTCTCCTAGATTGGCTAGGTGTCACTTGGGAGCCTCCGACAAGATTGTGGAGTTGAACCAAGGAGTTTGTAAGGGCAAGGAGATCGCCTACTTCGTGAAGATCTACCGCTAGTGAGGCAAGTGCTTCGTGGGCGACGACCATGTTGGGATAGACAAGGTTGCTTCTTCGTGGACCCTTCGAGGGTGGAGCCCTCCGTGGACTCGTGCAACCTTTACCCTTCGTGGGTTGAAGTCTCCATCAACGTGGATGTACGATAGCACCACCTATCGGAACCACGACAAAAACATCCGTGTCTCCAATTGCGTTTGAATTCTCAAAGCCTCCCCTTTACATTCAAGTTGCATGCTTTACTTTTCGCTGCTCATATACTCTTTGCATGCTTGCATGAATTGTGTTAAGATTGCTTGACTTGTGCTAAGATAGCAAAAATCTGCCAAAGACTAAAATTGGGAAAATGATAAGTTTTTATTTTGTCAAGTAGTCTAATCACCCCCTCTAGACATACTTTCGATCCTACAAGTGGTATCGGAGCCTTGGTCTTCATTTGCTTTGATTTCCATAGCTTTTGGTAGTCATATGTAACGCCCCGGATTCGATGCGCCAGGTGTCTGCCAGTTATTCGCCGTCGTTGCCATGTCATTTGCTTGCGTGCTGCATTTTGCCATGTCATCATCTGCATTTCATCTGCATGTTTTTCAAAACTTGCATCTGTTCGGGTTCTCCCGGTTCTCTCCGTTGTCCGTTCGGAGTCCAGACCTCTCGCGCACGCCCGTCGCCCCTCTCAGACCTTGTTTTCGTGTGCGGGTATTAAACATTCTCGGAATGGACCGAGGTTTGCCAAGCGACCTTGGTATAGCACCGATAGACCGCCTATCAAGTTTCGTGCCATTTGGAGGTCATTTGATACTCCAACGGTTAACCGGGTAACCGCAAAAGCCCCTTTCATCTTGCAGCCCAACACCCTTCCAAAGTGTCCCAAAACCCATACAAACCCCCTCCATGCTCTCGGTCGTTCGATCACGATCGTGTGGCCGAAAACCGCTCCTCATTTGGACTCTCCTAGCTCCCAGAAACTATAAAAACATCCTCCCCGTCCATTTTCGCACACAAAACCCTAGCCCCGCTTCCCTCGCGCGCCGGACATGTCCAACCCCGCCGGACATGTCCAGCCTCCACGTCGCCTGGACCAATCCCGGGGCAACACATCACCCCGCCGCCGCCCACAGCCAGTGGCGCGCTGCCACGTGTCCGCCGCCACGGTCCGCGAAGCCCATCCGGGGCCCGCACGGGCCCGATCCCGCGCCCGCTCGCCCGCGCGCTCCTCCAGGCCGCGTCCCGCCCGCGCACCGCCGGCCGGCCACCGCCCGCCGGCGCGGCCGCGCCTCCGCCGCCGCCCTTCGCCGCCTCCGGCCGTGCGTCGCCCCGCGCCGCAGCACCGCGCCTCGCCAGCCATCCGCGCCCCGCGCCGCCCGACCTCGCCGCAGAGCTCCGCCGCGAGCCGCCCAGCACCTCCCGTCGGTGACCGCCATCGCCTCGCCGGAGCCGCAGCTCCCGGCGCGCCCCGTCCTCGCCCCGACAAGATCCGGTGCCCCCGCGTCGACCCCGGCCGGATCCGCCCGTCCCCGGCCGTATCCCTTCTCTCCGGCGTCTTCTCCGGCCACCGTGCAGCCCGTCTCCGGCGAGCTTCAAAGTCCGTGCCCCGATCTAGAACGAGGTTGACTTTCCCCTTCCCCGATTTCGCCTGTCACGAATATTTTGTCATTATCATGCCATGTTTATCGCATCATATCTCCATGCATACTTCTCCTTTTTGTGCGTGTAATATGTAAAATTGTTCGCCTCAATGAGTACTTCATTTCAATCCATTGCATCATGTTCATTTGAGCTCATCTTGATGCCTGAATCATCGTTGCAAGAGTGCTTCATGATGTTGTCTGCTGTCTGTTAACAGAACTTGCTCTTTTGTCATTTTTGCCATGTTTGATGTGTGCATCCTATGAGGTTGATGTCTACATGTGTTTTGATCTATATCATTCCATCTTTACAGTGGTGTATGCCATGTATTTTTGTGATCAATGTGGTGACTAGCACAAGCACGCAAACTAGGCATCGTGATGTTGCTGATTTTAGTCCCTGTTCTGCTGTTATTTTGATGGCATGTAAACATGTTCCTACAGATATATCCATGCATATTTTGAGATACTTCAGTAAGGGTGTTTTGAACATATGGTTATTTTCTATCCATTCATGCCCCTAGTTGCAATTATGGAGTAGTCGAGCATGTCATTTTCGTGCTCTAGTTTTGCTCCAAAATGTTTCCTGGCAGATTGTTTACATGTTATTCACTTTTGCCAAGGTTGTTGTAGTTGATCCTTGCATGCTATGAACTTGTTCTTGCCTTGGTTTGTTTCAGAAACATGTCTTCTTGATGATGCTATGCTTATCTTGTCATGCAATGACTTTTGGAGAGTGAATCGAGCTTGATAAGTAGGGTACTTGCTGTTGCTGTTTTGCTAGGCTGAATCTTTTATTTCGTGATGCTCTGTAAACCTGCTTCTACAAATCATTCTATGCATAATCTGGAGATGTTCACTAAGGGTGTTTTGTCCTACATGTCATGCTATATCCATCCATGCCCCTGGATGCAATTATAGCCTTCTGTAGCTTGTTGTAATCTTGCTCCAAAGTTGGTAAATAATGTTGCTGTCAGCCTGTTAACATTAAGTTCAGTTGTTGCCATGCTTGTTGTTAGTGATACATGTACCCTATGAACTTGCTGTTGCCATGCTTAGCTTCATAAACATGCCTTCTTACTGTTGGTTGCCTTGCCATGCAATATATTGTTCTGTGGTGAGTGGTACAAGCTCATCAACATGCCTTCATAGTTCTGTTCCTGCCATGTATGGATCTGTATTATAACTTGCTATGTTTACATGGGTGCCATCATTTCTTCTGATCCTTTTTGGCTCATGGTCAGTAAGGGACTTTTGAACTATGCAATTAGTAGATTCATGCCATGCCTTTGTTTTCCATTATAAGTTCCTGTAACATGTTGTTTGATAGCTCTAAACATTCCAACTTGATGTTATTTTCTGCAGTCTGAACTGTTATTATTTGCAATCTTGCCATGTGTGTTTGAGTATGTTCTAGTGTGATTTCTGGAGATAGATCAGTGTTCATGTTTTGTAATGCTTTACCTGTACATCATGTCCATGTCTTTTGTTTTCATGTTGAGATGTTGTAGCATGTTGTTTTGATGCTTGCATATATGCCTAGTTGCTGTTTTGGACAGCTTGTCCTTCAAACTTATATGGAGTGTATGTGTTGAACCGTTGCTCCGTTTTGAGTGTGCTCTATATGAAACTTGCTTAGAATTGCATGTAGTTTCATATCATCATGTTGCATCCTTGTTTTGAGGTGTTTGCTTGATGTTTGTATGCATTTTGCGTCAATGCCATGTTTAACTTGTTTTGCTCATATCTTCTAGGCCGTAGCTCCGAATCTAATGAACTTGACTACAATCTCGTGTAAATCATCATGGTGCATTTTAACTTGCTGTTTAACAACTTGAACATAAGGTTTATTCAGATCTAGACCAATTTCGAAATTTGCATATGAGGACTTACCGGAATTGTTATATGTTGTTTCCGGCCTCATTTAAACTTGCCTTGATGTGTTGCTCTTGTTTGCATCATCTCTTGCCATGAGTAGCTTCATCTAGTTTTGTCATGCATCATGCTTGTTGTGCATCATGTCATGTTCATGTGTGGTGTGTTTACCTTGTTGTGTGCTTCTTTTCGATAGTTCCTGTTTCGTTGCGATCGTGCGGATTCGTTCGTCTACGCTTGGTTCGTCTTCATCCGTTCGTCTTCTTCATGGACTCGTTCTTCTTCCTTGCGGGATTTCAGGCAAGATGACCGCTACCCTGGATCTCACTACTATCATTGCTATGCTAGTTACTTCGTTCTATCGCTATGCTGCGCTACCTATCATTTACTCTTCAAGCCTCCCAAATTGCCATGAACCTCTAACCTTTGACACCCTTCCTAGCAAACCGTTGCTTGGCTATGTTTCCGCTTTGCTCAGCTCTCTTATAGCGTTGCTAGTTGCAGGTGAATTTGAAGATTTCTCCATGGTGGACAGGATTATGTTGGGATATCACAATATCTCTTATATTGTTAATGCATCTATATACTTGGTAAAGGGTGGAAGGCTCGGCCTTATGCCTGGTGTTTTGTTCTACTCTTGCCGCCCTAGTTTCCGTCATACCAGTGTTATGTTCCCGGATTTTGCATTCCTTACGCGGTTGGGTGATTTATGGGACCCCCTTGACAATTCACTTTGAATAAAACTCCTCCAGCAAGGCCCTACATTGGTTTTACCATTTGCCTCACCACCACCTATACTTTTCCCTTGGGAGTCGCTCTCTCGAGGGTCATCTTTATTTTAGCCCCCCCGGGCCAGTGCTTGTCTAAGTGTTGGTCCGAACCGAGCAACCTGCGGGGCCACCTCGGGGCAACTCGAGGGCTGGTTTTACTCGTAGCTTGACTTATCCGGTGTTGCCCTGAGAACGAGATATGTGCAGCTCCTATCGGGATTGTCGGCGCATCGGGTGGCTTTGCTGGTCTTGTTTTACCATTGTCGAAATGTCTTGTAAACCGGGATTCCGAGTCTGATCGGGTCTTCCAGGGAGAAGGTATATCCTTCGTTGATCGTGAGAGCTTATCATGGGCTAAGTTGGGACACCCCTGCAGGGTATAATCTTACGAAACTCGTGCCTGCGGTTATAGGCAGATGGGAATTTGTTAATGTCCGGTTGTAGATAACTTGACACCTGATCCGAAATAAAACGCATCAACCGTGTGTGTAACCGTGATGGTCTCTTTTCGGCGGAGTCTGGGAAGTTAACACGGTTTCTGGGTTATGATTGACGTAAGTAGGAGTTCAGGATCACTTCTTGATCATTGCTAGCTTCACGACCGTTCTGCTTGCTCTCTTCTCGCACTTATTTGCGTATGTTAGCCACCATATATGCTTAGTCGCTGCTGCAGCCTCACCACTTTACCCCATCCTTTCCCTTTAAGCTTTGCTAGTCTTGATACCCATGGTAATGGGATTGCTGAGTCCTCGTGGCTCACAGATTACTACAACAACAGTTGTAGGTACATGTTATGCGATGATCATGACGCGAGAGCGATGCTTGCTTGTGTTGAGTTTCTTCTTCTGCTTCTTCTTCGATCAGGGGATAGGTTCCAGGTCGGCAGCCTTGGCTAGCAGGGTGGATGTCATTTGAGTTTCTGTTTGTGTTTCATCCGTAGTGGGATGATGCTCTTATGTATTATGATGTTGTATTCGTGTGGCATTGTATGCCTTTTGTATGTATCCCCATCTATTATGTAATGTTGATGTAATGATATCCACCTTGCAAAAGCGTTTCAATATGCGGGTCTATCCTTGGTGGGACCTTCGAGTTCCTTTTGGATAGGGTCGCATATTGGGCGTGACAAGTTGGTATCAGAGCCTTGACCGACCCTAGGAGCCCCCTTGATTGATCGTGTAGTCTGGCCGATGTTGAGTCTAGTATAAACTATTTTCTGAGTCTAGTTATATCGGAGAGTAGGAATTATTTGTACTCCTCAGCCCCTTCGTCGCTCTGGTAAGGAATCTTGACGTAGGTGTTTTGAATTACTCCTCTTCCCCTTCAAAATTTTCTTTAGGATCACGCAGTTCGTTTTTCGATTGTTGGTTCTCATCTCTTTTCATCCGGTGCATTTCTCGTCAAGTTGACTCGAGCCTCTTCATCGTTGCCAAGTTCAATCCTCAGGCCGCTATCAACGAAGTTGTTTCTCTGCCCTCAGTTGTCTTCTTTTCCCACCCACCCACCCTTTTTCCTTCTCGGAACCGGAGTCCGTAATCAAGTATCCATCCTACTCGTGTGAAGTCTTTGCTTTCTTTCCTCAATGATTTCAACCGGTGTTTTCTCTTCAAGATATTCGTCGATTTCCCCTTCCAAGTTGTCTTTGTTTTCCCGCCCTCCCACCCTTTCTCTTCCCGGAGTCTGAGTCTCTCTCTCGACCATCTAT
>NC_041381.1:142537500-142540100 GCF_002162155.2 Triticum dicoccoides
TCCCTCAATCATTTCAATCAGTGAATTCTCGTCTCAGTGGACATTCTTCATCTCTTCTCCAGTGGACTCAATTCATGTTTTTCGGTGGTGATCGTATTCTTTTCCTTGGATCAAGTGTTTTCCTTGCTCGTTCGTATCTCGCCAGTTTATCCTTCCGGAGTGCTCAAGACATCTCAGGAGATTCGTCTGTGTTCGAATTAATTCGAGGTTGTCACCTCATTTAAATATTTCAATTGTTCCAGTGTATCATCTATATGTTCAACAACCTTTCCAACAGTGTTATCTCTTCAGTGGGCCCTAACCCACAAGTCTTTTTCCAGGATCTTACCTGACTCTTCTAAATTTCCCCGGAGTTACTCTCAAATTCTTTTTGGAGTTTGACGTAAGAATGGATCCCATCAGTCACATTTCTTCTCCAAGATCGCTTTCAAATTCATTTTCAATGTTGGCTCAACCTCTTTGCTTTTCATTCTACCGGGGTATCTCAGTAATTTTGGTGGTGTTTCCCGTTGTCTTATGAAGACCGAAGATGAGTTCCTCTTAAATCTTGTTCATTCTATCAAAGTTTCGCAGTTCTAGCCTCATGTTATCCTCTCGAATTATTCCATTTGTCAGATATTCCTTTTCTCACCCATCCGGAGTATGTCAGGAGTTCTTTTTCCATTTCTTTTCATCAGAGGCCATCATTCCAGGAGAATTCTTCATCCTCACATTTCACTAACCGTTATCCAATTATTCCGGTGCTTCCTTCAAGTGTTCTTTAATCAGCTCATGATCTCTTTGTCCTTTTGCATCTAAATCTCCTCAATCATATTTGTTCTTCTAACTGTTCCCGGTGATTCAGTCTCCTTCATCAGTCATTTTCAAATTCTTACGGTGGTTCGTTCAAGATTCTTTTTCTTTGATTATCATTTCAATCCATTCGTTCTTTCAATCCTACCGGTGGCTCAGGAAGACCTTCTCAAGTTTGCGATATGTCACTTCTCAATCCTTTTGCCAAGAAGAATAAGTAGTATGCAAAATCCATCGATTGTCATCAATTTAATTTGATGAAGGAAAATCATACAATAAATCTTATTCTTATTTCATCCAAGTGATTAATCCCTTCCGTCGGAGTTTGTTCTTGATGAATAAATTCTAGTTCCAAGTGTTTTCATCTTTTCTTTTCCGGAGTTCAAATTTCCTCGGTCATTTTGTCGGATCCTCCTTTGAAATCATCGCAAGCTTTAATCTTATTCTTTCATCCTTCATTGTATCTCGTCATCCTTTTGTTTACCAGAGTTCTTCATGGTGGTTCTTCATGATTTAATTCATTCTTCAAGAGTTCATCAAGATTTTGTTGGCGGAGTTCAAGTATCTTTTCATCTCGCGTCTCGAAGTGCAATTAATTCTCCGTATTATTTTGAAAGGGAGTTTTGCGTTTCTTCTTTCTTCTCAGTTATTTAATCTTTTCCGCTCGAGGCCGGTTATCAGCTCATAAATTTTGAGATGTTATCCATAAGTCCACAACAAGCTCATTCTTTCGTTGTTGATTTTCTCAACAACTCCATTCAATCCTTCCTTCTAAGTTCTTTTCATTCCATTCTTTCAATTCTTCCGGAGGCATTGCGTTGTTCATCTCGTCAAGTGCCATCCCATCTTGTGAAGTTCATGTTCTTTTCCTTCCATTTTCAGCCAGAGTGCTGCCAATATCCTTTCAGTCTTATTCGTTTCTTATCCTGTTCTATCTGATTCCGTGAGCTTTTGATTCTCGTTGATCTTGTTGTTCCTCTCTTCTTCTCGAGTGCTCTCGATTCTTTGCTTCTTCTCTTGCGTTCTTGCTTCACCTCATCCCTTTTCCCTTCCGTCTCGGTCCTAAGATCTCGTGACGAGATCTCTTGTTAGTGGAGGAGTGTTGAAACACCCCGGATCCGATGCGCCAGGTGTCTGCCAGTTATTCACCGTCGTTGCCATGTCATTTTCTTGCGTGTTGCATTTTGCCATGTCATCATCTGCATTTCATCTGCATGTTTTTCAAAACTTGCATCCGTTCGGGTTCTCCCGGTTCTCTCCGTTGTCCGTTAGGAGTCCGGACCTCTCGCGCGCGCCCGTCGCCCCTCTCAGACCTTGTTTTCGTGTGCGGGTATTAAATGTTCTCGGAATGGACTGAGGTTTGCTAAGCGACCTTGGTATAGCACCGGTAGACCGCCTGTCAAGTTTCGTGCCATTTGGAGGTCGTTTGATACTCCAACGGTTAACCGGGTAACCGCAAAAGCCCCTTTCGTCTTGCAGCCCAACACCCTTCCAAAGTGGCCCAAAACCCATCCAAACCCCCTCCATGCTCTTGGTCGTTCGATCACGATCGTGTGGCCAAAAACCGCTCCTCATTTGGACTCTCCTAGCTCCCAGAAACTATAAAATCGTCCTCCCCGTCCATTTTCGCAGACGAAACCCTAGCCCCGCTCCCCTCGCGCGCCGGACATGTCCAACCCCGCCGGACATGTCCAGCCTCCACGTCGCCCGGACCAATCCCGGGGCGACATGTCACCCCGCCACCGCCCGCAGCTAGTGGCACGCTGCCACGTGTCCGCCGCCGTCCCACCGCCGCCGCGGCCCGCGGA